>NW_024063173.1:590000-990000 GCF_006381635.1 Hibiscus syriacus | reverse complement strand
TGTGTTAAAAGCTATAAAGTGGTAAAGTTCGGTATTGAAATCGGATATTCGAATCAAACCATAATTTTACGAAAATTTCAAGGATGTTATAAAATGGTTGGAAATATTATTTTCATATTTTGGATCTGAGAAATTTGGCTCAGAACAATGCAATTTTTCAGATTTGACTAAAATAGTGGAATTTTAGTGACTAAAATACAATTTTTGAAAATTGCATAGACAAATTCGAAAGTCAAAGATAAGTTGATTCATTTTTGACCAAGGAATATTTTACTGTAAGATAATACAATGGTATTTGGTAATTTTCAAGATTTATTATGGGTGTTTTTGAGATTTTTCATTAATTGAATATTAAATTCAATTAAATTAATTTTTTTCCAAGTGTATTAAGTATTAAATACTAGATAACTCAAGAGAATTAGAACATTTTCAGTTTCTTCTTCATTTGGCCGAAAGTTCAAGTTCCTCCAAGATAAGATTTTGATTTTGATTTTGGAAGCTATATACTTGATTTTTGGATTTAGCTATTAGATAGAGAATTAATCTACTTTAAATTCTCTATCAATTGATATATATATATTTCATGGTGAATATGATTATGTGATGAGATTTTATGATTAGGGTTAAGGAGGGTTTAGTGATTTTGAAGAATTGATGGAGGATTTTTATGTTTTTGATGTTAGAGATTAATTCTAAAGCATGTACAAATGATTAAAATTAATTGTACTTGGGTATATAAGATTTGGCCATGTTAGGGTTTGTGAGAATGATGAGATTTTGATTCAATTTGATGTTGTGTTGATTGGAAGAATTTAATCATAGGAGGTTGAATTCATGCTTGAAATTGAACTAAAAGTTCCCCTAGGTGTTATAAAGCATTCGACCATAGGGAGGAAAAACTTGAAAATTTCTTATGGATTAGAAATGATATTAGAAGTATTATATGTGATTTGGAGATTGATTTGGATCAATTTGGAACCTTGAAAGTGTAAAAAGGGCTAGTTTACAAGTTCTTAAAATTGTGGGATATTATTGTAAGAATGTAATATTTGAAGGATTCAATATTAATTTTTGATATTTGTAATGCTGGAAATTAAGTTGGAAAATATTTGGAAACCAAATTGCAAATTTGGTAAAATTAGATGTGGAATTCGAAAGGTTTTATAAATATTGGGGACTTGTTTGCAAGTTATTAAATGTAGAGGTATCATTTGGGTAAATTATTGAATGCTGGAAAATTTATTAGTATGCTGAATTTTGAATTAAATATTGAGTTGAGGTTGAATTACAAATTTATAAAGTTAGGTGGTTGAAAATCGAAAGTTTAGGAAAGTTTGGGTTGAAATTATAAAAGTTTGAATGTCGACGTATTGATTTGGGTATTTTATTAAAGGGCTGGAATTTTTGTAATTAATGTGCAATGATCATAATGTTGAAGGACCATTATGAACTAAATGGAAAAGTTGAAGTGAATTCTAGAAAGAATTCACAATTTATGGCTTATTTGTGTAAATTAACAAAAGATGAAGGGTTAAGGATGAAAATAAATATTTATGGATTTGGATGAGTATTTTGAGAAGTTGTAAATTGTAATGGAAATGTGATTTAGTTGATATCGATTTAATATCGATTTTTATTTTATAGAATTTCGAATGTTTAAAATCAGTTTATGTTAGTAATATACTAATGTAGTTCGAACATTTTGTGTTATAATTTGGTATTGTCAGAGTACGATAAATCTAGCAATTCGAACGATTCGAAAGGAAAGGACAAAGCTCATGATTAGGACTATTGTATACAAGTTTTGTAGTGAGACAAATGTGAGTGCAATTTATTTATTTAATTATTATGATTGAGGACGACTTGCGATAAGTCAACCTCACCTTGTTTATTTTCAAAGATATGAATTATGTTTTGATTTTGGAAATATATCTATAATATTTTAATAAGTTTTATGAATGCTTTTGGGTATGAACTGCCCATGTCATGTTTTACGAATGTGAATTAAATATATTTTTTATTATGATATGATTTTTATTAAATGATTTCGAAATGAACTGAAAGCCCACTGTATGTTATATTGAGAGTCAAAGGTACAATTGGTATGTCATGAGGTGGAGTGATTATTTGTTCTGATTCTGATTCTGATGTGTTGTGGTGTACCGGAGTGTACACTATTATATATATATTCCGATCTGAATGCACTTTGTGTGCATATTGTTATTTTTGATGTGATATCATTGTGTGTGTTTATCTGTTCCGATTATGATGATGGCACTGAGATCTGTATTGCGCACACTCGTCTGACTTAAGTACCTTATATTCTCTTAAATATACTTTGGGCTATAAAAATGAAATATGAAAGTTCTGAAAATGTTTGACTATAAAGGAATGTTGACTGATTATTCTATCTGATATGATTTATTATGATCTTATGAAAATTATCAGATAATTCTTTTTATGTTTCATGTTAAAGAAACAACATAAGATATCCGGTTTGAACGCTCTGAAAGTTTTGTCTATTTTTATTTTAAATGATTTTATATATTTTGATATTTTATTTATTTGTTCTACCTTTAGTATTACTATCTCACTAAGTTATACTTAGCGCGTGATTATTTTCATGCGTAGGTTCTGTTTGAGACACAAACAATTTGTGAGGAGTTTCCCAAGCATCGTGTGCAGATCATCTATAATATGAGTATCATTAAGACATCACCGATGTTTCTTTTGACTAGTAGTGGCATGCATAATTATGTTTATTAGCCTGCTTTATTAGTTATGACTATATGGTATGTAATAGTAACTTATGACTGTTTAATTTATCAGTATTTAATATGCCTAAAATTATATAGTAGATAAAATATTATGTTTTTCAATGGTACGAAAATTCAAGTAGATAAAAATAGTTTTAAAAAAGTTGAAACTATGATTGTTTTAAAAGAAGCAAAATTTTAAGCAACTGTGAGTAATGATTGTTAGTCAGTTTAATGTGACATCTATGACTCGTATTATTAGATGTTTATGGGCTATGGGTGTTAGAAGGATGGTTGAATAAGGAAAAATCAAATGTCGAGATTAACTCATTTTTTTTCAGGGAATATCTTTTCATTTACTACTGTTAATCTCAACATTTAATTTCTCAAATCTAACGATCTTAAAAATGTGTAAAATTAAAAAAAATTACACTGTAATTGGATCATAGCCATATATATATATTTTGAATAGAAGCTACTAGTCTTATTAAAAAAGTAAAAATATCTAAAATTACAATAAAAATTTACAACTATCATGGTAAACTAAATACATAATTTGAACATTTTCCTGTAACAATGAAACTAGTCACTTTAGATCATATAAGGACCATACATGGAAAAAAATAAAATCTCAACTAAAAGACTCAAATAAAAAATAGATACGAACAAATTTGACTGTATCGGCAAACGAACCACAAAAGGGAATTAAGTTATTGAAAGACCACCAATAACCACAAATCAGAGTCGAGCGTCGTGAGAAACTATCCACGAACGTAAAATTTGAGTATCCAAATTCAATCCAATGGTTCATAACAGAGAAGATCAACAAGATTTCAAATAAGCGTCATCTTGATCAGTCATGGCGCCGTCAAATCCAACCTGAAGAAAACATAAAATAAAAAGAACGACCAAACGACCGAGAAAGAAGACGTAAAACGTGCCAGGAAGACAGAGAAAACTTGTCACAAAGGCAAAAATATTCTATTAAAAACTAAAAAAAGACGAAGAGATAAAAAAATAGACGGTCGACAATCAACATCAAAATCGGTGTCGTCGTTGCCTAAATAAAATCAAAGAAGAAAAACTTGATCAGATCTATATAAAATGATATTAACTCTAAAAAAAATAAGAGTAGGAGAAGCGGTTAGGGTTTTTCTGCCAAAATTTTTTGATATGATCAAATAAACTTCATAATCATAAAATATGAAAAAATTATATATTTGAGTTATGATCCACTTACATAATATAAGAAAAATTTAATATTACATTGATTTAAGATCGTTGGATGGCTGGAAATATACAACTTAAATTAATTCATTGTTTTTCCAATGAATATCTTCTCATTTTCTATTATTAATCTTAGTTGTCTATTTTCACTCATCTAACGACCTTAAATTAGTTGAATGAAGTATATCTAAATTTTAAATTTTAAAATCTAAACCCTAAGATTAATCTCATATTAATGTAGGCAAATGTTGTTAAAACATTTATTCTGATTTACGAATGGAGTAAATTGGGTTGAAAGAGTCGTCGTTACGTTACAATACTAGATCCAGATTAATCGATTAACAAATCGAATACTATCAGTTATAAAAAAACATTTATTCTGATAAAATGAATAAGTAATAAATATGACGCAGGAAGAAGTGGAGATAGAGGCAAAGGTAAACGGCACCAGAGGAAAGCTTACATCAGTGGTGGTAGAGATTTGAAACAAATCCAACAATGGACGGTTGATTGCAGTTGGTACTCTATGGACGGCTGCTAATGACCATACATCACCTCGACTTCAACCTAAGATTTGAGAATTAAATATAGATTGCATTTATTCTTTGGAGTAATTGCAAATTACCTTCAATATTATACTTTGGGTTAAATTAATTCTTATTCCTTCTTTAAAAGTCAAAATAATCAATTTTTTAAATCGAGTTTTTATTTACCCTTATAATAGTTTAGATTGCATTTTCCAAGTAATCTCTATGTTTTGATATGTAAAAATTTCTTTTTTTGATACTCCTAGTCATTGGCATGTATAATATGGTCTATTAGAATGGTTTATGAAAAATCCATGATTTTGTAAGTCTAAAGATAAAGGTAACTTTAAATGAGTTGCTGAAAGTGTGTATGTTAGCATTGTGTGAAATGGTTAGTTTAGGTACATGCTAGTGTGTGTACAAAGTATGATTGTGTAATGTGTTGTGAAATCTTGATTTTATGAGTTATAAATATGTAATATTACATGGATGGACTGATGGATACAGTCGTATCTATAAAAATTTTAAATTTTCTTATATTTTAAGTATTTTCTTTGTATTTCTTATTGATTATCTTTTTCCGCACTCATTGAAATTTTATAATTTTACACTTCTTAAATTTTTAATATAATTTCTTACGTTCATACACTTAATAGAAATTATTACGTCTGTCCCCGTAACATTAAATGGTGCTGAGTGAATCATGTTACTAGATGATAAGTCACTTAGTTTAAAATGCTTGTTGGGAAATTATGCATGTTAATTTGTTGTAATATTGTCATTTAGGTTGCTTTAATTTTTGGGTAAGCTACACGTTTAGTACCTCAATTATTACTTTTGTTATGTTTTGATCATCTAACTGTTTTTTTTTCAAAATCATAGTTAGCATTACGTTTTGGTTTCATTTTGGTCATCCATCGTTAAAAAATTAATAGAATCGCTGGCGTGGTAGGTTTTTTTTGTTTTTGTTTTTTTCAATGATGATTTTATTATCTTATGGTGACACGTCAACATCACCATTAATTTTTTAATGTTGGATTATCAAAATGAAATCAAAACTAAACATTATGTATGATTTAAAAAAATAGTTGAATGAAAAAATGATAGTTGGCGTACGACACGTGTAGTTTGTCCTTAATTTTTAGGTTTCAAAATTTAGAAGGCTTTAACTTTTAGGTTTCAAAATTAGAAAGTAGTTTTGATACTTCTAATTTAGAGTTTTGAAACTCTGGGACAAAGTTTCGATAATTAATGTAAGACTTTCAGTACATGAATTGCTGTAGCCATAAATGAAGAACAATAGGTTAATGACTACTTTTCCTGAACAATTATTGGCATTTGTAAAACGCATAATGCTAAAAACAAGAATTCAACCTTGATCGAAATGATCATTTTAAGTTTTATTTTTTAGAATATTTTAAATTTTAATGTTTAATTTTAAGATGAAAAAATTTATAATGTTTGACTAAATAATAATTTTAACTTTTATTTTTATAGCATTTAAAATAATTTTTTGGGCATAATTGTCAAGAAAAAGAGGCAAAAAGTAAAGAATTTGTCTTTTTCCTACAAGTACTAATCAATGGCGGAAAAAAAAAGAAATTATTTATGAAATGAAATAAAATAAACAATAAAAATTTAAAAAACAAAATTAGAGGAGAGAGAGAGTACGTGAATACAGCTGTTATCAACGATAGGGTTTGGTAGACTTGCTAAGCAAAGAAGGTATCGTTTTTGGACACATGCCGGACTGCGTCTTCATCTAAAATATTTGTTAAAGGTAAATTATATTAGATATCATCGAATTTTATGCGTTCTATCATTTATATCAATGTTTCAATTTTTTTATTGTAGCACTAAACTTTAATTTGTAGATGAGTATACTATAAACATCATATATTGATGTGCATCGTATAAAATAAAATTTAAAAATATCATTAAATTACGATAAAATAATTTTTAAAACCATTTAACTTATAAAACTTATAAAATAAACATTAAACTTTAAATTTTGTAACTTACAAGTCATATAAATATCAAATTGGATCAATATCAAATCAGTTTGATAATAAGTTGGATTATTTACAAGTTGATTTAATTACATGTCAGGCTGATAATAAGTCAGATAATATCAGTTGTTTATCAAGTTAATCTCGAGTCCATATTCATGATAATATCAGTTGTTTATCAAGTTAATCTCGAGTCCATATTCATATTAGATCGAATGTAAGTCGGATTCGATTATCACATTATCAGGTTTAACTTGATTCAGATCATTCTCGGCTCGGGAGTAGGTCGTATTCAAATCCAAAATTACCATGTCCAACCTTAGGTTAATGCCAACACCAGTTCAGACTCAAATCAATTTCGAATAATCACTACTTCAGATCACATACAATTCTAACGCAAGTCAATTTTAGTCAATTTTGCAGGTGTAGTTAGTTTTTTACATCTCTACTCATTAATGTCTAAAGAGGACTAGTAGAAAATGGGCATGTTTGATTCATATTGCATGTAGTTTTCATGCTACATTCCTTGATTGATCTATGTCATTTGATTTTATTTGTTTGTGACCATTAATAAGTCTAGCAATGATTGTTATGATGAAGACTGCTTTGATCCTATATGAATATAATTGATCAATGAGATTGTTATGTAATACTTATTATATAATAGTAAATTTTGAGCTCATAAACAATGGCAGATCTAAAAATTTAACAATATGGGTCCAAAATTTTAATATTATTTTCTTTTAAATAATGGGTATGTAATTTATTTATTTATTATTTTTTCTTAACACATTAAACTAAATTTATCCATTTTGTAAAATAATGAGATACACTTGGCCCATAGGGAGTTTAGTGCATCCCCTGTTCATAAGATTGTATATTTGTCTAGAAACATATGTTGTCTAAGTGAGAGATTGTTGGATTAAAATCCATAATCGTAGACACATATAACGTACAATGCTATCATAAAGTATGCCACAAAATTAAGTTATAAATTATGTTACATGTGTCATATGTATTAACGTATCATGGAATTAAAGTGCAGATGCCATAAGTTGTGTATAATTTTATGAGAGGCAAAATTATAAATTCTTAATAGATTGACCAAATATTCATTATATATAAGGTTTAATATAAAAAGGTGCCCAAGCTATACATTTTTCTCATATTGGTGCCCAAACTATTTTTAGGTCACTCTAGGTGTTTAACGTTACAAACATTACCGCTTTAGGTATCCCAACTATAACGACTGTTAAAAAACTTCATTAAGTGATACGTGTCATGTTCTGATAATTTTAAAAATTTTATTTGAAATAAAAAACTTAAAATTATAACTTAAAAACCTTTTTTTTTTCAAATCTTAAAAAAATACAAAACTTTGAAAACTCTAGATCCAATCTCTATATCCATGTCAGTCGTCGCTGCCGTTGCCAACAACCGAACTTACCCTCGATCACGCCTCAAGCCAACGACCAGTCACTTGACGAACTCCAATCGCGGTTTAAATCCACAAACATGACAGAAAGAATCGCGATAATTCGTGACCCCACGAGACCTGATGACGTGAGAGGCAGTATGGGTGTCAACGACTGAAAATGGAGAAGATAATAGTGGCGTCATCGACGATAGCTGTGGCCGCAAAGGGAGATGGTAGGGTTAGAGTTAGGGTTCTTAAGGTTGATTTTAGTGATTTGAGACTTTTTATAATTTAAAATAAAATTGAGTTTTTTTTAATATTATAATATTTTTAAGTTTTGTTTTTAAAATAAAATTTTCAAAATCACCAAAAACATGACATGTGTCACTTTACGAAGAAATTTAATAGCTGTTACGATCGAGGAACCTAAAATGATAACGTTTGTAACATTAAACACCTAAATTGATTCAACAAAAGTTTAGGCACCAATTTGAGAAAACCAATATAGTTTGAGCATTGTTTTAGTATATTAAGCCTATATATAAAAAGGTAGTGGTCTAAGAAATATGTTAACATGTATTATTCTTATCCGGTCAGAGAGTTATTACGTCAAGAGAAAACATATATTCGTAAAAGATTACAACAACAAAAAATAGTAAAGTATTTCAACCTAACAATTAATTATGACACACTTCCGCATCTAGTTTTTGATGATTTAGTATGATAGATCTTGGGTTCTTGATTTTATATCAATTAGATTTTGGTTCTAATACAATCATCTTCACTGGTATTATAATACCAAAAAATCAGTGATTGTGTTAGGAATTCGTAAGCCGAAAAATTAAGAAAGCGAGGTCAAAATTATTCCAAAACAGTAGCAACAAGGAAACACATATCCTGGACGGATTAAGATACTGTCTATTATTGTTCATTAATTGTAAAACTTTACCTCCTCAGGATTTAAGTCCAACTGTCTATGTCTAGAGGGAAGAATGCAATGAGCACCATTCTTTTGCTGAACAAAAATGATTGCGGCAAGCACAAGGAGCCCCCAGAACATAGTAACATCCCAAGCAGCAGAGACAAAACAATGATCATCATTCACAGAAACCTGTAATATGTTGTAATAAACATTGCTGAGATTGCAGTGAAGATCATATGCATGTGGTAGCAATCGAATGAAAGTGATCCCGATAAAAAACGAACAGCTGAGAGCCTTCCGTCTCGAGTTAGAGAACATGTTGACAAGTATCTGAGGCAAAAGAAAACTGTCCAAGATCGAACCTGCATATGATTTCAAGTAATTGCAGATGGAATGTTGCCTGTACTCGACAGACGACTGCAGTCTGCGGTTCTCCCAGGCAACAAGCAGCATGAATTTGGCCACGGCAGCATATAGAAATGCAATCACGAGTAGGGTCTTTTCTTCCGCAAACCACAACGTCTTTCGGTCGGTGTCATGCGATCTAGCCGAGACTGTTAATTGGAGAAGTCGATACAGTAGTAAGAAAGCGACAACCGTAACTGTTTTCACGATCACTTCATTTAAGTCGATCAATCCACCATTGTGGGGCAAAACTTTGTTTCGGTCTAGTACAAGAGGAACCATGTGGCCCAAGTTAAGAATCACTAGCATAACAAGTGAAATGGAGGGCAGTACTTTGGGGTTCTTCTTCACATGATAAAGCTGCAATCCTACAAAGATGCACATTAGTGTATTAGTTAATAGAACCTTTGTAGTCTCAACATCCATTGTCCAAATCGAACTTTTTCGTCGATCAGTCTTGTAGGTCGCTGAAGACACATCTAGACGACGAAAGTAAAGAACATCAGAACTTTTCCGTGTGCTTTCGATGCTTCCCGCGATATATCCTTCATTTTGATTCGGTTCCAATGGAGCAAACCGAAAGTTCAAAAGAACTCCACAGTCCATAAAAGCATTGTCCAACACTTGATTTTCGGATCCCAACTTTCTGCAACCAACCATACACAACTTTCCAGTTTCAGAATCATAAACCCCTTCAGCTGTAATCTCCAGTTTCTGTTCAATGTATGCAAAATGAACTCCATTGTCATCTTCTCTAGGAGTTTGCAACGTGATGCTCACTTCATAGCTAACATTGATGAGCCTTGAAGGCACTATTCTTTCACTAGGAAGATCCATTGGATACAGAAGGGGCTTGTATAATCGATCATCGATAGCGAGAGGATTCGCCGAACCCCATCCATGTTTTTTCTCTGAGCTCATAACCAACATGTCAAATTTCATATCTGTGGAATGTCCACTTGGATATCTTTGTCCCTTGTTTATCACCGGCTGCATATTTCTCAGGCATAGATTCTTTACTCTGTTAAATTCAGTGTATTCATACTTCAAACCAGGAACTCCCTGCACACGATTACCAGTACTTCGGAATGATATCCTATCGAAGTAACTGGAATCGTTAGCAGTTTTCGTGGTCCAAATTCGCCCCCTCGTGCTGCTAGTCTCTCGAATAGACAAGACTGCAGGGAACATGAAGCTCAGCCTTGTTGTGCAATCACCAACATGAGCATTAGACCATGATTCTCCGATGTCTAAAATCCGACAAACGAAAATGAACAACTGGTTTTTCTCATTATCCCATGTTCCTTCTCCAATCAATGTTGTGTATGGATTGAAAGAAGGGTATGTTCCAACATGGCTAGTACTATTTCTAAATTCGACCAAAACGCGAATTCTCCTTTCGACCTCTGAACACTGAATGCTCAAAAGGGACAGAAAACGTGGCGAATAGCCATTCAACCAAAAAACTGGAAGACAATTTTGCTTTCCAGAAGTGCAGTCACTTGTGTACTGCAACTCAAATTCATTTACATTTCCCAACATCATTGAGCAAAAACTTCTACTTGGAAGTTCATTGGATGGCAGATTCATCAAGGCATCACTTTCAGCAGAGAACTCATCTTCAAACTCTCCGGAATTGAAAGTGTACTTGTAATTCAACGACGGAAACATGATCATGGAAATGGATTCAAAGTAGCTCACTCCATCACTGAGACTGTCTAAAGTTCCAGTAATCAAAGTAGTGATGTTACTTGAATTCCTGAGATTTCTAAGCTTAAAAACTACTGAAGGAGTTAGCAAAGTACCTTGTTTACAGTAACCATAACCTGTTCCCACCATACAAAGATTCCCAGAGAATTCTGACCAGAATCCATGGAGGTTCAAATGAAATGGACTTGGTAGAACTTGAGGATCATATGATCCATAAAATGTAAGGATTCCCTTAATCTTCCACACCCCGTCTGCAACAGTTCTAGACGCATATCCGGTTTCGAACCAGAACCGATTCGAGATTCCGGTGATCTTCGGGTCGAGAATTCCATTTCCACCAATGTAATAACCAGTGTCATATCCATCAAATGCTCCAAAACTATCATTGTAAGTTTCAGAGTTGGGGACAGATTCAGGTACAACAGAAGAGCAGTAATCAGAATAAGAGACTTCACTCTCATTCTCAGCAGAATTTGCTGAAAAACTAATGAACAGAAACAAGAGTGTGAGTTTACAACTGTGTACCATGATTGAAACCTTCATAGACATTGTAGCATCGAAGAAGAATATACAATTGCAAGGCTTTAATTTGTTTTATTCAACATTTTACCGGCACAACTCAAGTATGTTAGCATGGAGCAGTCCGCCCGATCTTGCATTGGAAAAACCAATATTTTATTCGCATCATAGCGGCTGTTATACGTAACTTAACTGAAAACACATCGCAACCGTAATTTAAATCCCTCTACGTAACTGTCTGAGAATCATGCATGATGAACTCATGTGTTGAAGAAGTGTAAAACACAAACACTGATTACGGTTTCATCAGAAACCTGCAAAAGATGAGCCAACAACGTAAGATTTGAAAGAATTTATCCAGAACCAGAAACATCATATGAAATGGTAATAATATAATGTGTTTTGCAGATATAAAAAATTTAGATTGCATTCTAAAGGGAAAATGAAAGCCTGGAAGGATATTAAATTTGGTTATTCTCGTGGTCTTATTTTCTTTAATTTATATATTTTTGTCTGTTAGAATACAGAACTTTGGTTTTCTCAGCCAGATTGAAGGATCAAGCATTTTTTTACTTCGGAAAGCCAAGAGAGAGATACAATTTATGTGGATTCAAGCACTACGAATTCGGATATTTAGTAACTAACATTTCGGATAAAAAATACTTGAATATACTAGTTAGGAATGGACATGGGTTAGACTCAATCCGATCTGAAAATTTTATATTCTTTACCCGAAATTTGACCCTACCTGAGTTTATGATAATTTCATTTGATACGAAACTTGATCGGACTTTTGAGATAAAATTCGACTCTGACCTGACCCAACTCGAAATAATATAAAAATATTAATTTTATTCAATAAAATAGAGACTTAATTGAAAAAATAATATAAAGAGATGTATTGTTGCAATTATCTCTAAATATATAAGGTATAATTATATTTTTCGGCTCAGGTTGGGTCGGATATTTTTCACCATAAACCCAAATCCGACACGACCCGAACTTATTCTCTAAAAAACAAGAACTGACCTATCCTGAACCCAAATTGTTTTAAGAAAACCCAATCTGATTGGGTCGAGGCAGGTTGAAACTTGTTGAGTTTTGGTCTCGTGCCCATCCCTAATCCTTGTATCATTTTTATTAGAATAGTGTTGAATTATTTTAATCATTTTTATTCATGTGAATTGGGACGGTAGTTAGATTTTATGGTAAGGTGTGAATTTAGAAAATTATATTAAAAATTTAGAAAGTGTAGAATTAGAATTCATTGAGTGATCTCAGTAGTAAAAGAGAATATTGTTCTCCTTAAAGGATATGAGTTCGAGCAGTTACATCTATATGGTGTGTATGCATTTTCAATAGGCTAATAAAAATTCTGAATATATATTACCTTGTAATCATCATAGACTATTTTAAAAAAAGTACGAAATTATAAAAATTTAGAAACTATGAAATTAAATCATCAATAAAAAATATTTAAAAGATACTTTAGTGTATGAAAATTTAAATTTTTTAAAGAATGCATCTGCATTCGATAATCCCTCGATCCATCCTTGCATGCAAATAATATATATATATATATATATATATATATATATATATATATATTTTGCCATAATATTTTGAAAAATAATACACACGCACAAAGAAAAATCATTAGGGTTTTAGATTAACCTCAATTTTCGTTTGATTCAATCGCTGTCTCTTATGGAAATTCTCATGATTGCCCGTCAATTCCGTTATACCACCAACCAATGGTCTACAATATTAAGAAACCTGCACTCGTCTAAACATGTTCACCATCTGCTCGATGAAAGTCCTTGCTCAAACCCAACCCCCCTTTACCCTGTTATTCTCCCCTTTGACGCCTTTAAAAGGTTCAAACTACTTCTTAAATCAGGCCTACTTAATGCTATCGATGAAGTTACACTGGGTCTGGCTCTCAAGGGATCTTGCGGTAATTCGAAACAGGGGACCCAAGTTCACAAATTGTTATCATCTCCGGAATCATGTCCTTCGTTACTGTTCCAAATTCATTGATGAATATGTACTCTAAATCTGGGCAGTTTGCCCTTTGACGCCTTTAAAAGGTTCAAACTACTTCTTAAATCAGGCCTACTTAATGCTATCGATGAAGTTACACTGGGTCTGGCTCTCAAGGGATCTTGCGGTAATTCGAAACAGGGGACCCAAGTTCACAAATTTGTTATCATCTCCGGAATCATGTCCTTCGTTACTGTTCCAAATTCATTGATGAATATGTACTCTAAATCTGGGCAGTTTGAGAAGGCTTTGTGCATCTTTGAGGGCTTACATGATCCCGATATAGTTTCGTGGAATACTCTGCTTTCAGGGTTTCAGAAAAGTGAAGAAGCGTTGAGTTTGGTTTCGAGGATGAATCTGAATGGGGTTGCTTTCGATGCTGTAACTTGTACCACAGCACTTTCTTTCTGTTTGGACCTTGAAGGGTTTCTTTTAGGATTGGAGTTACATACTCTGGTAATCAAATCTGGATTAGATAGCGAGGTTTTTGTGGGGAATGCTCTTATAACGATGTATGCAAGGTGGAAACGTTTAGAGCAAGCTCGAATGGTATTTGATGAGATGCCGAATAAAGATTTGGTTTCGTGGAATGCGATCCTTTCGGGGTACAGCCAGGAGGATGGTTATGGGTTAGAAGCGATGTGGACGTTTATTGAAATGGTGAAACAAAGAATAAAGCTTGATAATGTGTCATATACTGGTGCAGTTTCAGCCTGCAGTCATCAGAGGAACTTAGAGGTTGGAAGACAGATTCATGGTCTGTGTACAAAAAGTGGGTATGGTAAACATGTTTCCGTTTGTAATGTTTTGATGTCAATGTATGCGAAGTGTGAGGTTGTTGAAGATGCAAAATTGGTATTCAGAACAATGAATGAGCCTAATGTGATCTCATGGACTACAATGATCTCTATTGATGAAAAGGATGCTTTGCACCACTTTAATAAAATGAGATTGGATTATGTTCATCCTAATGACGTTACATTTTTTGGATTGATCCATGCCATAACCAATGGGAAATTAGTTGAAGAAGGCCAAATGGTTCATGCGTGTTGTGTGAAAGGTAGCTTTTTGTCTGAATCAAATGTTTGCAACAGCCTTATCACCATGTATGCTAGGTTTGAGTTGATACAAGACTCTGTTAAGGTTTTTGAGGAACTTGAATCTAGAGAAATTGTTTCATGGAATGCCTTAATCTCTGGATATGCTCAAAATGGAATGTTCCTAGAAGCTATGAGGACATTTTTTTTTAGCAGCTGGGGAATGTAAACCAAATCAATACACATTTGGTAGTGTCTTGAATACAATCGGTTCTTGTGAACATCTATCTCTAAAACATGGTCAGTGGTGCCACTTGCATTTAATAAAGGTTGGGTTGAATACTGATCCGATAGTGTCCAATGCCCTTCTCGACATGTATGCAAAGTGTGGGAGCATTTCTGAGGCACAGAAAGTTTTTAATGAGACTCTTCAAAGAGCCAATTTGCTTGGACATCATTAATATCTGCTAATGCAAGGCATGGAAATTATGGTTCAGTGATGGCTTCATTCGAAGAGATGAAAAGGGAAGGAGTGAAACCTGACTCAATCACCTTTCTTTCCATACTAACAGCTTGTGGCAGAAACGGAATGGTTGATATTGGTAAACAAATCTTTGACTCAATGTCGACAGAATATCAGATCGAACCATCCTCAGAGCATTATTCTTGTATGGTGGATATGTTGGGACGTGCAGGTAGATTGGAGGAGGCAGAGCAGCTAATGGGTTGCACTCCGGGATGGCCAGGATTGTCTATGCTGCAAAGCTTGCTCGGGGCTTGCACTATACATGGAAATGTAGAGATGGATGAGAGGGTAGCTGAGACTTTGATGGAAATGGAGCCCAATGAGTCAGGTCCATATGTATTGATGTCGAACTTGTATGCTGAGAAGGGGAAGTGGGAGAAGGTAGCGAAACTGAGGAAAATTATGAGACAGAGGGGAGTGAGGAAGGAAGTGGGATTTAGTTGGGTGGATGTTGGTGACATCAACAGTTCGATGTCTTTGCACGGTTTCTCATCAGGAGATAGATCTCACCCACAGTCCGATGAGATATGCAAAATGGCAGTATACCTGGGATTACGTATGAAACTTTTGAGATAGAAAAACAGACTAAGAATACATGGCAATGATAGTGACAGTATGACATGAGTCATTGGGGAATTCCTTTTGTACTTGTATGTTTTTATAAAGGAACAAGAGGTGGTAATTTTTACAATTTTTTAAATATTTTTGAGGAATCCTTGAGAAAATTTATATATATATCATAATATGGATTTTTTAAAAAAACCAAGAATCTTGAACTTTTTAAAAGGTTCTGATTTTGATGACTGCTACTGGTGGGAGTCATAGAGCATCCACTGTACTTATTAAGGCTGCTTTTATGGTGGAAATTTGTGGCGATTATCAGGTCAGTTTCCTAATGTTTGGTGACAAAGAAAATGTGTCCATTTGGCGAAATAGAAATTAAAAGGGTTCATTTCTTAAGCCTCTGGATTATCTTCATGGGGATGTTAAGGTTGGTGCTTCACTGGAGTTGTCATTATGTTCTCCAAATGAATTCATCATTGTTTGATTTAAGTTCTATTTAATTGGCAACATACTGATTGATAACGATTGTATTGTAAAGCTTGCAGACTTTTGTGTTTCAGTTCACATGTTTGATGCAGGAGATTGACAACGTTTTGGAAGTACCTTTGTTGGGACTCCTTTCTGGTGAGCGATCTGTCCAATGATTATGACCCCAAGTGAGCGTTTGGTCTGTATTTAAGAGTTAAGGTCTTAGTTTCACTTAAACTCATATTGCCACCATACAAAGTTGTGTACGCATCAGGGATTTGAATTGCGGTTAAGGTCGTGTTTTCGGTTACATTGCATTTATCGCGATTGTATATATAACGGATGTTATTGTGGTCATTGCGGGTATCGCAGTCATGCAATAACGGTTTCAGACGACACCGTTACTGCTATATAAAAGCCTCTATTCCGATAACGGACAGCTATTTAAATCCTAGTACTAGGCATGACATATCTTAGTGTACACAAGTATTTTCTGCTTCAGTCTTGCAAGGGAATCATGGGTTTGACCCTAACAGGTCTCATGATTTTGGTCCGAAGGACATTTTTGTTCTAAAACACCAGATAACAATCTGAATTTTGTTTCAACTGTACCAATGTGGTCCAAATGGCTATTATACTTGGTGTTATTTGGTTAAACAATTTTAAGTACATAGCATAGCTTTATAAGTGAGGTGTTTTAAAATTTATACAGAAAATTAACTGCAGAAAAAAGACACTGTTGACAGCAATTACCAAGGACTAATGAAACCGACACTTGAATCTTTCATTTGGTTGCCCTACCTTCTCTTAAGGTTTCATCTTCACTAGTCTTGGTCGACTCGAGTTGGTACACCTAATTTTATTAGATGAGATTCCTAACAGGAATTTTTTTTGCATACATAAAAACTTGAACTCGAGACCTGCTTATACGATATTTTGTTGCTTACCCCTTGAACTAACCTTCATTGGTGTTGGAGGATAAATTTCGAAAATTATATTCCACTTGGATCAACCCCATTGGTGTTGGAAGATAAATTTTGAAAATTATATAATTAATTTTATATTCTTAAGATATTATAATTAATTGGCTTAATACACAAAATATTTTTTCCGAATAGGTGCCTACAATATTTTTTGGTTCATACAGATGCCTAACGTTACAAATATTACCATTTTAGGTGCACGGGTTGTCAACGATGTTAATTCCATCCGTTAAGTGACACGTGTCAAAATCTGATAATTTTAATTTTTTTATATAAAATTAAAAAAATTATATATATATTTAAAAAAAACATACATTTCGAAATGTTAGGATTTGCGGAAGTTTGAATTGACAACCAGAATGATTTGTAAAGAGGGGTTAGAACGGTTTTTGTGTTTATGGAGTAAGGAGATTGAAAGATAGAGAATTGCACAGTGATTTATAGTGGTTCAACTTCTCAACCAAGTCTACATCCACTACCTTAGCTCCTCACCAAGGATTTTCCAACAAATTCACTAATTTGTTCTTTCTTTTTAGGACAAAGAGATAACCTTTAAAACTCTCTAGTTTTTCACGGGATATGTCCCTAGCTTTTATACGGGCTTAACTAGAACCTTTCCCCTTTATAAAAGGATAAAAGAAGTAAACAAATAAACCTCTCTAAGGTAGGTGTTTACAAGAACTAAGCTCACAAGAACAATAGTTACAAGAGAGAATGAAAATAAGAATGAAAAACTTCTTCTCTTGTGTTTGAATGCTTAGATAATTGTTTTCTCCTTTCTTCAAGTGTCCTTAGCTTGTATTTATAGCTTGAAACGTGTTTGAAGTCGTATCTAGCCGTTGGGATGTTTTGGAGCTGTTTGAGGATTATTTTTCTGCAAAACAAGGATACCCAGAACAGGGGGTATCAGTACCCCTTCAAGGGGTATCAATACTACCTTTGCTAAATTCAAATTAAACTAGTTGTTACTAGCCGTTGGAGCCAGGGGGTATTGATACCCATGCATGAGTATCGGTACCCTTTTTGCATTCGATGTTTGAGCAGTCATAGGGGTATTGATACCCATTCATAGGGGTATCGGTACCCATTTGCATTTTTGCTCAAATTCGAATTTAATGGACTTTGAATTATTTTTGAAACCTTTTGAAAACTTTGAATAAATTCAATTCAAGTCCAAAAACATTTTGCCTTAAATTTGTTATATCGAAACATAGTTTTACAATCTCCCCTTTTTGATATAACAAAACATTTGAAAAATTGTTTTTGACAAAACTCACCCTTAATAAAATGTTTAATGAAAAAGATACCAATTGTTAAAAAGATATCAATTGTTACCAATTATTGGAAAATATATGAAAATGTTAAGCTCCCCATTTTTCATTAAGAAATTATTTTTTTCATAAAAATGTTAAGCTCCCCATTTTTTAGTAAAAAATTAAAATTTTCAAACCATACTTCTCACCCTTTTTGTTATATAAAAAATAATTCAATCTTTAAAGTTTAAAATAACTTTAGAGAGTAAGTGGTAAATTTGACATTTAAAAATCATTTGAAAAATCAAAGCTCCCCCTCAATAAATGCATTTCAAAACAAAATTAAGCTTTTAACATCTTGACACTTAAAATTGAATTTCAACAAAGAAGAGCAAATATGTTATTAGCACATGAAATTCAATATATCTAAGGCTAAAATACTTTATGCAATACCAATAGTTGAAATTAAGTACATATGCATAAAGTTTTCTAAAAATGTTATGTATTTGAAAAAAAATTGATATCAATTGCTAGAGACATATCATTTTCATTTAAACCACATGCATAAACATTTAAATTTAGGTCAAAAATTTAAAATTTTGATATCAATTGTTAGAGAGATATCACTTGCATTTAAAATCAAAGTATTTGAAAAATTGATATCAATTGTTAGAGAGATATCATTTGCATTAAAACCAATTTTGACCAAAATTTTATTATGATGAACTAAAATTTCTGAAAAATCATTAAAACTTCAAAATTGTTCATCATAAAACTTTTTAACATACATGAGATTAAAATAATAATGCATAATCATTTAAAACAAAAACTCATCCATGACTAAAATCAAATGAGCAACCAAATAATCAAAATTAAAATCATTAAGCTTAGAGGTTACCCATTCCTTTTTCATGTGTGGCTAGAGCATCTTGAATATCATCACTCTTATCAACATTGCTCCCACACACCTACAAGAGAAATTTAAGTAGATTTTGGTATCCAAATTGCTTTGGATCCTTGAACGTTAGTTTCAATGCCCCTTGTTCCTTTCAGAACCCATACTTGTCTAATTTTAAAAGATTTTATTTTCTTTATAGGACAAACATGTTCCAAATGACTATGAAAATGACAATGTAAGCATCTTGTCATTTCTAAACATAATAAGTTGTTTTTAGAAATTAATTTTTTTTTCTTTTGTTAAGCTTTCAAGCTTAACTTCTAACTCAAAATTTTCCTTTCTAAATCATTTATTTTGATTCTTGAAAGCTCTAAATCATTTTTCAAAATTTCATTTTGATTTTTAAAATCAACTCTTTCTTTCAAAATCAATTTATTTTCAATTTTGAGTTTTGAAATTAATTTATTATATTTGGAATTCATGGTCTCAAATCCCAAATACAACCTATTATAAGCATCTTGTAACTCATCAAAAGTAAATGAATTAAATTAATTTGAGTTAGAAGATACCTCGAATTCTTCTTGAGTGGCCATTAGGCTAGGTTGACTACTTTATCATCATTGGAGTCATCTTCATCGCTCCAAGCTGCCACATATGCCTTCTTCTTGGATGATCCATTCTTTCTTAGAAGGGGACAATCATACTTGACATGCCCCGTTCTTTGACAATTAAAGCATACGTGGGTACTCTTCTTATTGGTTGATTCATGCTTTACTTCCTTAGAAGTCATGAATCTCTTTAACTCTTTTAAGAGCTTGACCATCTCATCTTCTTGTTCATCATCATCTTCATCCACCTCATCACTTGAATCTTGATAGCTTTCATTGGTGGATTTGAAGGAAATGCCTACCTCATTCTTCTTCTTGTTTTTCCTCCTCCTTCAACATCATCTCATGAGTGAAAAGAAAACCAATCAATTCATCGAGAGTGAGAGACTTTAGGTCCTAGCTTCGATAATAGCCGTCTTCTTCGATTGCGACGAACTTGGAAGAGAGTAGATCATCTTCCTTACAAGCTTCTCATTAGGGATTACTTCTCCAAATCCCTTGAGACCGTTGACAATCACGGAAAATCTGTCCGTCATAGCTTTGATGTCTTCATCGGGTTTCATCTTGAAATTCTTGTAGCTATGGTTGAGAAGACTTTTCTTTATTTTCCTCACTTTTTCGGTTCCTTCATGAATAACTTGGAGCTTATCCCAAATCTCTTTGGTAGTAGAACAAGAGGATATTCTTCCATATTCGTTTGGGCCTAAAGCACAAAAGAGAATATGTATAGCCTTAGAATTAAGCTGGAACTTTTTCTTCTCTTCATTACTCCAATCGTCGTATTCACCGGGTGGAGTGGAGTAACCCCTCATGATTGAGTTCCAAGACCCTAGATCGTAGGCTCGAATAAAGAACATCATCTTATTCTTCCAATGAGCATAATTTGCTCCATTGAAGAAGGGTGGCTTGTTGACCAGTTGTGAATCTTAATCCTTACAAAATGTGAAAATTGTGTTTTATACTTAATATATTTTTTGAAACAATTTTCACAAAGTATTTTGAACCAAAATCAAGCCTTAAATCAATTTTTCAAAGGCATGCACCGATGCATCAATCCATGCATCGATGCACCAATTAATAAATTGAACATCGAATGCATTTCATGCACCGATGCACTCTCCATGCATCGATGCACTCGGATTTTATGAAAGCATCGAATGCATTTGATGTATCGATGCACAAGCCATGCATCGATTCACTCAGGCTATTTTCAAACATCGATTGCATTTTATGCATCGATGCATACTTAGTGCATCGATGCACTAAGTGTCCCAATGGTCAAAATATTTAAATTTTACACTTGATGCATCGATACATCTTGTTTATGCATCGATGCATGAGACGCTCCCAACCAGATTTTTAATTGTTTTCACACTCAAACGGCTCTATTGACTCCACTAATCATCCCCAACCTTCAGAATCATTTGAAGAAGTATTTAAACAATCTTAGAAGCCATTGATCAATAACAAGAAAGAATAAGAAACAACAAACAAGACAGAATCAAAGAGAAAGCATCAAACCTCAAGTTTGAGCATTTCAAGCCTATTTTTCATTCAATATTCATTTTGCTTTCAAGAACACTTTTGTACTCAATTGTATTCATTCTTGAGTGTTCTTTTTCTTTGTTCTAGAATTGTGCAAACATATTTTCCTTGTGAGGTTTTCCTTGTAAGTTTGCGAATTTGTAATCTTCTCTTTGAGAAAGAGTGTTCTCAAGAATTGGGGTATATTCTTGAGGGAGTTGTAAGGTTATCTCTTTGGCCTCAAAAGAAAGAACAAATTAGTGAATTTGTTGGAAAATCCTTAGTGTGGATAGCTAAGGTAGTGGACGTAGACTTTGTTTGAGAAAGTTGAACCACTATAAATCGCTATGAAATTTCATTCAATTTTCTGCAAAAGCTTCCACCGAAATTTTAATTGCCAATTCACCCCCTCTTGGCCGATTCCGTTGATCGATTAACTCAACAATTGGTATCAGAGCCTCACTCATTTAAAGGTTTAATCGCCTCTTGAGTCGATTCGGGAAGAGTTACATCGATTATCTAGTCAACAATGGCCTCCGCTTCAAATTTCGACTCCGGTCTCGATTCGATGCCCGTCAACAAGCCTCCTTTCTTCAATGGAGCTAACTATGCCTATTGGAAAAATAGGATGATGTACTTCATTCAAGCAAGTTACATGGGGGCATGGAATGCCGTAGAAGAATGATACATCAAGCCTCTCACTCATCCAAGGTTGTGGAGTGAAGGAGAGACAAGATTGTTCCAGCTAAACTCTAAAGCCATCCATATCATATTTTGTGCTCTTTAACCAGATGAATACGGAAGAGTTTCATATTGTACAACCGCCAAAAAAATATAGGACAAGCTTCAAGTCACTCATGAAGGTACCGACGAGGTAAAAAAATCTAAAATTAGTATTCTAACGCATAGCTATGAAAATTTCAAGATGAAACCAAATGAAGATATCAAAGCTTTGACGGATAGATTTTCAACGATTGTCAATGGTCTCAAATCATATGGAAAGATCATTTCAAATGAAAAGCTTGTGAGGAATTTAGTTTACTCCCTTCCAAAAGCATGGCAATCAAAGAAGACGACAATCATCGAGGCTAAGGACCTAACGTCCTTAACTCTTGAAGAGCTAATCGGTTCCCTCCTCACTCATAAAATGATGCTTGAAGATGAGGTGGACCTCGATAAGATTGACGAGACACCAAAGGGAAAGAAGAAAAACATTGGAGTTGCTCTCAAATCCACAAAAGATGAGAGTGATTTGAATGACGATGATGATGACGAGGAAATGGCATTATTCGCCAAACGATTCAGAAAATTGATGATGCCCAACCGAGGAAGAAAATGCAAACGTAATGAAGGCTTCAAAACTGAATCGAAGGAGAAAGACCCGATCATTTACTATGAATGCAAAAAGCCGGGGCATGTCAAATATGATTGCCCATAATTGAAGAAAAAGAGTCAATCCAAAAAGAAGCACAAGGCTCATGTAGCTACATGGAGCGATGAAGAAGGTTCCGATGAAGAGGAACAAGAAGTTGCAAACTTGTGCTTGATGACCATCGGGGAAAACTCTAAGGTAACCTCTAACTCATTTGATTCAGATGAATTATCTTATGATGAGTTGTTAGAGGATTATAATGGGTTGGCTTCGGATTATATGACTCTATTTTCAAAATAAAAAAATGATGTTTCAAAATTGAAAAACGAAAATAGTCTTATATCCAAGACCAACAATGAGCTTGAAAGTAAGCTTAAGAATTGCAAATCAAAATTGATGATTTTGAAAAGAAAAATAATGATTTGCATAACTTACTTTCAAAAGTTCATGATGATCATCAAAAAGAAATTGATGATCTTAAAGCTTATTTTAATAAAGTTGGTACAAAGCATTTTGAAAAATGAGAAAATTCAAAATCCAACTTTGTTAGAAAAAGTTTTAGAAACTACAATCATAGAGGTCCTCAAAGAACCTCAAATGGTAAAATCATTAGAAGTATATGGGTTCCTAAAGGACTCATTACTACAAAATATAAAGATATCCTACACAAATGGATACATAAGGGGACTAGAGTTTTAGAAACGAATGAATATGGACCCAAAAGAATTTGGGTACCAAAAATCAGAAATTAATCTATGTTTGTAGGAAAAGGAGCATTGCTACAAGGCACGAGAAACAAATTCAAATTCATGGTACCTTGATAGTGGATGCTCGAGACACATGACCGGAGACAAAAGCTGGTTCATAGAGCTTAACGCCAAAAATGGAGGAGAAGTGACTTTTGGTGATAATTCAAAAGGTCACATTGAAGGTATTGGTACTATAGGTAACACCTCTTCCATACAAATTAAAAATGTTTTATATGTGAATGGATTAAAGCATAATCTATTGAGTATTAGTCAATTATGCGATAAAGGATTCAATGTCTTATTTGAAATTAATGGTTGTAAAGTTATTGACATTGCATCTAATCGGATTATGCTTGTTGGTCATAGAATAGGAAACATTTACATGGTGCATTTAGACTCTATTGATATGACTAATTTATGCCTAGTTGCTAAGGATGAGCATGATAGTTGGTTATGGCATAGGAGACTAGGACATGCTAGTATGAGTGTTTTGCAACGATTAATTCAAGGAGACCTAGTAAGAGGGTTGCCTAAACTTAAATTTGATAATGATAAAATATGTGATGCTTGTGCTAAAGGAAAACAAAGCGAGTTTCTTTTAAATCTATTAATGAGTATCAACTAGTAGAGTATTACAATTGATCCATTTAGATCTTTTTGGGCCAACTAGAACTACTAGCTTGGGTGGAAAACAATATGCATTTGTCTTGGTAGATGACTACTCTAGATATACTTGGGTTCTATTTTTAAGTACAAAAGATGAAGCATTAGAAAATTTCATCACATTTTCAAAAATAATCCAAAATGAAAAAGGTTACTCTATAACTAGTGTTAGAAGTGACCATGGTACTGAATTTGAAAATCTTGGATTTATTGAGTTTTGTAATTCTAATGGTATTAGCCATAATTTTTCAACACCTAGAACCCCTCAACAAAATGGAGTTGTTGAGAGGAAAAATCGAACTTTAGAAGAAATGGCTAGAACCATACTTTGTGAAAATAATTTGCCAAAATATTTTTGGGCGGAAGCCACAAATACCGCTTGTTATGTTGTAAATCGAGTAATGATTAGGCCAATTTTAAAGAAAACTCCATATGAAATTTTCAAAAATAAAAAGCCTAACATTAGCTATTTTCATCCTTTTGGATTTAAATGTTTTGTTTTAAACAACGGTAAAGAAAACCTTGGCAAATTTGATGCTAAAAGTGATGAATGAATTTTTCTGGGTTATTCCTTAAATTCTAAAGCTTATCGTGTATTTAATAAAAGAACTTTAGTTGTAGAAGAGTCTATACATGTTGTTTTCGATGATAATCCCCTTCCTAGGAAGGATTCTTGTGTTAATGATGATGTAGGTATTGTACAAGCAAATGACGTTAGACATGACGTTGGAGAATCATCATCAAAGGAAGAAACGAAAGAAGAGGAAACTCGTGATCCCCTCGAGAATCCAACCATTGAAGAAAGGGAAGTATCTTATCGAAGAGAGTACAACTATGTCAAGGATGGTGAAATTATAGGTGATCCATCCAAAGGGGTAACTACTCGATCTTCTCTTAGAAATATTTGTAATTTTGTTGCATTTATTTCATGCATAGAGCCTAAAAATATCAAAGAAGCATTAAAATATGAACATTGGATTATGGCTATGCAAGAAGAATTAAATCAATTTGAGAGAAGTAAAGTATGGACATTAGTTGAAAGGCCTAGTAATAAATCTACTGTAGGTACTAGATGGGTATTTAGAAATAAGCTTGATGAAAGTGGTAATATAGTGAGGAACAAGGCTAGACTTGTTGCTCAAGGCTATACTCAAGAAGAATGATTAGACTATGATGAAACATATGCTCCCGTAGCTAGGATGGAAGCAATTAGAATGTTCTTAGCATTTGCATGTTTCAATGAGTTTAAATTATATCAAATGGATGTTAAAAGTGCATTTTTAAATGGTTTTATAAAATAAGTGTATGTGGAACAACCTCCAGGTTTTGAAGATTCAAAATTTCCAGATCATGTTTTTAAATTGACAAAAGCACTTTATGGTTTAAAACAAGCTCCTAGAGCTTGGTACAAAGATTTTCAAATTTTTTAATAGAAAAAGGTTTTTCAAAAGGGAAGGTTGACACTACATTATGCTCAAGAAATTTGGATTGGAAAGGGAAAAACTTTTGCCACTCCAATGAGTTCTTCTACAAAGCTTGACATTGATGAAGGAGGTAAATGTGTGGATGTTAAATTATATAGATCCATGATTGGCTCATTGCTTTATCTAACCGCAAGTAGACCAGATATTATGTTTAGTGTTTGCTTGTGTGCTAGGTTTCAATCATGTCCTAAAGAATCACATTTACTAGCCGTTAAGAGGATCTTTAGATACCTTAAGGACACTTCTAGTTTATGACTTTGGTATCCTAGAGACTCTAGTTTTAGCTTGCATGCCTTCTCTGATGCGGATTATGGAGGATGCAAATTAGATAGGAAAAGCACCTCCGGTACTTGCCAATTCCTTGGAAATATGCTGATTTCTTGGTTTTCAAATAAACAAAATTGTGTTGCATTATCTACCACTAAAGCGGAATACATTTCAGCAGGTAGTTGTTGTGCACAAGTTTTATGGATGAAACAACAACTTTTTGATTATGGAATTGAAGTAAGTACTATTCCTATCAAGTGTGGCAAAACTAGTGCTATTTGTCTCACTAAATATCCCATCCAACACTCTAGAACTAAGCACATTGAAATTAGACAGCACTTCATTAGAGACCATGTCGCTAAGGAAGATGTAGTTCTAGAATTTGTTGATACTTTGCACCAATTAGCGGATATTTTTACAAAACCTTTAGATAAGGAAAGATTTTGGACACTTAGGAGAGAATTAGGTTTAACTGACCTATCTTCACTTAGTGTTTAAAATAATTTTAGCATTTTTAAGAATAAATAAAAAATGCTTATAATAATGATTTTTGGTTGCATTCTTTGCTATTAGTTAGGGGGAGTTTATGTTCTTTGGTTAAAATTAATTTTATGTTCAAATAAAGTTTAAAGATTAATTTGACTGATTGAACATAATTAATTTTTGATATATGAGTTGCCAATACCACTAGAGCCAAATAATTTAGCATTTTAAGTGTTTAAAATGGATTTTTGACATTTTTGTGCTTCATGCATCGATACACTTAACAATGCATCAATGTATCCCTTTGAATGTGCACCGATACATTATGAAGATGCACCGATGCACGCCTTGAATGTGCATCGATGCACAAGACCATGCATCGATGCATCCATCAGGTTTTGATTAAAAACCCTGATTCTCTTCTTTGTTTCTAAACCCTTAAAAACACTCCCTTACCGCCTCTCTCCCCCTAATCTCCATTTGCTCAAAATCATCGGAAAATCATCGGTTTCTTTGTACTTTTCAACTTCAAAACCTACTTATATCATTAAATCGTGCTAATCAACTCCTCATCCCTCTCAATCCGAATTTTCAAGGTAATATTTCAAAAACCTCTATTTTATTGATTTTTGATTTTAGAACTAGTTTTGATTAGCTCTAAGATGAACATTATTTCGGGCATTGATTGTTTGTTGGTTCTAAACTAGATTTTACAACCAATTTCGTCAAAAACAAACAATTTTTCAAGATTTTTCTTTGGATTTCGAAATTAAAAAATATTATGATTTCGAAAATTAGTAATATTTTTGATTTAATTGTTTTGTTTTCATGAAAACTATATTATGATTATCAAATATTATTTTCAAATAGTTTTCAAAACATGCCCATTAGGATATGGTTTAGAGAACCTTGAATTATTGAGGACTCATTTGAGTTTTGGGATTGATTATTGTGCATACATGTGTTTCAATTGCAGGTGATATTCCTTATTTCGATTTCTTTTAATCATGTCAAACCCTAAACGCCCTAAGTCCTCTTCGAGTCGTTCAAACCGTCCTACCGTTCCTCAACCTCAAAATCCAAAGAATCCTTCCTCGACCCTTATTAGTACATGTTTCAATATGCCTGAACACCATAGAGAGGAATTGTACCATAGGTACATAAACTCTTTCCAATCTTATAGGATCCGAGATGAACATATTCTATCTCTTCAAGCCATGATAGACTTTAAATTTGAATACCTTTCGACTCTTAGAAATTGGAAGTTTAATAAACTGTTTTCTCTTAGACCCATCGTCTTTCACCAATTAGTCCGCATTTTCTATTCTAATGCGGTTTGTATTCAAAACCAAACTCAATGTGGAACTATAGGAATTAGATCCTATCTTTTAGGTCAATATATTACTATTGACTCAGCCTCTATAGCTTCACATTTTGGGTTAGATGAAAATGGTGTTTTTGATGAAAAATAAACTGTGGATTATCCATACATTCCTAATGCTAGTGTTAGTACCATAAGATCACATCACAATCGTTTTCTCCATTTGATGATCTCTTGGTGGTTTAGACCATCCATGGGTAGGTACTCCACTCTTCGTATTAGGGATTTATGGTGGATGTATTGTATTCAGAATAATATCAAAATAAATCTTTCACAGATTATCTTTAGTGTGCTAGTTGATACCATAAACATTATCCCGTCCAAACACGTTGAAACATTAGTTTATGGTTGTCTTCTTAGCAATCTCTTTATCAAACTCGGTCTGGATATCTCTCTTGACAATCCTATTCCCCTTCAAAACCCAATCAATCTTATCTCCTTGAAGAAGGCGGATTGGAAACAGGATGAATTCATTGGCTTATGGGTTTTTCGACCCGTTAAGCAAACTCCGGGAGCAATTTCTTTACGAGCTGCTTCTAGCTCTTCTTGTGCTCCTCCTCTGGCACCGGCTGCAGATGATGATCCAGAACTCCAGCAGCTCATGCGAGACATCGATGAAGAAATTCCTGATGCTCCTCCGGTACCTGATCCAGCACGGTAAGAAGATCAAATGCCACCATATTTTTGATCCTTCTTAGAATCGTTTGATCTGAGGTTTGCTTCCATGGAGTCTCAGATTACTGAGTTTCAGCAGGAGATGCGTGAACTTATGGACACTCTCACTCTTGAAGTTCGAGCTCGTTTCCCTCCTCCTCCTCCCGATCCTTCTATGGATGAATAGACTTATTTTTTTGATTTGATTGTTTTTGGGTTTGAACTTGAACTTAAATTGTTAAAACATTTTGGATTGTCTTTCTTTGATTGTTGGATGTTTGTTTGATGGATATGTGAACTTTTATTTCATATATATTTTGGTTTGTTTCAATATATGCATCATTTACATTTTAGTTGAAATATGACCAATTTACCATTTCACATTTGTTATGAATATTGATTTATGAAACTAATGGCTAATCTCTCTTTTGATTGTGATCTTAGCAGCTTAAGCTTTATATTAATAAATCAATTGTATTACGTTTTTCAAAATTCTTGTTTAAAATATATTTTATAGAGTCTTTTTGATTTAACAAAAAGGGGGAGAAGATGTCATAGTAAGGGGGAGTAATTTTTCAAAATTGATTTCAAAAATAATTTCTTAAACAAATCTTAAAATTACTCAAATGTTTTGTTATATCAAAAAGGGGGAGATTGTTGAAAACATTTTGATATTTCGATATAACAAATTAAGTTAAATGAATTTTAAGATTTTACAAATGATTTTCTAAGGTATATTCGAATTAATTAATCGAATAACATATTATTTCTCCAAGTCTTTTAAGATCAATTTTAATCCTTACTAAATGTGTAAAATTGTGTTTTATACTTAATATATTTTTTTGAAACAATTTTCACAAAGTATTTTGAACCAAAATCAAGCCTTAAATCAATTTTTCAAAGGCATGCACCGATGCATCAATCCATGCATTGATGCACCAATGAATAAATTGAACATCGAATGCATTTCATGCACCGATGCACTCTCCATGCATCGATGCACTCGGATTTTATGAAAACATCGAATGTATTTGATGCATCGATGCACAAGCCGTGCATCGATTCACTCAGGCTATTTTCAAACATCGATTGCATTTTATGCATCGATGCATACTTAGTGCACCGATGCACTAAGTGTCCCAACGGTCAAAATATTTGAATTTTACACTTGATGCATCGATACATCTTGCTTACGCATCGATGCATGAGATGTTCCCAACCAAATTTTTAATTGTTTTCACACTCAAACGGCTCTATTGACTCCACTAATCATCCCCAACGTTCAGAATCATTTTAAGGAGTATTTAAAGAAGCTTAGAAGCCATTGATCAATAACAAGAAAGAAGAAGAAACAACAAACAAGAGAGAATCAAAGAGAAATCATCAAACCTCAAGTTTGAGCATTTCAAGCCTATTTTTCATTCAATATTCATTTTTCTTTCAAGAACACTTTTGTACTCAATTGTATTCATTCTTGAGTGTTCTTTTCTTTGTTCTAGAATTGTGCAAACATATTTGCCTTGTGAGGTTTTCCTTGTAAGTTTGCGAATTTGTAATCTTCTCTTTGAGAAAGATTGTTCTAAAAAATTGGGGTATATTCTTGAGGGAGTTGTAAGGTTATCTCTTTGGCCTCAAAAGAAAGAACAAATTAGTGAATTTGTTGGAAAATCCTTAGTGTGGATAGCTAAGGTAGTGGACGTAGACTTTGTTTGAGAAAGTCGAACCACTATAAATCGCTGTGCAATTTCTTTCAATTTTCTGCAAAAGCTTCCACCGAAATTTTAATTGTCAATTCACCCCCCTCTTGGCCGATTCCGTCGATCGATTAACTCAACAGAATCCATAATTTATGAATCTTCAATGTAATACGCACCGGAGGTTAAAGCCATTTTTTATCGGTTGCGTCGGGAATCGGTTGAGCTTCTTCGAGGATCGTCTCAAGGATGTTATGCCTTCTAACGAGTCAAGCTCTGATACCAATTGTTAGGATTTGAGGAAGTTCGAATTGACAACCGGAACGATTTGTAAAGAGGGGTCAGAACGGGTTTTGTGTTTAGGGAGTAAGGAGATTGAAAGATAGAGAATTACACAGTGATTTATAGTGGTTCGACTTCTCAACCAAGTCTACATCGACTACCTTATCTCCTCACCAAGGATTTTCCAACAAATTCACTAATTTGTTATTTCTTTTGAGGACAAAGAGATAACCTTTACAACTCCCTAGTTTTTCACAGGATAAACTAGAACCTTTCCCTAGCTTTTACACGGGCTTAGCTAGAACATTTCCCCTTTAAAAAAGGATAAAATAAGTAAACAAAATAAACCTCTCTAAGGTAGGTGTTTACAAGAATTAAGCTCACAATAACAATATTTACAAGAGAGAATGAAAATAAGAATGAAAAACTTATTCTCTTGTGTTTGAATGCTTGGATAGTTGTTCTCTCCTTTCTTCAAGTGTCCTTAGCTTGTATTTATAGCTTGAAATGTGTTTGATGTCGTATCTAGCCATTGGGGATGTTTTGGAGCCCTTTAGGGATTATTTTTCTGCAAAACAAGGCTGCCCAGAAGAGGGGGTATCGGTACCCCTTCAAGGGGTATCGATACTACCTTTGTTAAATTCAAATTAAACTAGCCGTTGGAGCCAGGGGGTATTGATACCCAGATAGGGGTATCGGTACCTGAGTATGGATACCCATAGGGGTATCGGTACCCTTTTTGCATTCGATGTTTGAGCAGTCATAGGGGTATTGATACCCATTCATAGGGGTATCGGTACCCAGGGTATGGATACCCATTCATAGGGGTATCAATACCCATTTACATTTTTTCTCAAATTCGAATTTAATGGACTTTGAATTATTTTTGAAACCTTTTGAAAACTTTGAATAAATTCAATTCAAGTCCAAAAACATTTTGCCTTAAATTTGTTATATCGTAACATAGTTTTACACGAAATAACCCAAAAACTTTAAAAATCTTCATTCAAACCCTTAAACCCATACCGACCGTTGCCCTTTGCCATCGACAAAGCTCCACCCGACATCACGTCCCCCCGGTGACCAAAACCCCTATAAAATCGTGATTGATTGACGGTGAATCGACTTTTTATACCCCCGCGAACCCTAGGATGAAACGATCCCACTTGATTCCTATGGCCAATCGACGACAACTACGGCAACGTATAATTAGGATGATGTAAGGGACCACGACGACGTCGGTGGTTCTGGTTTGAAAGGGTGCAGCGACGAGTTAGTGTTAGGATTTGAGGATTTTAAGGATTTTGAGGTTTTTGTAATCTAAAAGAAATTAGGTTTTTTTAATAAATATAATAATATTTTAAAAAATAAATTTCAAGATTACCAGATTATGACACGTGTCACTTAATGGAGAAAACTAACGAAAGTTACGGCCTGAACACCTAAAGTGGTCATGTTTGTAACTTTAGGCACCTAGATGGTCCAAAAAATACTATAGGCACCTTTTTGGAAAAAATAGTATAGTTTAGGCGCTTATTTGGGTATTAAGCCTAATTAATTTTTTATTCTTGAGATATTTCTATTCATGATTTAATATAATTTTAATTATTCGAGTAATTTTGTGAAAAAAAATTTTTTAGGATTAAAAATGAATTAATATCAAGTGGAAATTAGTATTATATGCGAGAAATGGAGATAAATTATTATTATTAAAGGAAAAATGTGATGAAAATGAATTATTTTAATGGGTTTGTACTTATTATTATTATTATATAGGATTTTATAGATTAAGATGATGGAGAAATATCACTTTTCATCACTTTCCTCTTATTCTACTTACAAGCAAACTGTGGATTTTTTTTAGTTACATAGAAAATTTGAGTTTTGATGATTTTTGCATTAAAACATTGACAAGTTTTCATCCTCCCAAGTTAGACCCTTCTTCAATCGGAGTAAATTTGAAGATATAAAAAGAAATTTATGTTATCAAAACATCTTTCATGTTTTATGTAAATCATTTAGAAATTTATAGGAATCTATAGTAACAAATGTTATACATGTGTTGCATTTAAGCTTTCACAAGTGATTTATAAGAGGGTTTTTCTAAGATTAGAAGAATAAATTAGTAGAGTGAAATTGTAAAAGTAGTTTAGACTTGTATTTAAATAAAGTTTTGTCGTATATTTTTCAGATTTTTTTTCATAAGTCACATATTTACTGTAATTCTTCTCCCTATCTTCAGAGAAACTCCTATGATATGTTAGAGCTAAATCTATTGTCAGACGATCATATTTTTCAATCAGTCACAATCCTTTGACATGGTCTCTGACAGACCCATATGATATGTTAGAGCTAAATATATTGTCAGACAACCATATTTATTTGTCATGTCAACCTATGAGTGACTATCATAACCCTATGTCTAAACCAACGTTAAGGGTTATTGTATAAATATCTCAGATAAGTTAGAAAAGGAAGATTCTCTCTCATAGTTACACATTACTCATCATCCTTAACTCGTCACTTTCTTTGAAATCACTGACTACGACTCTATGTCCAAGAGATTCTTAAAACATTTTTCTTTCACAATATTCTTTTAATTCCCATTTTCAATTATGTTTGCATTCAAGCTCTTGATTATTTCAAGCTCTTGATTATAATATACTTTTTTCATTGTTTCAGATTAATCTAGACGTTTCAACTTTAAAGATTGACGAAGTCACTCTTAATCTTGTTTAGAGCCTTAAGTTGATATGTACTTTGAACGAATTCCATCTTGTTATGTTGTTGAATCGTATCAAATTTAAGAGTAAAAATTCTTTAAGTAGCAACTCAAGATAAGGTATCTAATTCAGATATCAACTTTAGAGCAAAAATTATTTAGATATCAACTTTGAAAAATGTGTCAAATTTAAATACTAATTATATATTTAAGCCTTTAAACAAATTCAGCTCCAGTCACAACACAAGTCTGGAAGAAGAAGGGTGAATTGAGTTCTAAGCCAGTAGCCCCTATTGTTGGAGGAATTGAGGCTCTGCAGGAACTGAATGTTACTGGAATAAATGTTAATGTAGCTCACCATGAGAATGAAAACCGCCATTGATTCTAATTGTAATGATTCTATTGAAGTGCCTAAAGATTCTGTTGCTGATAGTCAGCGTAAATCTTCTGTTGATGATGGTAATTTAGCAACATAATCAACAATTCCTAAACGAGGTAGAGGAAGGCTTGCTAAGGATAAAGCAGTGTTAGCAGGATCAAAGATATAGATTTGAAGTTCTTAATTCGGTTGATGAAAATTATTCTAACTTTGAGGGCCAACCTAGGAAAATTTGAACTGCTTCCTTGGGAGTTGCAGGTCTGGTAAATGAACTCAAATTGAAAAAATGATAAATTGAATAACGCCAAAAGTCTTACAGTTGGGGTGATGGGGGTACCTTGGGATCACCTTCTCAATGATTATCAATTTTTGGAATGTTAGAGGATTTAATAATCCTCTAAAGAAAGATAAAGTGCTTCAAAGGGCTAATCTGAATAAAGTAGATGTTTTATGTTTTTTAGAAACAAGAGTCAAAGTTGAAAAGTCTAAGGGCATCTTCGAAACAAAATTAGCGAGTTGGAATGTAAGCTCAAACTATGATTATGCTATTAATGGAAGAATATGGGTTTTATGGAGGAAACGATTGGAGTTAACAATCTTTCATGTTTCTGACCAGATCATTTCTATAAAAGGATTTTTCATTGGTAATCCTCTTATTATTACAACAGTTTATGGCAGCAATGATGGCATTATTCGAAGACAGCTTTGGCAGCAGCTGTGTGATTTGGAAATAAGTATAGGTAATCTCCCTTGGATCCTGGGAGGAGACTTCAACGTTATTCTGCATCCGAATGAAAGCTCAGACTATGAACTTCTAGGTCCTTACTCTACTTTTGTTATGAAATAATTCTAGGATGTCACTCAGGACTTGGACCTTCACGATCACCCCTATTTTGGGCCTTCCTTCACATGGAGCAACAAGTAACTTGACTCTTACCTTGCAAGGAAACTAGAAAGGGTTCTAATCAATACCGTGTGGGTTAATTCTTTCCATAACTCATTTTTTGAATTTCTTGCGTATGGAATCTCTAACCATTGTATGGCTATTGTATGGCTTTCAAAAGAAACTCCATCTAATCGACCTAAGCCATTTAAATTCTTTAACTTCTGGACCCTTCACCCTAATTTCTTGAGAGAGGTTGAACAGTCTTGGAAGAGTACAATTCATAGAAACCCAATGAAGATTCTCTTTCTCAAATTAAAGTGCCTCAAGTCATGCCTCAGGAATTTAAACATAACTTGTTATAGTGATATCTCAACTCAGGTAAGGCAAAAGAAACTAGAGCTCGAACAACAACAACTTTAATCTTTAAAAGGAGAATATTCTTTTGGTAAGGAGATACAACTTCAAAAAGAGTTATTCAATCTTGAAGAGGTAGAGTTAATGTTCCTGAAACAAAAGGCTAAAATGCATTGGATCAAGGAAGGTGACAAATGCTCCAAATTCTTTCATTCTGCAGTTGCAGCCAAAAATAAAAATGACACTATTAGAGTTATTGTTGATGATCAAGGAAATAGACTTGAATATTTTGATGCAATGGCTGATGAAGTAATAACCTTCTTCTCTAGCCTGATTGGGACTGCTGATCCTAGGGTCAAAGGCAGTGACCCTATTCTCTTGAAAGAACTGTTACAATTTTCATTGCCTCTCGAATCTTCTTCTAGCCTTGTCAAGGATGTTACCACAGAGGAGATAAAAGAAGCTATTTTTGCCAAGGTAATGACAAAGCCCTTGGCCCGGATGGATTCACCCCTTGTTTTTTTCAAAAAATCCTGGTTCATTCTTGGTGATGATGTGGTAGCTGCAGTTAAATTTTTCTTCCATCAGTCTTCTCTTCTGCTAGCTTTCAATGCAACTACAATTGCATTGGTTCCTAAAATTCCTAACCCTAGCAAGGTTAAAGACTTCAGGCCTATCTCTTGCTGTTCAGTGGTTTATAAGACTATTACTAAGATTTTAGTCAAAAGGCTGACTAGTATTCTCCCAGGGATGGTAAATCTTAACCAGACTTCTTTTATAAAAAGAAGGAGCATTGTTGACTCTTCTTGCTCAGGAATTGGTTAAAGGCTATAGAAGGAAATCCATCTCTCCAAGGTGTTCTATGAAGATTGATCTCCAAAAGGCATTTGACTCTTTTCATTGGGGATTTATTTCAATAGTTCTGAAGGCTTTACATCTCCCAAATAGTATTATTGGATGGATTGAAGCATGCTTCACTGAAGCTAGATTCTCCATTTCTTTTAATGGGAGCTTGATTGGATTCTTCAAGGGAGCTAGGGGAATAAGACAAGGAGACCCTCTTTCTCATATCTTATTTGTTCTCGCTATGAATGTCCTCTCTAGAATGCTTAATATGGTTGTTGCTAGAGGTATGTATGGTTATCACCCTAAATGCAAGAAAATAGGGCTTACTCACTTATCTTTTGTTGATGACTTTATGATCTTTTGTAAAGAAAATGTGGAATCTATTGTTGGAGTCATTTCTGTTTTGGACTATTTCTATGAAATGTCTGGCCTTAAACTTAATGCTGCTAAATGTGATTTTTTTTTGTTGGAATCTCTGTCAGTAATCTTGGGATTATTAAGCAAATCTATGGTTTCAATCATGGTTGCTTGCCTTTGAGATACTTAGGAGTTCCTTTAGTAACTAGGAAGCTCTCTGAAAAAGATTGTGAGATTCTTATCGGTAAGATTAAATCAAGGCTCCTATTACGGTTTGGAAAACATTTGAGTTATGCTGATAGATTGGAACTTATCAGAGCTGTTATGTTCAGCGTTGCTAATTACTAGTGTAGGCAACTTATCCTGCCGCAATCTATAATTAACAAGATTGAGCAACTTTGCTCACGGTTCTTCTGGAAAGGATCAGACAAGGCTGCTTGTAGTGCGAGAGTTAGTTGGGCGAAAATCTATCAATCGAAATCTGAGGGAGAGCTTGGATTGAAGAACGTAAAAACATGGAATAAAGCGTGTATGATTAAACTTATTAGAAATATTCTTGCAGGAGAGGGATCTTTATGGGTAGTTTGGCTCAAAACCTACATTTTAAAGGAGAATGACTTGTGGCTCATGGAAGGAGGTGTTAATCTTAGCTGGTGCTTAAATAGAATTCTTAAATTAAGAACTGAAGCACTTCTAACTCTTTCAAAGGGAACACTGAAGATAAGGGACATATGGGAGGAGATTTTGGTGAAGGGTGATAAAGTCCCTTGGCACAAATTGATTTGGTTTCCTCTTCACATTCCTAAGCAAAGTATGATTGCATGGATGACTCTCTTGGACAGACTTCCTACTCGTGATCGGCTTCAACGAATGGGGATTGCTACTGTTGGAAATTGTGATATATGTAATGAAGCGATGGAAACAAGGGACCATTTGTTCTTAGTGTGCCCCTTGGCTTCTTATTTATGGGAGGCCATCTTGCTCCTTACCGGATTAAAGAGAACCCCATTGTCATGGGAGGACATGTTAGCTTGGGCTTGCGGAGCTTGGAAAGGTAAGTCTCTTCTCACTACTATATTGAAGCTTGCTTGGTGCGCTCGTATCTATGCCTTGTGGGAAGAACGAAATAGAAGAATTTTTCAAGGTTGCTCCAGATCTGCTGATGATATACTTATAGCTATAAAAGAGATTGTAGGTATCCAACTAAGAGGTAGGAATATAAATAGGATGGATAGTGTTAATATTAACCTTTGTAATTTATGGGGTATAGTATAACCGATCAATTGTTTTGTAAGTAGGTTGTACATATGGTTTTTGTGTTTGGTGATTGATTTTTGTAGAAGAACTCTGCTTCTTTAGGTAATAAAATGAAATTATCCAAAATACTGATCATGAAAGAACCCTTGATTTTTTTCTTTAAACTATACTACATCTATCTAATGCATACTTGAGTTTCTTAGTAACATGCTGATCATAAACAACACTCCCTTTCCAATGAATCAAACTCATTCATATATATATATATCCAACAGCACAAATATAAGCACTGTGCTAGTATTAGCATGCCAGGTCACAAATATCAACAGAAACAAATCCATGTTTATTGGAGGGGCAGTCAAGTCAGTAAACTGTTAAAATAGCATACTAATAACTCGAATGACATATATATATATATATATTGGGTGTGTATATATATTGGGTTTACTTCCACTTCCTGCCAAAGAACTTGCCCTTATGTTTTCCAAACATGCCATGCTTCCCGTGTTTAAATTTCCCATGTTTGAATTTTCCATGATGTCCATGGCCGTGGAAACCCCCATGCGCAAGATGATGAGCTCCATGTCCCATATGGTGAGCTCCGTAAACAGCCGCCGCGGCAGCTGCACCCCCAGCTAGTAATCCTCCCACGCCATGTCCATGTGAACTATGTCCCTGTGAACCATGTCCTGTAAATTCCACTATTCAGGTTAAAGAAGATGAACGTACACTTGAATCCAATGTCAACAATAACAAAACAGCAGCAATAAGGGATTTAAATAGCAGTCTACTGTAGCATCTGTATTGCCGCAATCGCGATCTACGCAACTCAACCGAAAATACGACCGCAACCGCAATTTAAGTCCCTTGCAGCAATAATAACAACAAAGAGTAATGGAGCATACCATGATAACCGGCTGGTGGATATCCTCCATGAGGTGGGTGAGGGTATCCTCCTGGAGGAGGATATCCAGCAGGTGGATATCCCTGTGGAGGGTAGCCTTGTGGTGGATATCCCTGATGAGGGTAACCTTGTGGTGGATATCCGTGCGAATGATGTCCAGTAGCATAGCCAGCAAGATGAGAAAACAGCCCTTTGTCACTAGATTCGCCTTCCTTACTACCTCCCATTTTTCTTCCACTTAATATTATTAACAAGTTCAAGCAGCTGCATTACGTTAGTAATGATTAAATAAGATTCTGAACATATACTACCTTAACAGAAACACACTCAATTTCCATATATGAAGTGCAGAAAACAGTAAAAGATGACTCAATTTCCATAACCTTGTATAATCTAAAGCCCCATTTATGAGACAGATACAATCATACAAGTTTTCCAATCCCATTAACAATGAAAAAATGATCAAAACTGGTGATAATAACAAACATTGTTGATATGATCAGAATCTATACTGTAAAAAGAAAATCAAAGTATCAAAGCAGATCATATTATCAGATCAAGAAACTTGCTTTAAACTAACAAAACATTATTAGTTTGATCAGATCATATTACCTTGTTGAAGCAGATTCTTCTGAGTGGTTTTTATTGATGGGGATGTTTGAGGATGAGTACTTACAAATTTTTTGAAGCGAATTATTTATAGGAAAAGATAACGAAAACAAAGATATCCTCTAATATTTTAAAGTCTCATTTATTCAACGCGGTTGCTTTGATGTGAAGAACACAAATCAAGTCAACGCGGTTGCTTTCTTCTTTACCCTATAGTATCTCCTCACAAACAAAATAAAGCCACGTTTTTTTTTAATTACGTAATTGCTAAGTTTTTTTAAAGACCACATTAATAAATTTACAAAAAAGAATTTAATCAATGTTGAAAATTGGATTTAAATTTTTAAATTTGGAAATTAAAGAAGGGTAAAGTATATAAATGGTAACTGAACTTTTGAAGCTCTTGCATTTATGTCCCCCAACTTTTAAAACTTACAACACAATCATCAAACATTTAGTTCGTTTGCAATATGGTCCCCGACGTAACCGGTCGTTTCACTGCCGTTAGAAGAAGATGATGTGGCACGTGGAAACCGTTTGCAACTATAAAAATTAGGGTAAATTATATAAATGGTCACTAAACTTTTCAGGCGCTTGCATTTAAGTCCCCCAATTTTTAAAACTTGCAACACAATCATCAATTACATTCTAAACTCCAAATTCCAAAATGCTTCAATTATATTCTAAACCTCAAATTCCAAACTACTTCAATTACATGCTCAACCCCAAATTCATAATCCATTCTCAAAATCTGTCATAACAAACTGAACTTAAAGCAGCAACCCTAAACCCTCAAAACATAACAGTTTCGAAAACATTTAACCAACTATAAGTGAATAATAAGTGATTATGTTGGACCTAAATACTCAATTCAATTTATAAAATAGTTGACTCGAATTTTTTTCGATTTGAGTTTATAAAATTTAAATCAAGTCGAATTGAATTAATTTTTTGAGTTTCTGTTTAAATTTAATTATAAATATTTATAATATTATAATATTATTTGATTCTAATTCAATTCAATTTATAAAATAGTTGACTCAAAATTTCTCGATTTGAGTTTATAAAATTTAAATCAAGTCGAATTGAATTGAATTGAATTTTTGAGTTTCTATTTAAATTTAATTATAAATATTTGTAATATTATAATATTATTTGATTTTAATTTAAATAATTTTTTAACCATATAAAATACATATATATTTCTTCATATTTTTTCCATATATGATATACATATATCATACAGAGTCAAGGGACTTGACTCAAACTTGAAAATTAATCCACTAATTACTAAAAATTTTGAGTTATTCGATTGTATTTTACAACTCGGTTTTAACTTCAAAATTTTTTAAGTTGAGTTTATGAAATTACAACTCAAAGTTAATTTGTATCAAATTTTTTGAATCAAGTCAAGTCGAAAAATATTTTTTTCGAATCGAATTGAGTATTGTTCACTTATAGTTGTTTAAATCCAACTTTTAAATCCTAAACCCAACATAATCACTTATTGTTATGGACCTAAATACAAACTGAACTAAATGTTGTTGATTATTTTGAGTTAATTAATGGGGAAATTTAGCATTTAGGGTTATGTTTTGATGGTTTAGGGTTGTTGCTTCAAGTTCAATTTGTTATGGCAGATTTTGAGCATGAATTATGAATTTGGGGTTGAGCACGTAATTGAAGTATTTTGGAATTTGAGGTTTATAATGTAATTGAAGCATTTTTGAATTTGGGGGTTTAGAATGCAATTGATGAATGTGTTGTAAGTTTTAAAAGTTGGATAACCTAAATGCAAGCGTCTGAAAAGTTTAGTGACCATTTAAATAATTTACCCTAATTTTTATAACTGCAAACCATTTCCACGTGCCACATCATCTTCTTCTAACGACAGTGAAACGGCCGGTTACATTAGGGACCATATTGCAAACGAACTAAATTTTTGATGACTGTGTTGCAAGTTTTAAAAGTTAGGGGACCTAAATGTAATTACCTGAAAAGTTTAGTGACCATTTATATACTTTACCCATTTTTTTGTTACAAAGGTAATTACTTAAAAGAGCAAACTTAAGGCATATCCACAAAAACACGGGCTAAACATCCTTTAAAGGCATAGCTCGTTTTGTGATCCATCTTAAGCACTCGACTAAGTGAATTCCTCATAGCAAACAACATGCGTTCATTATAATACTGGACATGTAAACTTGGGAATCGGACCCAAACTGCGATAGAATCAATGGTTGTGGTGGACGAATGAAAATCAACAAACCATTTGCAAACAGTCTAGTAATGGTTGAAAACTTTGTAAATCTCCAACGTCGTTGCCATGGATGGAGTCGTAAATGAATCTGTCTCAACTACGAGCCACATGCCCCAAGTCCCGTCTTACAAGGAAACCCTGATGGGTGAAAACTCAAATACTTCAAAATCAGAAGAGCTTATCATCGACGATGAAGGAATCAAATTACTAGAGGAAGATGTTGCCCGTAGCATTGTTGATGGCATTATTTCTATCGATTTCTCCAATCGTGTTAAAGAGTTGGCGGCTAAAAGTCTTGATCAAACTGTAGTGGTTAAACTATTAGGCAAGAAGATCGGTTATACGACTTTAGCCAATAAAATTTATGAACTTTGGAAGCCATCTCAACCAGTTCGTGTTATGGATATTGAGAATGATTGTTTAATCTGATTTTGATTTTTTGAAAGTAATAAGGGACCATGGATGATCTTTGGTCACTACTTAATTGTTGAGTCCTGGATGGTCGATTTCTCAACTACCCAACTACATCTAAAGAAAAATACCGCGTAGATTCGTCTCCCAGGCCTACCAGCTACACTTTACAAACGAAGTTTACTCGCTGAAATTGGCGAATGCATAGGCTCAGTGATTAAGATTGATTTTCAAACTGAAAATGGGCGAAGGGGTCGCTTTGCTCGTATGGCCATGAGACTTGATCTTGGTAAACCTCTTGTCTCAAAAATTCTTGTTAATGGTCGTCTTCAAGTCGTCGAATATGAAGCTTTGCCAACTATCTGCTTTGAGTGTGGCAAATATGGCCATGTTAAAGATATATGTCCCTTGATAGTTTCTCCGCCGCAAACAACCCCAATGACTGATACATCTCCTTCGGTTCCTGCCCTGGAAAACTCTTCTTATGGCCCTTGGATGATGTGACAAGAAGGCAACACAAGAACACTGCAAAATCAACCGACACGGGACAAGGTGTAAAGGAAAGTTTCAATAACGGTTCTCGCTTCAATCGTATATTTGAAGTCTCTGATGATGAGCATCTTGAACAACCGACTTCTGTCCTCCCTAGAGAAGATGAGCCCTCTATTCGCAATCTGAAGCAGATAAAATCAAAAGCAGTAACTATCCATAATAAGGGTAAAAGCGTTGCCGAGCCTGGGAATTCTAAATTGAGAGGGTCTATCCCAGTTCTTAAGTCTCTCTCGATCCATGTCCCATCCTCCTCATCGAAGTTTCCCTCGATAGCCACTCGTCGACCACTTGGTGTCAACCGAATTTCCCAAGTAACCTACTTGTTAAGTCTAGCCCTATTTGAACTCTTGGCACACAACACTGGTTATCTCTGAAAATTCTGACCCAAATATCATGGGCACCCATCATGTATCTGTCTCTTTCAATCATTTTCATCCTAACCCTTAGCCTTTGGATGTTAGTACCGTAACGTGGCAGCAAGGAGATCGTGACTCTCTTCCAACCAATCTGCCGTTTTGATATTCCAACGCATCGCCGATGGTCGACTAAAGCAATGATAAAGTCTTTCCTGCTCTTTTATATTTTATGATGATTAAGATATTTGTATGGAATGTTTAGGGTTGTGTACAAAAATGTACACAAGTGTCTTATGAAAGTAAAAAGAATGCGAGTACAAATTGATTTATATTTTTGCTCAATTTGAATGCTTTGTCTTCCTCTTTGATCTTTTGTCTTTATATGAGGCTTAGGATCTTGTTTTTATACTCTTTCATTCAATTCTAATTGTTTGAGAACGTTGAGGATGAAGTTTTTCGCAATAAATAATGTTCAGATGCCTAGGGTATTGGTACTATAGTTGCGAGTATCGATATTACCCGCATTAAATACAAAAATATAATCGTTAGGAAAGATAAATATCGATATTATATTATGAAACATTGATATCACCGTATAAGAAGTATCGGTATCACTGATGGTATCAATATCATTTTCGTATATTAGAATTTGTTCAATTTCAAAAACATTAGTGAAGTATTGGTACTACCATTTGGACTATCAGTACTACTGTTATAAATAGTATTGATACTAGATGAAGTATTGGTATCATTTTGGTATATTGTTTTGTCAAAACAATAGGTAGTATCGGTACTACCCAACGTAGTATTGATACTTTATGATTTTAAGCCTTTAACATCGATACTCATCTATACTAAATGAACAATATTGGTATTGTTCTTATAGTATCGATACACCAATACTTAAAAAAACATTTTTAATTAGATTAAAGTTTGAAATCCTTAGAAAAATTTGTTTTAAAAATATTTTTAGTATTTTTAGCTTAGAAAAAGTGTATCTCTTCAAATATTCAAATAGAATATGATCTTAAAAATTATTAAATATTTTTTGTATATCAAAATAGTAATGCACGTTAAACATATATTAAGTTATCAATATTAAATCTGATAAGCCAATGTAACGACGTCGATTTGATTCCCGATTAAACCGGATTGAAGTGTTAAATAAATTTTCATTAATCATAAATAAATTCATTAATTTTAAATACTGAAATTTATGTGGTGATATGTTATTATCCAAAAAATAAAATACGATAAAAGAATAATTTTTATAGTAAATGGATGATAAATGTGTTAAACTCATCCAAAAGGTTTTGACCAATCAATATAAATATATATTTGATTATTTTTTAAATTAATCCTATTTGTAAATTAACTTTATCAATGTATGTGTATGTATGCATGTATGTGTATATACATGCATGTACGTATATACATACATGCATGTAGTACATACATCATACATACATGCATGTTCTACATTATGCATACATACATGCATGCATTCATGGATTAATATACTTTTATAATATTTTCTAAATAAAAATATTGATTAAGACGTTAAATTTTTGTTCAACTTTTAAAATGAATGCAATTGAGTTCAATTTAGTTTAATTTAGTTCTTCAAATTATATTTTTATATGAAATTGGCCCAAATTATTTTTATTTTTTTAATTTACTCCAAACTCTATTACAAATTACAATTAGATGTTCGTGAAAGGCGAAAAATAATTCATCTGAAAATGACTAGACCTGAAGTTCATCTATACTCGGTAAGACCCGACTTGGAGTTCACCTGAAACTGATATTACTCGACCTGAATTTTATCTCCATCCAAACTTGAATTAACATAACATTTAACTGATTCAGAGTCAGACCGTTTTGAACTAAACTAATATTGATTAGACCTGAAATTAACCCGACCCGAATTGAATATAATTTAAAATCAACCTGAAAATGACTTGAACCCGAGTCGACCCCAACCCAACGTGACTCGAGTTGAACTATTAAATTGACATGACATAACCCATATTGATTTGACTTGATTTGAGATGACTTAACTTAAAATTTGAACGATTACCTAATTTCACATCTCTTCTTGTAATCACCCATAATATTAAGGAATATATATATGGGTAAGGATCCAATTACACTTAGTGTAAACCTTTTAGTTTTACACCTTTTTATGACTGTTGGATGAGGAAAATCAAAGACAAAGATTAACAGTAGGAAATGAGAAGATATTCATTGGAAAAAAGGAAACAAAGAGTTAATCTCAACATTTAATTTCCCTCATCCAACGGTCCTAAAATGGTGTAAAACTAAGGGGCGTTGGTTCACGGAATATAAGATTACATTTGGGAAAAAGATTATTGGAATGTAACATTACTCTAGGAATGTTGTATTACATTGTTTGGTTTGTTTAGCAGAAATGTAAGACTACAGTGTCTGGTTTGAGGAGTATAAGATTATTTGGATGCATATTTTACCAAATTATCCTTGTGATATATGTTCTTTTTAACAAGTTAAACTTTAATATTAAATTATAAATATTTGAATGAAAAAAATACATTTAACATATAATTAATATAATTAATATATCAAACTTATATTTTTAAACAATTTTCATAAATATCATATTTATTTCTATAAAATATAGTATAATATGAAAAATAATATTTAATTTTGAGTGGACAAATATATTATTTTTCAATGTATAAGATCTATTTTTAATAACTCAAAATTGGATATTATTTTAAATAATTACATTTTTACGATAATAACATTATCATCTCATAAAATTATAAAATGGTTAATATACTAAATATTAAAAATATAAAATAATTGAAATACTCAAATTTATTAATATTTTACTAAATTAAACTCTTTATATATTATTATTATTATTATTAAATTTATAATTTTGAGTAAAGCATGAAGAATAAAAATTAAGAAGAATCTATATGAAAAGAATTTATTATTTAAGGGATATTTTTGTCCAAAGTTGTGGGAATTGTTGATTACCTAAGAATTTGGAAGTAACGACATTACCACCATTTTAATCAAAAGATGCTACTATTGATAATAAGTCGTTACTTGGTAGTAATGATTTTTTTCTCGAACCAAACGTGAGAATACAATTCCGAAAAAAGTTATTCCCCTTGGTAATGATTTTTTTGTGAACCAAATGTCTGCTAAAAGTTTTACACTAGGTGTAAGTGGATACTAACTATATATATATATATATATATATATAATACGAATATAACCGTTCCTATTTTAATCCACAATTGTATATCAATTCCATGTAATCCCAAAAAGAAAATAAAGAAAAGAAAAAGGGTCTCTACATGGTTTATTTAACAATCCAGAATCCTTGGTGGATATCGTGCCAAGTTTCAGTTGATACTTCAAAAATAACAAGTTCTTAGTATTTCAGTATTTCTTACAACAGCAAATGTCAAAAAATAGTTATCAGTAAAAGCCCCCAAGTTGTGGAAGGCATGGTTTTGGCTTTGCCACCACTCAATTACAAACCCCACTGGCAGTGGCACTGTTGTTCTTCCTCCTCCTCCTCCTCCTCTTCCACCACCATCCACCGCCGCCCTGCAGTCATCCTTCCAGTTAAATCTCTATTCCCTCCATGCATTTGTCAAATGAACACTTTTATGCCTATGTTATGTTGCATTTGACACCCTCTATTTTGTCCTCCTTTTATTTTCTTTCAGGGGTTAGGGAATAATACAGGTGACTATAAGAAGTTGGAGTTAACCTTGCAAGAGTATGGAGTGCCCACTGTTGTTGCTAAGGTTTCAAGAATTGATTGGCTGAGGAATGCAGCTGGCTTGGTGGACCCAAACTACTGGAAAGGCACTTTGCAGCCTAGACCTGTTCTTGACTGGTATCTTTCAGTTTAAACAATGCTGAATGTGGTACAAATATGAATGTATGCAAGTTTTTTCAAAAATATAAATTTGGGTTTGATAGATTATTGTGTGAAAGCAGGTATTTGAAGAGGGTTGATGATGCAGTTCAAGAAGCAAAGGAATTAGCTCAGGGTGCGAATCCTAGCCTTTACTTTGCTATTACTTTACTCTTACTCGGTGCAGATGAATTTGTTTAATCGTTCAATGTATTTCGAGGATCCTTAAAGACTACGTCCCTACACTTATGTCCATATAGGATTGCAGATTTGCAGTTGTTGGAACTTATCCCTAGACCTGTTCACTGGTATCTTTCAGTTTAAAAATGCTGAATGTGGTACAAATATGAATGTATGCAAGTTTTTTCAAAAATATAAATTTGGGTTTGATAGATTATTGTGTGAAAGCAGGTATTTGAAGAGGGTTGATGATGCAGTTCAAGAAGCAAAGGAATTAGCTCAGGGTGCGAATCCTAGCCTTTACTTTGCTATACTTTACTCTTACTCGGTGCAGATGAATTTGTTTAATCGTTCAATGTATTTCGAGGATCCTTAAAGACTACGTCCCTACACTTATGTCCATATAGGATTGCAGATTTGCAGTTGTTGGAACTTATCTACTCCGGTCACTTTTTTTAGGGTAAAGTACATAAATGATCCTCTGATTATAGGGTGTTGTTTTGTTGAGTCTCCCGACTATTAAAAGTTATAAATTAGTCCCCCGACTATAGGACATTGCTTTGTTGAGTTTCCCGACTATTAAAAGTTATAAAATGATCATCTGACTATTCATATATTTCAAACTCGTTCTTTTTTCCCAAATATTAAAAGTTACAAAATGATCACCTGACTATTAAAAGCTTGAAACATATTAATAGTTGAGTGACCATTTTGTGTACTTTACCTTTTTTTAGTAGTCTGGGTGATTATAACACACACCTTGCAGACGTAGTTACTCGAACCTGAATCCTTTAAGAAGAACAATATTCTCTTTTACTACTAAGACCACTCAATGGATTCGCTCGAAACATATTCAGATATCAGTTTGGGGTATAATCCATAAAATAAGAGGGAAAAATCTTTGAAATTTTTTTAGCATACACATACCGAATCCATACACGTGTAACTCTCGCTTTGAAGTTGAATGTTCATTACTTTGTCACGTGCTACATACTAGTTACTTAATGGTTGTGACGATGTTTGTAAAAGGAATTTGCTTTTCAATTATGATGTAAAGGTATTTCTTGACCATTATGGATGAAACAAACTTTAACTTGTTGAAGTTCGAGTATTTCTATGGCATGGTTTGATGGAACTCACTTGTTGCTGTTTTCATGTATTTTGAACAAACTCAAAATCTGAAGAAACATCACCCTAATACCATCCCATGTATGTATGTACATCAATAATCATCAAGACTGCATCTTGAAGAAGCCATTATTAGAAATCAACATATTTCTTTTTTGCCCTCTTTGTATTTTCTCCTCTATTAGAAATCATCAGAAGTTGTCTTCTAAACCTATAAAGCATCTGATTGTAGGTGGGAAATTATCAGTGATAGGTCACTCAGCTGGAGGGTGGCTAGCTCGTGTTTACATGGAAGAATTTGGATTCTCCCACATCTCCTTGCTTCTGACTCTTGGTACTCCCCACTCGTAGGTCTTTTATTTCGACACTCGGATGTTTTCTCTCGAAACTTTTGTCTGTTCGAATGAATTAGTACCTTGTAGAAGCTCATGTTAGCCCGAAAGTAGGGTGAGTATTGAATACGGATATATCGGACATGTATATCATCGAATAGTTTCTTTTAGTTTTGTTCATACATTTGGAGATCATAACCCTTTAACCATGCTTGAATATGTTTCGTTCATCAATAATTTAGTTTTTGAGTCGAGCTCAGCATTACTCAAGCTCGACTCGGAACGTTTTACCGCCCTAATTCCATCTCTCAGTTCATGGTTTGGTCTATTTTGCAGGCCTCCTCCTAAAGGTTTGCCAGGGGTCATTGATCAAACAAGGGGTCTACTATACTATGTTGAACAGCACTGCAGAAAAGCTGTATACACTCCAGAGCTGAAATATGTATGCATTGCAGGAAGGTAAAATCAAAGTAAAATCCAGTTCTTTTTCTATTCTAGTTCTCTGTTTCTGCATGAGTTATTCTCCACTCCATTCAAAGTATTCAAAGTAATGTCCTATGTTGCTCCGATGAAGTATTCGTGTTCGATACTCATGTTTGAAACATACCAGACATGGGTGTAAGAATATGGCCAAACCACCATTTTTCTTCAAAACTTGGTGAACACAAGAAAACTTTACCAAGAACTAAAATTCAAAATTGTTAATATGAAATATATGGTTTATAGATTTGGTTCCTTCACGTTGTTGATTCACATCATACCATAATGTTTAATATAAAAATGGATAAAGAAGAGGTGAATAAAGCTGAAAATTGCAGTTCTGCATGCAGGTATCTTCAGGGAGCTCGTTTTGTTAATGACTCGAAAATGGCTGTTGATTCCATGGCCACCATTGATGATGACCAACCAGTTTCGGATGTTGCTCTTGTGAAAAATACAACCGTTTCGAACTCTGCTTCCCCAACCTTCCGAGCTCGATTTGTCGGCCAAGGGTACAAACAGGTTAACACCAAAACCAACAATCTTGGCTCATGTTTTCACCCCACATATTCTAATGTTTTGTAGCCACGAAATCAGGTTTGTGGAGAGGCAGATGTATGGGGTGATGGAGTTGTGCCAGAAGTATCAGCTCACTTAGAGGGAGCACTTAACATAAGCTTGGATGGAGTCTACCACTCACCTGTTGGTTCAGACGACGTATCGAGACCATGGTATGGTTCTCCTGCAGTTGTAGAGCAATGGGTTCATCATCTCCTCAACTAATCAAGTCAAAATGAATATATATATATAATATATATATATATATATATATATATATATATATATGGGGATAGATATTCTTACACAATATAAAACTCTTTTAATTTTATATAGATTTAGGATCGCTGGATTAGTGAAAATAGATGGTTGAGATTAACATTAAAAAATAAGAAGATATTCATTAGAAAAAAAAGACAATGAGTCAATCTCGGTCACTCATCCAATGATCTTAAACCGTATAAAACAAAGGAGTTTTATATCGTATAAGTAGATCCTAACCTATATATATATACATACACACATAATCTCTGTCTGTAATATTTGATTTGTTGATCAACTTGTACTCATTGCACTAAAAGGCAGTGAGATGACAAACTAGTAATTGATCAATGATCCGGTTACCATAAACAGTATTGTTAAAATGGGGAAACCAAATTAAATTTTTTACATTTTCACTCCCTAGTCCCTACTGAATTTTTACAGAAGTCCAGCTAGGACCTTTTTTTCTTATTTGCAAGGCTACCCCTGACAGTTTAGCTCTCTAAACAAAAAGCAAAACATGAACATACATGAAACGACTTCAATTCAGAATGACAGGAGCATGGGCAACAATTGGAGCAAATGTATAAAGGGTAATTACATGTTTAATACTTAAACTATCAATTTTAATTTATTATAGTACTTAAATTTTTAAATTTTTCAAAACCATACTTAACGTTTAGTTTTTGTTTCATTTTAGTACTGGCACTGCATTTTTTTATGGATATATTACATCATTCAATACTCAATTATCTTCTCACTCTTATTTTGACACTAAAGTTTAAAAATTTTCAATTTAACTATTAAACTTTCAAATTGTTCTATTTTAACCACTCTAATTTATTTTATTAATAATTTTTGTGACATGACATTTTTTATTATTATTTTATTAATATATAATTAAAAATAAAATTGAACATTAGAGTGATGAATTAGGAGTAATTTGAAAATTAAGTAATTAAATTAAAAAAAATTAAACTTTAGTAATCAAAATAGGAGCGAGAAGATAGCTGAGTGATGAATAATGCAATTTATACATTAAAAAAGTGCCACGTGCAAATCACCTGTTAAGTTTTTAAGGACTAGATACTAACACGAAACAAAAACTAAATATTGGGTATGGTTTTAAAAAAATTAAAAATCTAAATACTAAAACAGGCCAAATTTAATAGTTTAAGTACTAAATATATAATTTACCCATATATAAAATAGAGGCCAGCTAGATTTCACAAAATGGCGGGATAGCATTTTACCAATCTCCAGGAAACCGACCTTTTCGTTTCCATCGAAAATGGTCTGAAGCTTCTCATCACAAAAGATCTCCCTCTTGTTATTGGGATTCTGCAGGCAAAAGTTTCCATATACTTCAGCGCATGTTATCAGGGCATGTCAGTCACTCAAAATATGATATCCAAGCAAAATTTATTGAACACAAAATGGTATGAGATACTCAAGCCCACAAGCAAGCAACTTGGAAATAAAATAAGTAAATTGCTAATTAGGAATTTACTTATTAGTAATTTAGCAATTTTCTTATTATCTATAAGTAAATTATAGATGTGGCAAATGGGTCATTTAGATTAGGTTTGGGTCGGATCATTTCAGGTCGGGTTATTTATGTTCTAGATTATATTCAGTTTAATTTTATTTGGGTCGGTTTAGATATGGTTCGGGTGAATGGTAAATTGGGTCGGGTCAAGTATCAGGTCGGGTCAATTTTCAGGTCGGGTGATTATCGGATCGATTATTTTTCGGTTTAGATCAATATCAAATTAGCTGATTTTTGGGTCGGGTTAATACCAGATCGGTTAGATTTCGTATCGAGTCAATATCGGATCAGGTGATTTTCGATTTGGGTCACACTTTAGATCAGGTTAATTCGGGTTGAATTGATTATGAGTCTAATCGAGTATATATAGAATTATTAATATATTCTTATAAACAAATATGTCTTATTGTTTCTTAATCTTATCATTTAGACAATTAGACTTAATTCTACTTCTCATTCGTTCAATATTTTGAATTAAATCATCATTCAGAGGTTATAAATTGATAATGTAATCCCCTCAGACCGATGCGGGTGGCCCGATCTGATCCGGGGTGTCACATTAGGGCCATCGGAGCGACCCACCGAAGAAAATCTCAGAAAATTTAAATTTTTTATTAAAACATGTAAAATCATAAAATCATTTATAAATAAAAAAGTAAAATTTACAGTATTCAGAAGTAAAACAAATTTTAAACTCATATATAAAACAAATTACAACCTATATGCCCCCTAATCGCATGCACCGTACTCCGCAAGCAACGCCAGTGAAACTCCCTTACTGATGTCAGAAGCTGCACTGGTACGATTTTTTAACCTGAAATGGTGAGTAATAAAGTGAGCTTTGGGAAGCTCAGTAATACATAACTACCTATTGATGCTACAGGACATGCATATAAATTTATAACAATAAAATTTCCTTATTGAATCAAACGTATACAGGTTTTCGGGATAAGCTTGGGTTCCACTGGTAGTTCATCGAGTAAAAGCCAAGAAGATCTCAGTTCATAGGAAACATTCATAGTATCAAGTTTTCAGGAGATCAGATATGATGTCTAGGGTATTCCAACCAAAACCAGTGAAAAGATATAAATATTTTAAAATAGTAATTGTTTATAACATATTTTCAAAACCATAGTGGAACCCCCAACCAAACACCGTTATGCAGTTCCCGAGAACTGCATCCATAAGGGCTTACCCTAAGCACACAGCAGAGGAAGCCAACCTAAGGGAATGCCTTGGGGCCTATAGGCCTACGCAAGGGTATCCGTAGGTCCGTAAGGATTTACCAGCTAGATCAGGGTTGTACCTCCATACTCCAGAATCCTACCCATATAAAAATCCAATAAAAATTAGTTTTAGCCGTAAATCGTAATATCTGGATCGTGATCCAGTAATATGTCATAATCATAATAATAAAATAAATCGTATAACTGATCTCCACATGTACACCATAAGTAGTTCCATGATTAACCCAATGGAGTGCCTTGGGGCTTGAGAGCCTACCCAAGGATCACCTTAGGTTCGTAAGGATTTACCAGCTTGATCAGAGTTGTACCTCCATACTCCAGTCTACCCAGATAATGTCCCAATAAAACAGTTCAATTAATAACCAATGAAACAGGAAACCATAGTTCATAACTCAGTAAATTCCATGATTCCATAAATCAGGAACAATTCATATTTCTCGGTGAAATCCGAAATCGAAGAACACATACCATGTTGACATGGTTTATAAACCAGTAAATCAATAATTTCGTTAAAACTCATTTCAAAACATATAAAACCGTCATGTGGAACACACTAGAGGATCCATATATTCTTAAGAGCTACTTGGTGATCAGGAAGGTATTCATAATCTTTTTATATCAGAGTTACTAATATTTCAAGTATGACATGAGTAATTCAATTACTCAACAATCAGAGATATTCATGCTTTTAAGTCCAATTGAATCAAATGGGGTATTCAGAATCCTTTGCATCTGAGTTACTTGTATGATATATTATGACCGGAGTGATTTGAGCTAATAAGTGAGAAATGAAGGTTCAGGACATTACAATCTGTGTCGATCTATCGGATTATCGAAATAACTCAAGCTGGACAACTCTCAGAACTAATGCATGTCGACCGTCCATTCGTTGCTCTTCCAGGGTATTCACTCTTTAGTACCAACAATTCTTGTTCATAGATCACCTTCTGAATCATCGCTGAATATATCTTAAAGTGATGTACAGATATTCCAATGGTCTTTATCTCATTTCCACATTGCAACAATATTAGGAATTGTCAATGTACTATAATTCGTGGTTCATAACCCATAGGGACAATACATCATGCAAGATCGGTGGTGTTTCCAGACTTATCCAAGTTATTCACTTAATTCAAGGTCATCGGGGTACATAATTCAATTAGTATTTAAAGTTATCATGGTCGCTTAGGAGTTTCCTGAGTAATTTGGTCGTTTCCGCAACTTCGAATACATACAATACTTTCATTCCGTTTAACTTGGTCAATTAATATAGTCATATAGGTATTAGAGGTTGATTTATTCATTTCAGAGCTTGAGGGCATTAATCATTCCAAGTCCTGGAAATACTTTAGGTCACTTTACACTTTAGGGCATTTTGGTCATTTTTCACTTTAGAGCATTTCTATAAATCCAATATAGATATGAAATTTAAATCGATGATTCCAAGGTTCAAGTGAATCAAGATATGAGCTCTCAGGTCGTCCCCATTATCATAGTCATACATATTGCTTTTTACTCTGTAAGTGTATTATCGTAATTTCATTCAATTCCGTCAATGGCATTACATCGGGTAACTTAGGCTTGAAAGTATTCTAGTTCCATTAAAGTTCGGATTATTTTGCTTATTTGCTCATTGGAGGTTAATTTCACCACTAGGGAAAGTATTGGTCATTTTTCAGTACAAGGGCATTTTTGTAATTTTACCCATTAGGGCTATTTTAGGTAATGTATTATCCAAATATTCTCAATATTTAACCTTAAGAGAAATTAATCAAAATTTACGGATTGAAGTCAATTTATTCATTATTAAATCACCAAGCTTATTATTATTATTATTATTATTTCTGATTGATATTCCACTTTCTTAAGCGAGTCATATAAGTCCTATCTGGTTACCAATATTTTATAGTATTCGGATCGAGTTTAGGAAATAATCACTCCATACATGTGACCAATTATACTTATCCATGCAAGAATCAATACTAACATGTTCCATAAAGCATGAAACATGTAATAATGTATTACCTCGGTTTCCATGCCATATCGATCGACCATTTAACTCCATTTGATTACCCTCAAACTATAATTCAACTTCCAATAATCCCTCGGATACAAAGCAACCAATTTTTCTTCAGAAACTGAACTTAATTTAGAAACTATATTGCATCCGAAGGTAAATCTCTAAAAAATGGCTTACCGGGTGTAAATTTGGCAAAACGGACTTCAAATCTGACTCATGACAACGAAAAACATAAAATATGGCTTTTTCGAAAAAGTTAACTTTTTGGTCAAAGTCAACGATCAACGGTCAAAGTTAACGGTCAAAGTCAATGAGTTGATTCAGACCGAGTTGACTCGGACTGAGTTAACTCGGTGACTGGACCAAGCGGGTCGGGCAGGCGGTCGGTTCTACCTGGACTGGTTCTGTAACAACCTGAAAATATGAAAATAATATTTAATAGGAATTTGAGGATTTAATTGAGCAATTTGACGACTAAATTGAAAGTCTGTAAAAATTGTAGCTTGTTTTAAAGTTAAAGAAAATTCAGGGACTAAGCCCTGAATTTACCCAAAAAAGTTTGGTCAGAATTTGGTTATATATACGTGCAATTGGTTTCTGTAAAACAGAAACCAATTGCTCAAATTACCTCCCGAACGCCCAACTTCAAACCTCGATCCCGACGCCGTCCGAATTCCGATCGTCGTTTTGAAAGCACCATCGTGTTCGTTATCGAGTCAGGAACAATTCCCTCAATTTAATTGAAGCGAAACGCTGCCAAACGTCGTGAATTTCAAGTCAAAGCATCGACGTTTTTTTTAGCTCAATCACCTAGAAAATCCTAAATTCATTGCCGATCGTTGCTCCGTTTACGACACCTCCCGCACCATCGTGTTCCTTGTGCCGTTCCGAGTCCGCCGGTGATCCTCGATCTCCGTCGACGGCGGCGCGTGGGGAGGTGAAGCGGTCAAAGTTTCCGATTTGATGAAATCGAGCTCTCCGCCGTTCAAAAATTTGAACCGATCTTTGTAAGTATCTCGAAATCGCTCAAAATAATTTTTAGAAATTTTTCCGTGATTTTTAGAGCCCCGAAGAACACCTCACGCGCCCACACGCGCCTCCGCAGGGCGAGTGGAAACTGGTTTAACCGGTTTTAACCGGTTTGACCGGTCACGACCCGATCCGTTGACCTGACCCGACCCGTTGACCCGACCCGACCCGGCCGTTGACCGTTTACCGGTGATATTCTGGGAATTAATTCGATTTTGGTGTTATTCTGGGAATTAATTCGAAATGGGTGCTATTTTGGTAATTTTTTTTTAAAAAGGTGATATTCTGGGAATTAATTCAATTTTGGTGCTATTCTGGGAATTAATTCAAAATGGGTGCTATCTTGGGAATTAATTCAAAAAGATGTGCTATTTCTGTAAAATGATTGTCAGTTTGTTGACCTCATTTGACCAAAACTTTGACCGGCTTTGATCGGCTATTAAACAATCGTTAATCTTTTCCGAGTATACCTATCCTGACAGTTTTCGACGTCCCAAATCCGTTTTTGGGCTCCGTTTCACCAAATTTGAACCCGAAAGTCTCCGAATTATCAATCAAACCCTTTGACTTTGACCAAGAATTCAAATTTTTGAAAGGTCATATTTTATGTTTTTCGACGTCTTGAATCTGATTCCGAAGTCCGTTTTGCCAAATTCTGACCCGAAATTCTCGAATCGAGCTTGTGAACCCAAAAAGGCTTAGTATTTTAGTATTTTGATTATTTATTTGAGATATGGTTAAGAAATTGATTAAGTAAGATATTTTATGAAGGTACTCGTGTTTCACCTGAGCAAGGATTAGTCAGGTCCGGTGTTGTCCGTTCAGCAGATCAGTCCGAACCGCGTATTACAAGAATTACCCGTAGGTTTCCATATATTATTTAAGTAAAGATTAAGATTATTTTTTTATTAGAATTCCAATAAGGATTTTTCCAATTCGTAGGATCTAGCGCTGCAACAGAGCGTGATCGACAAACCCAGTAGTAGGCTTCCCTATCCGATTTCTCAGACTGTTACAGATGTGTTTCCTGATAGTGTTATATTATTGTTTTAAAGTATATAAATATCTGAATACTGTGTATCTGATTTCTGATTTACTGCATATTTCTGATATGATTTCTGGTGACGGTATTTATTCTGTTTTCTGAATACTGATTACCCAACTTCTGAATTACCATACATTACTGATTTGATTTTTGATTTCTGTATTTCTGTTTATGGTTTTCAAGCTTGAAATATTCTTATGTTTTTAAAGAATTATTCATTGTTTTATACGAATACATTCATGTTCATTTCTATCATTGGGGGGAAATATTGTTGGAGGAAGATTACTGTAGGCTCCTCGGCTGTGTGCTCAGGGCCTTACTGTTACTGGTTGTGCGGGGTGTATGGTTCTGGGGAACCGACACAAACAGATTGTGAAAGGATGGGGATAGTATTCATGTTTTCAAAACATGTGCATAAACATATTTTCTCGAAATATATTTCGTTAATATGTTTTTATACACTGTTTGGAGCACACTGGGCTTTTTAGCTCATTCTGTAAATTTTAATCTTTTTCAGATAACAGCGGACCGTAAGCTAGCAGATTTGGCATCAGGAGAAATCAACTACTTTATTTTGTACGAACATATATTTCTATATGTTTTTTCGGTTATGTTTGGTGACATGTATTTTATTATCGTTTTGGATATATCGTTATTACTTATATTTTGTTATGTATTATATATAATGTTTTATAAGTTGTTTTAAATATAAAGGAATCTCTGAATGGGATATGTGCCCCGCTTAGGTTTGGGTCTAACGTTTAGGCCAGGTCTAGGGGGTTACAATTGGTGGTATCAGAGCTTTCGGTTTTAAACACTCGGACTGTATATGGATCCTAAACTTTGGATTTTTAAGAAATGAAAAAAACATGTCACCTTAGTTATGATTTAAAGTTTTCTCGAGATCCCTGATGCTAATATGACAAATGTTTCAAATTATTTGTGTAGAGCCTTATAGATCCAACGATGAATACTGCTAGAGGTCGTAGGACAGGACGTGGACGTGGTAGAGGGCGAGTCGCTCGACCTTCTATTACGATAGACGATCCGATGTTACCACTTGATCCTCCTGTTCCGCAAGTAGATCCGACTCTTTCTCATGATGATCAGTTTACTCCTGTGAGAGACCCTCCCGTTACTGAAGATGAGGATTCTGAGATGAATGAAGACGCCATTAATAGAGTTATCTTTCGCATGTTTCAGAGAGCTGCTAGAGCCCCTAGTAACATGACTGCAGTGGAGATTTCAAATTCTTTGGTCGCTGCTGGTGTAATTCCATTCGAGGGTATTACTGGTGGACCTCTGACAGACGTTGAGTATTGGCTGGAGGACACAGAGAGGATTATGGATGAGATGGGCCTCAGACCTAAGCAGAAGTTGAAGGGGGCCCTAACTATGTTGAAGAAAGAAAGCTTCAGATGGTGGCAATCCATTTCTGGTAGTATTCCGAGGAACCAGTTAACATGGGATCTTTTCAAAGAACGTTTCCGGAGTCGCTACGTTGGAGAAAGATATCTGCAGGAGCGACGCCAGGAGTTTCAGAATCTGGAGCAGAGTAATATGACTGTTATGGACTACGAGGTTGAGTTCATCCGATTGAGTCGCTATGCCCCTAGACTTGTTAATACTGAGGCAGATCGATGCTTGAGGTTCGAGAATATACTCAGGTATGAGATCAGGAGTCGAGTCGCTACCCATCGGGAGAGGAATTTTGACGCCTTGGTTGAGATAGCCAAGACTGCTGAGGAAATAGAGCTATTGGGTATGGAGCACAAGAGAGATACTGATCGAGCCCAGAATTAATTCATGAGGCCTTCTGGTTCTGTTAATTCTTCTGCACATCCTAGCAAGAGACGCAGGGGTGATTCCTTTCAGAGAGGCGGTGCGAGTGTCAGACCTGTTACATCTGGTGCTTCAACTTTTCAGCCTACTAGACATGGTGGATCTTCTGGGTCGCAATCTTTGCAGTCATGTAATTATTGTGGGAAACCTCATTATGGGGAATGCAGGAAGAAATTGGGTACATGTTTCAGATGTGGTTCAAGTGACCATATTGTAAAGGATTGTCCGGAGATAACTCATTCAGTTCAGACACCAGCTCGTACTCCCGCTCGTACTCAGAGTACTGTTCAGACTCCTACGGGTGGTCGTAATCAGGAGAGATCATCTGGATCGACTAGTAGAGGCAGAGCATCTCAGAGTAGGGGTCCAGTCAGATCTGAGGCCAGACAGCTTGCATTGGTTTACACTGCCAGACTTCGACAAGATCGTGATGGGCCTAATGTGACTGCAGGTACTGTTACTATTCATTCAGTTCCATACTTTGCATTTTTGATAGTGGCTCTACAAATTCCTATGTATCACATTCCGTTTCTGAGGGTCTAAATATTCCTGTTGAGAATACTGAGCGTTCAGTGATAGTTCAAAGTCCCTTAGGCAAATTCATCGTGTTGGATCGTATTTTTAGAGAGTGCCCTATAGAGATCAATGGGGAGATTTTTTTGGCTGACCTGATGGAGTTACCCTTTGAAGAGTTCGATTTGATTCTCGGCGTAGATTGGTTGGACAAACATTGAGTTAATATTGATTTTGAGACTAAGAGAGCTGTTCTGAAGACCCCAGATAATCGAAAGATTGTAATGATCGGGGAACGACGTGGATTTCTGACGAATGTTGTGTCTGCCTTGGTAGCGGAGAAGATGATCAGGAAGGGTTTCGAGGCGTTTCTTGCTTATATTTTGGACATTTGGAGATCTCAATCTGATATTGAAGGCATCCGAATTGTCAAAGAATTTCCTGATGTTTTTCCCGAGGAGTTGCCTGGATTACCTCCAGATAGAGAAGTCGAGTTTGAGATTGAAGTCTATTCTGGTTCCACCATGGTTTCAATGGCTCCAAAGGAGCTTAAGGAACTGAAAGTCCAACTCCAGGAGTTGTTGGACAGGGGATTTATCCGACCCAGTGTATCACCGTGGGAAGCTCCAGTTCTCTTTGTCAAGAAGAATGATGGGACACTGAGACTTTGTATTGATTATAGAAAACTGAACAAGCTCACAGTTAAAAACAAATATCCTCTGCCCAGAATCGATGATCTATTTGACCAATTTCGAGGGGCTTCTATCTTTTCAAAGATAGACTTGTGATCTGGTTATTATCAACTCAAAGTGAAAGATTCGGATATTCCGAAGACTGCTTCCCGTACTCGGTATGGGCACTATGAGTTTTTAGTGATGTCATTCGGGTTAACAAATGCCCCTGCTGCTTTTATGGATCTGATGTATAGGGTGTTTCGACCTTATTTGGACCAGTTTGTAGTTGTGTTCATTGATGACATACTGGTGTATTCTAGAAGTGAAGCATAACATGAGGAGCATTTAAGAATTGTTCTACAGAATCTAAGGGAGAATAAACTATACGCTAAGTTGAGCAAGTGTGAGTTCTGGCTCAGCGAAGAGACTTTTCTTGGACATATCGTCTCTGCTGATGGTATTCAGGTGGATCCGAGCAAAGTGGATGCTATTCTGAACTGGAAGCAACCCAGAAACGTCTCTGAGGTCCGTAGTTTCTTGGGCTTAGCTGGTTACTACCGTCGTTTCGTTAAGGGGTTCTCCCTTATTGCAGCTCCTCTGACGAAACTATTGAGGAAAGATGTTCCATTTGTCTGGTATGAGGACCAACAAGCTAGCTTTGAGAAATTGAAGACTGTTCTAACTCAAGCCCCAGTGTTGATTCAGCCTGAATCTGAGAAGTATTTTTCTGTCTACAGTGATGCTTCTTATTCTGGATTAGGATGTGTTTTGATGCAAGATAGGAAAGTTGTTGCTTATGCGTCACGTCATCTAAGGCCACATGAGCGTAACTATCCTACTCACGATCTGGAATTAGCTGCTGTGGTTTTTGCTTTAAAGATCTGGAGACACTACCTCTACGGAGAAAAGTGTTATAACTATACTGATCATAATAGTCTGAAGTATATGCTTACTCAGAAAGAATTGAATTTGAGACAGCGTTGCTGGTTGGAGCTTTTAAAGGACTATGATTTTGAGATAGAATATATCATCCAGGAAAGGCTAATGTAGTGGCAGACGCCTTGAGCCGTAAAGCGATATCAGATCTCAGAGCCTTATTTGCCAACTTGAGCTTATTTGATGATAATAATTTGTTAGCAGAGTTACAGGTTAAACCTACTTTGGCCGAGGAGATTAAGGCCAAACAGCTTCTTGATAGCTCGTTGCTTTCCATTATTGAACTAGTTAAGTAGGGATCGAGTTCGGAGTATACTGTGGATCAGGATGGTATTTTGTGTTTTCATGGTCGTTATTGCGTTCCTAAAGATGATGAGTTGAAACGGGTTATTCTTCAGGAGGCTCATAGTAGTCCTTATGCTATGCATCCTGGTGGGGACAAAATGTACAATAATCTCAAAGAGCGCTACTTTTGGACTGATATGAAGAAGAATATTTCAAATTTTGTGGCGAGGTGTTTGACTTGTCAGCAGGTTAAGGCAGAGCACCAGCATCCGTCTGGATTGTTACAGTCAATTAAGATTTCTGAGTGGAAATGGGAGTGTATTACGATGGACTTCGTTACTGGTCTTCCTCTAACTCCTTCCAAAAAGGATTCTATCTGGGTGATTGTTGATCGACTCGCCAAGTCAGCGCACTTTATCCCTATTCGGGTTAATTATTCTCTGGATAAAATGGCTAAGTTGTACATTTCTGAGATCGTTAGACTTCATGGTGTTCCGTTGTCTATCATATCTGATCGAGATCCGAGATTCACTTCTAGGTTCTGGAAAGCTTTGCACGAGGCTCTGGGTACTCGTTTGAATTTCAGTACAACTTTTCATCCTCAAACTGATGGACAGTCTGAGCGAGTGATTCAGGTGTTGGAGGATATGTTACGAGGTTGTGTGATTGATTTCCGTGGTAGTTGGGAAGATTTCTTGCCGTTAGCTGAGTTGCTTACAATAATAGTTATCAGGCGAGTATTCGCATGGCACCGTACGAGGCTCTGTATGGCCGTAGATGTCGTACTCCTATATGTTGGATAGAGTTGCATGATAGAAAAACTTTGGGTCCAGACTTGGTTCGAGAGACTGAAGATACTGTCAGACTGATCCGTGATCGCTTAAGAGAAGCATTTGATAGGAAGAAGTCATACGCAGATAAGCGACGTAAGGATATCGAGTTTGAGGTTGGAGATCAGGTTTTTCTCAAGGTATCTCCATGGAAGAAGGTACTGAGATTTGGACGTAAAGGTAAACTGAGTCCGAGATTTATTGGGTCGTATCGTATTCTGAAGAAAGTTGGACCTGTTGCTTATCAGCTTGAGTTATCTCCCCAGCTCAGTCGTATTCATGATGTTTTTCATGTATCTATGTTGAGGCGATACCGTCCAGATCCAGATCACATCATTCAGGTTGATGAAGTAGAGCTGAGACCTGATTTGTCATATGAGGAGGAGCCTGTTCATGTTTTAGAGAGGGATGAACGAGTTCTTCGAAATAGGCGTATTCCAATAGTCAAAAGTTCAGTGGAGTAATCGTAGCCCCTCAGAAGCTACTTGAGAGAAATTGGAGTCAATGGAGGTTCAATTCCCTCACCTGTTTTCATAAGGTAAATTTCGAGGACGAAATTTCTTGTAGAGGGGGAGAATTGTAACAACTTGAAAATATGAAAATAATATTTAATAGGAATTTGAGGATTTAATTGAGCAATTTGACGAAATTTGGGGACTAAATTGAAAGTCTGTAAAACTTGTAGCTTGTTTTAAAGTTAAAGAAAATTTAGGGACTAAGTCCTGAATTTACCCAAGAAAGTTTGGTCAGAATTTGGTTATATATACGTGCAATTGGTTTCTGTAAAACAGAAACCAATTGCTCAAATTACCTCCCGAACGCCCAACTTCAAACCTCGATCCCGACTCCGTCTGAATTCTGATCGCCGTTTTGAAAGCACTATCGTGTTCGTTATCGAGTCAGGAACAATTCCCTCAATTTAATTGAAGCGAAACGTTGCCAAACGTCGTGAATTTCAAGTCAAAACATCGACGTTTTTTTTAGCTCAATCGCCTAGAAAATCCTAAATTCATCGTCGATCGTTGCTCTGTTTACGACACCTCCCGCACCATCGTGTTCCTTGTGCCGTTCCGAGTCCGCCGGTGTCATCCTCGATCTCCGTCGACGGCGGCGCGTGGGGAGGTGAAGCGGTCAAAGTTTCCGATTTGATGAAATCGAGCTCTCCGCCGTTCAAAAATTTGAACCGATCTTTGTAAGTATCTCGAAATCGCTCAAAATAATTTTTAGAAATTTTTCCGTGATTTTTAGAGTCCCGGAGAACACCTCACGCGCCTACACGCGCCTCCGCAGGGCGAGTGGAAACTGGTTTAACCGGTTTTGACCGGTCACAACCCGACCCGTTGACCCGACCCGACCTGTTGACCCGACCCGACCCGTTGACTCGACCCAATCCGTTGAACGTTGACCGTTGATCGGTGACATTCTGGGAATTAATTTGATTTTGGTGCTATTCTGGGAATTAATTCAAAATGGGTGCTATTTTGGTAATTTTTTTCCGAAAAAGGTGCTATTCTGGGAATTAATTCGATTTTGTTGCTATTCTGGGAATTAATTTATAATGGGTGCTATTTTGGGAATTAATTCGAAAAGGGGTGCTATTTCTGTAAAATGGTTGTCAGTTTGTTGACCTCATTTGACCAAAACTTTGACCGGCTTTGACCGGCTATTAAACGACCGTTAATCTTTTCCGAGTATACTTATCCTGACAGTTTTCGACGTTCCGAATCCGCACCAAATTCGAACTCAAAAGTCTCCGAATTGTCAGTCAAACCCTTTGACTTTGACTTTGACCAAGAATTCAAATTTTCGAAAGGTTATATTTTATGTTTTTTGACGTCCTGAATCTGATTCCGAAGTCCGTTTTGCCAAATTCTGACCCGAAATTCTCGAATCGAGCTTGTGAACCCAAAAAGGCTTAGTATTTTAGTATTTTGATTATTTATTTGAGATATGGTTAAGGAATTGATTAAGTAAGATATTTTATGAAGGTACTCGTGTTTCACCTGAGCAAGGATCAGTCAGGTCCGGTGTTGTCCGTTCATCAGATCAGTCCGAACCGCGTATTACAAGAATTACCCGTAGGTTTCCGTATATTATTTAAGTAAAGATTAAGATTATTTTTTTTATTAGAATTCCAATAAGGATTTTTCCAATTCGTAGGATCTAGCGCTGCAGCAGAGCGTGATCGACAAACCCAGTAGTAGGCTTCCCTATCCGATTTCTCAGACTGTTACAGGTGTGTTTCCTGATAGTGTTATATTATTGTTTTAAAGTATATAAATATCTGAATATTGTGTATCTGATATCTGATTTACTGCATATTTCTGATATGATTTCTGGTGACGGTATTTATTCCGTTTTCTGAATACTGATTACCCAACTTCTGAATTACCATACATTACTGATTTGATTTTTGATTTCTGTATTTCTGTTTATGGTTTTCAAGCTTGAAATATTCTTATGTTTTTAAAGAATTATTCATTGTTTTATACGAATACATTCATGTTCATTTCTATCATTGGGGGGAAATATTGTTGGAGGAAGATTACTGCAGGCTCCTCGACTGTGTGCTCAGGGCCTTACTGTTACTGGTTGTGCGGGGTGTATGGTTATGGGGAACCTACACAAACAGATTGTGAAAGGATGGGGGTAGTGTTCATGTTTTCAAAACATGTGCATAAACATATTTTCTTGAAATATATTTCGTTAATATGTTTTTATACACTGTTTGGAGCACACTGGGCTTTTTAGCTCATTCTATAAATTTTAATCTTTTTCAGATAACAGCAGACCGTAAGCTAGCAGATTTGGCATCAGGAGAAATCAACTACTTTATTTTTTACGAACATATATTTCTATATGTTTTTTTCGGTTATGTTTGGTGACATGTATTTTATTATTGTTTTGAATATATCTTTATTACTTATATTTTGTTATGTATTATATATAATGTTTTATAAGTTGTTTTAAATATAAAGGAATCTCTGAATGGGACATGTGTCCCGCTTAGGTTTGGGTCTAACGTTTAGGCCGGGTCTAGGGGGTTACAGGTTCGGGCCGGTCCAGACGTTCTAGAAATTTCTTGGAGTGTACACAAGCCCCATACGCGGGTGGCGACGCGTGCGGCGGCGATGGAGGTCCGATTTATCGGCAGATTACTCTCTATTCAACCATTTAACGATTACAAGCAAAATTTAACCAAAAATCGACCTAAAATCGCTTCAAAATACCAACATTCAACCGAAACTTACCTAACGCCAGCGACAGAGGGAAAATGGCGACATTGACGCAACCCACCGGTCAAGTCTTGAGCGCAACAGACCGGTGAACACGGTTATGGGTGCGGTGAGTCTCGACGCTCGCCGGTTCGGCCAGAATTGTTGAAAATGAGCGACGATCGGGGTTTTATTCGATGGGTTTCATAGCGTGATTTACGGCGAACTACACCGATTCACGACGGGCTAGGTGTCGGGTTTTGATCACCGTTCGACGTTGAGTCTATAGGTGGCGTCAGAGCAACGAATGGTGGCCGGACGATGACGGATTGAGGCTGCGAATGGAGGTCGACGGGAAGAGGGATTTGGGGATTTAGGGATTTTTTTGGGTTACTAATTGGGGAGGGGGAAGTTAAATTTTCACTTACAAAAAAATGGGCAAATTATGAGTGTGGTCCCCGAATTCCTACAACTTTCTAAGTTTGCCTAAAAATTCTGAAATCTTGCATTTTTGTGTCCAGTTTTTCCCTTATTACCACTTTAATTTGACACTTTAAATTTAATAAAAATTTAGCCCCTAAATTGAGGTGTGACAGATAATTTGACATAAATACGATCTTATAATGCATTTTAGAGCTTGTTACCAAAATTTTATATTGATCTTGTACAGAAAATTTATAATGATAACTATATGAAAAAAATAAAATTTTCAATTATAAATTTAATATTTTTATTAAATTTTAAAAAAATAATACATAACTTTATGTCTTTATTTGTTACGTTTTAATTGTAAAAATTGTAAAACAAGTAAACTTTATATTATTTTTATTATAAATCTAATATTATTTTATTTGTTTTAGTTGTTTTCTATTATTTCTATTATAAATCTAATATTTTTATTATAAGTAACATAAGTAAACTTTATTTGTTATTGTTTTCAATCTTACTTTTATTCCTCTTATTATGTAACATAAGTAAACTTTAGTTGTTTGAATTGCTTTTGGTTCGGTTGCTTTCAATTTGGTGTATTTTTCGGTTCGGGTTGCTTTCAATTCGTGTAGCTTTCGGTTTGGGTTAATTTCGGTTCAATTTTCTTTCAGTTCATGTTAATTTCGGTTCAGGTTAATTTCGATTCAGGTTAATTTTGATTCGGGTTAATTTCGATTAAGTTATTTTCGGTTCGGTCAAATTGGATATGAGTCAATATTGATTCAACTAGATTTTGGATTAGGTATGGTTCGAGTTTTAGATCAAATTTAATCATCTTGTTCTAGTTAATATCGGATATTGGATCGGATAAATCGGTTCGGATAAAATTTGTCATGTCTAGTAAATTAGTCATTATTATTTAGATTTTCTTTTCTTGAATGATATATTTTTTAAGAAAATTACTAAAAATTATAAATAAGTAACAAATTATTTGTGAATTTATTGAGTCGAGATGAATTTTATTCAACTCAGCTTTATAATATTTAAGTCAATCTCTAATTCAAACATTGTCCGGGTCGAGTTGAGTAGCTCGAATTTTTTGGGAGAATGAAAATGACACAGAAACCTCAGAAAATCAGTCAGCAAGCAAGCAACTTAGAAATAAAACCATCAATAAATCTAACATAAAAACACCAAAGTTGAAAGCATTTCCCTATACATATACTCGAGCCCACAATCATTTACTTATCAGTTTATTTTTCATCATTCGCAAGATACAAAATAAAGCAATTTAAATATTAATACTAATAAAAAAGTAGCAGGAGATGAAAGCAAAGACCTGGAGGTTGTGGGATTTGATATAGTTCCAGATCTGCTTAACAGCGTCGGTACGGGAAGCCTCTGGGGCTCCAAGGAATCGACCCAAAGCAGGAGAAACAGGCGTAACTTTAAAAATCCCAGATGGTCTAGTCGTGGTTCGAAGAGTAGCTGGTTTTTCGGCCAAGGGTTTTTAACTGGTCGGCTTCTTCGGAGCTTTCTTGGCTGCTTTTGAAGTAGCTGATTTGGCAGCAGTGGCGGTCGAAGTTGAAGAAGAAAACTTGGTTGCTGCTGTTGACGACGACACTGGGGAAGATAACAGAGCCCTGAAACTGTTGAAAACCCTAGACATTGTTGATTGCTAGAGAGAGAGAGATGCGTTCTCCTTAAATTTGTCTGGTCAACGACGGAATTGGTACTTCGGTGCGACCTTTTCGGAAAGAGCGAGTGTTGAAGAAGAGTGAGGCCACCGGAAATTTTGGGAGAAGATTAGGGTGAGTAAAATTCGACAAGATTCGAAAAATCGATTTTATTAATTCAATTCGATTTGAAAAATTTTGACTCAAATTAATTTTAAATTGTAATTTTATAAACTCGATTCGAAAAAAATTAAATTTAAAATCGAGTTATATTTACAACTAGAATAACTCAAATTTTTTAATGATTAGTGGATTGATTTTCAAGTTTAAGTTGAGTTTCTCGACTCTGTATGATATATGTATATCACATATAAAAAGGTATGAAGAAATAAATATATATTGTATATGGTTATTGTAGACACTCGTTTTTATCCAAGTCTTTTTATTTTATTTTATTACGATTATTATTATTATTATTTACTAATTTTATTATTATTATTTTACATGTTACATTGACCCATTTTGTAGACCCCAAATAAATCCATACCCGACCCAAGATCCAGCACCAAGCCAACCCGATTCCAGAAACCAACCCAACAGAGCCCATATTACAAATCCAAAATTATCCCATTATAAAAGACCCAAGAGGATCAAAAAGCCCAACAACCAACCTGACCCGAAATCACTAGGGTTTCTTCTATACTTCAGCGCCACCTCCTACCTCCAGCCGTTGGATCTGGACCCAACCAACGGTCCATATCGCTCAAGGATTAGTATTTTCACCATAATGATCTCAACCAGCCGCCACTCAAGTCGAGCTTCACCCTCGCCGCCACCGCCATCGGAGCTGATCAGAACCAATCCATCAAACAGTGATAGAAAGTCACCAAATCAATCAGAGAAAAAGCAAATCAGTCCATCAACAACTCAATAAAAAAATGAGAGCAAATCACAATGAAATACCGATGAAATCGGGCAATGACAGAGGCACCAAATCAAAATCCATCGTACCATCAGATTAAATGGAAAAGAAGCAACATATAGGGGGATCAGTTTTAAAAGAGGACAAGCAAAAAAAACGAGAGGGGGAGGCTTTCGAAGTAAAAGAGAAAAAGAAAAAGAAAAGGAAGATCTCTAGTAAAAAACAGAGAGAGTTTCTTCGAAAAAAACAGAAAATAACAAAAGCAAAATGAGAGAAAGAGGGAAACATACCTCAGTTCGAAGCCATAAGTCCAAGGCTCGCCGGATCTCTAAGTTTACGAAAGGTAAAACTTATATCTAGGAATTTAGGACAAGTTTTGTGTTAAAGGGAGTTGGGTTTCGGTTGAAGGGTGAGGATAGGAAACTTTTGGGGTCTTTTGGCTTCCTCCGATCACCGTGGGTCGCTGTGAGCGCCGTTGTGAACGGCCGTGAAGTGCCATCGACGGCGGCGACCTCTCTCTCCCTTGATGAGATAGTTGAGAGAGTTTGAAAACTCTCTCCTCCCTCGGTTGAGGAAGCTGAGCGGATGAAAAGGATGACCATTTTTTGGCCTTGATTATTATATATATATCACGAACGAAACGACGTCGTTCTGAAAGGGGGGATTCAACGTGTTTTAGGGCTTGGGGATAATAGCAAACCTAGTCCTTGTAGCTTTGTAATATCACCCGTGTTTTTCAATTTTTGAGGACAAATCACAGTTTAGGTCCCCCATGTTTTGTAATTTCATTATGAAGCCATTAATTTAAATTTACTGGTATTCTACTTTGATCATTTATTTTCCTATGTTTATTTTTAAGTCACTGAACGTATGTGTTATATTATTTTTTCGATGTTCGAATTTGGCCATGACATTTAAGAATCTTTTATTTTGGACATTATTTCATATGGTTGCATTTTGGGTATAATTTTAACTGGTCTTTTCATATTTCTTGTTTAGTTTATTTTAGTCCTTAATAATATTTATGGGTTATTTTCATTTCCAGCACCTGTATTGTTTAATGTATTTGATATTGGCTTTGGTTTGTTTGTAATTATTGTTCGATCTTTTAAATTTTTGTTACTCCTATTCTGGTCCTTGGAATTATCAAGTACTTACTTTTTTATCCATTGTATTTTGGTTTGTAATATTTAATTGTTTTTATTTCAGTCCCTTGTGCATGTACATATTTCACATATTATGTATTTATATGTATAACATTAAATAAATGTTATTAGTTTTATGTTGTAAATATTTTATTTTACATTTACAATCATATTTGTTTCTACCTTATTTCCTTATCTAGTGATATAGTATTCAATAGTTTCAAGAGCACCTATTCGTAGAATGAGCGTGGAAAGTATCACTTGGTCGAAGTGGTGCGATTTGATATGACATTTTAATGAAATGAGAACTTGAAATAAATTTAATTTATTTTACTAATTAAATCTTTTTTTTTATTTCAAATGATCCAATACGTTTTTTATGTGGTAATTTATTTTACGCAAAATGTCGATTTTCCTTTTATATTAGATTGGCGTTTTTTAAAATCAATGAGGAGTGAATATTCTTTTACAGATAAGAAATAGGCGAGACAATTTTTCCGATGGAGGATTGTTAATCTCGAGATTTCTTTTCAAATAAAGAATTTTCCCTAATAATTAATTCGAAGCAAATTAATTAAACTTTAAATGGATCATATTTTAACTTTATATTCGATTTATAATTTCCACTATTACGACAATGTGTAAGCGGTTAAGTACCAATTTAGGGCGTTGTGGGGGTGCTAATCATTCTCCACGCGTAATCGACTCCCGGACTCGTAAAATTGAGTTTTTGGTAAACGCAGACCAATTTTTATCTTAAAAAACGTTTTTGCTTAAAATTGTTTTAAAAGACGTTTTTAGGTATTCGACCTACCTAATCCAAAGGTTTATGACGACTCCTATTCAATTTAATTCAAATTAATTTAAAATCACAAAATTTTCAAATAACAATCATAATTGTTTTTTAAATAATATTTAATTGTTTTTTTAAAAAATAGTTATGACATTTATAAAAAATCATTTAAATTGGAATCAAATAATATCATAATATTATAAATATTTATAAACAGAAACTCAAAAATTTGACTCGACTCGAAAAATATTCAAGTCAATTTAGAGTTATAAAATAAGATTCATCAACTCAAATAACTTGAAATTTTTTTACTCGACTCGATTGAATGCTCAACTCAAGTTGGAGGGCTTATATTTCTTTTTTGAATTGTAAGGAGCTATAAGGGAAGCCTAAAATATGCTACTAAGAGGAAGTAAACCGATATAGACACTCACCATACATATTACAATAACGAAAAGAAAATGATCATACTCCAAGTAAACAATAAACATATTTTGTAAATTTATTAAAATTGACATAGAGGATAGAATGAATGGTCATTTCATATACATGGGACCGATCTTTTTTCATGGAGGATTAATCCTTTGCATTCTAGTATGCAAAGGACCATCAAGAGATCGATCCTTAGGAAAAGGATCGATCTTTTTTTGTCAAATGATCGATCCTTTGAGCCAAGTGGTCAATCTTTTTTCAGAAAATATATATGAACATGCAAAAACATTCTTCCAATAGATCATGCAATTTTTCCTAAGGTCTATGAATAAGTTTGGATATACTTTAACCATTTAGAACATGTTATAACACATGTTACATCCTTCGTAACATCGAATAACACAATCAACAAGCATTTGACACTCAAAATCAGATCTTACGTAAAAGGTCAACTTAATCACAAGTGACATAATCATTTTGTGCATTATTAATCATTTCATGCTTCCTAAGGGTCTAACATATTATGTAATCATATTATAACTTGCCTAAGTGATTACAACATGTAATGAAGGCATCAAGCACAATTTGGTTATTCTTAGCACACTTATACCTGTTGCATAACTTGAAATTCAACATCAACATACATATATTATTTATTTAATCAAAGTTCAAAGTTACATATAAGTCATTATAGGCCTTAAACATGTTCATCAAGTCAATATACTCAAATAATGATATCAAACTCATTCGAGTCCCACATTGTCTCTAAACCAAATAAAAACATACACTTTGATAAATGTGTTCTTTTGTTTTTGAAAAAAAATGAGTCTCGTTAAAAACCTTTTCATATCCCAATCGAGCCAAAGCTCAATCAAGACAGCTGAAGGGAAAAATATTACCCATGAATTTTATTCATCAAACTTAGCACATCGAATGTTTCAGATACAGTTCAAGCTATAACACAACGAGACCCAACCCATGCATAGGCCAAGGAAACCAGCAATGAGAACCCCTTAAAAGTGAGAATTACAGAGAGGTAATGATGATCTCAGCGCTAAGCCATTACCTGCAAGCACTCTAAACGATAATTGAACCAACTCAAACGAAGCAAGGATGGACCATCATTAGCAAACCAAGAGGATCACCACAAGCTATACCAAAGCAGAAAACTGTAACAGGATGCCAAATCAGAGCCGAAGAGCATCACCAACTTAAATCAGAATGATAAACCAGTGCAGGGGATAAACAAGAGCAGCAGCGACAAATGCCTTAAACACATCTTAACTCATCCAAACAAACCATCAACAACATGCTAAAGGAAAACATTCAAACATTCTATATGCACCATCAAGACTAAACATTCAAACACTCTATATGCACCATCGACAAATAATCCTTTGAAAAATGTCAAACAATGAGTGTGAGCTATAAAGCTCAATAAAAGACTAAATATTCAAACATGATGCGCACATCAAAACTAAAGGAAAGCATTCTATATTACATGCACCTTACTTGTTATTACCTCAAATGTTCATACATCAATGTCATGTCATATTGTCCATTTAATGCACCAAAAACCAGAATGTAATTGTGCTTATTAATACATGTCATGGTTGTCAATAACACAGACATATGCACCATTACCTATGCTTTGCCATGTCAAAAACATCACACAAGTTTTCATTTTAGATCATTGGTATTTTGTTCGAAATGCAAAACATACACATTAGATAAACATACTCCATATAGTTCTCATTTTATTTTGGACTCACGTAGGTCCCAAACTTCAACACATCAAAGCAAAGCTCAACGCACCAATTTTGCCTTGTATATCTTCTCGAAGAAAAGCTCAATGCACCAACCTAATATGTTACCCTTATCACATATACCCAGGCCCATCCTAATTGATTTGGAGGTCTTGTGCTACATTTTAAAATGAGGTCCCTAAAATATTTATTATAAGATAAAATCGTAAAATATCAAAATTTATCATATTATGATTGTTTCTTATAAAATAAAATTTTAAACATATGAAACTAAGACATTGTCATAAATAACTCTACAATTGTAACATTTTATTTAAAAAGTGTCATCATTCGAACGCTCTTAGAAGCAAAAGCAAGATATTTTTTTTAAAGTGTGGGGCCTTTAGATTTTGAAACCATGTGACGTATCACATTTTACACTTGTCAATGGATGAGCCTGTATATACCTATAAAAAACATAGAGTACTCTTTCCTAGGGGTGCCTTTCATATCCAAATGTCTCATAATGAATTATTTACCAATTAATCCATATTTATCATATGTAATTACTGTTTAATGCATAATATATACATCTATCATTTTCAGAACATAGTTCTGAACACACTAATCATTGATTGTCATTATCAACCCTTATTGGATAACAATGAATGAACTCACACATTCATGGATAGTAAGAAATGAACCTACTCATCCTTAACTAAAATATTTTATAGTTTTCCAACATAGTTTCCAAATCAAATATGCATCAAGAAATAACATAATACACATGTCATTGCTTATCATGCTTCCAATATAATGCAAATCAATGTTCATCTATTCCAAACAAACATATCCCTCATTCAACATTAAAGATGTTCACCACAAGTGAATAGACGCCACCCACTTTAGCTAACCGATTACGCAATTCGTTTCGATTTACACATCAAAATGCTGCAAAACATCAATGCAATAAATTCCACACTTCAGTCACTCACTCAGAATCTTAGAAAACATTTAAAGGGTCAAAATAATGTACAAAATAAAGCTGAAAATGTTGTCTTAAAATAGAATCGAAATTCACCGAAAAGACTGTAACACTTATGAATCTTGCAATTCTAACATCTAAGGTCAATGGCACCCTTTTTCAATGATACAAGCTAATCAGATAAAACCACAATCAAAATTTAGAATTCATCTAAACGCTCAAGCACAACAGCAACTCAAGAAATCTCGAATTTTTGATAAATCATCAAAACCCATTTGTTTTACTTCCAAAATATAATCCATCTTATCTCCATTTACAAATATGATTTTATAACTTCAACAAAATCTTAAAAATCACCAAGATTCATAAAAATACTTAAAAACTAATTCAATAAAATACATCAATTAAATACTCCTTAAATCATATTTTAATTTGCAAAGTCATTGAATAATCACTAAGCCAATTAAAGAGATGATCATTATATATCATTAAAGCACCAAAAGAAAGATCAATCCAAAATTAGAGGAAGAGAATTACCTTCCTGGAAATTGAAGACGAAAAGCTTGAGAAGAACTTTAAATCAAGGAAAAGAAAAGAAGCTTCAAAACCATGATGAAGGCTACAAATTTCGGTTGAAAGAAAGGATAATTGAAGATTTGATCAATGAAAATGACAACAAGGTAATGAAGAATTGAGAGAGAATTTTTCAGTTTCTAAAGATGAACAAAGGAGAGAAAAAATGGAGATAAAACAAGAGTGTTTGGATGAAATGATTGAATAACCAAAAGCTAGTTAAAACTAACTTTAATTTAGTAACTAAAATGAATCAAAATTCAAGAGGAGAGAGACATGAAGTTCACGACAAGAGCAGTTAAAAAGGGAGAGAAAATTTATCTTGGAATAACTGCTTTATAGATTTAATAATTTTAATCATTTACAATTTAATCTCTAAAATTTCAATTTTAACACAATTCAATTTAGTCACTTAATTAAAAATAAAATTAACCTTATTAAAATCATATTTATAATTTCAAAATTACTTATAACTATTTTAAAAATATTTTTCACATTAAATTTAAAAAATCTCACTTTCCTGAAAATTTTGGAAATCATTCGATTATTGACCCGATTCTACGGACCTAGATTTCGAGATGTTACATTCTAAAGGTAGAAGGTTCTTTAATTAATCTTCCATATCAATACTAATTTGTATATCATAATCCAATATCTCACCTCGGTATCGATACTAGAATTAAAGTATCGATATAGATGGAATAATGTTGATACTGTAACCCCCTCAGACCGATACGGGTAACCCGATCCGATATGGAGTGTTACATTAGGGTCACCGGAGTGACCCACTGTAAAAATCTCAGAAAAATTTAAAACTTTTATTAAAACATGTAAACTCGTAAAATCATTTATAAATACAAAAGTAAACTTTACCAATATTCGGAAATAAAACAGATTTTCAAACTCGGATATAAAACAAAATACAATCTACATGCCCCCTAATCACATGTACCATACTCTGCAAACAACGCCGGACGAACTCCCTTACTGATGTTGATAGTTACACTGGTTTAATCCTTTTAACCTGAAAAGGTGAGTAACAGAGTGAGCTTTGGAAAGCTCAGTAATACAGAGCTACCAGATGATGCTGAAGAACGTGTAGATAACAGATAAGCATATATTTCCTTATTGGTTTAGACATCTACAGATTTTTAGGCTAAGCTGAGGTCCCACTGATATCTCAGGTAGTAACAGGTAGTAAGCTTTCAGTTCAGAGGGAAATATTTCAGTTGACTGGGTCTAGGAGATCAGGGTAGGTTATCTAGTGTGTTCCCGTAAAACCAGTGAAAAGGTACATATCTTTTTAAAACATTTTTTAAAAAAATCATAGTAATCCCTCCGACCAAACACGTCTAAATGTGTAGGTTCCCCAGAACCATACACCCACCGTCACGTCCAGTAAGGCCCTGAGCACAAAGCCGAGGAGCCTTCAAGTATTTTTCCTCCAACAATACCCCCAAATAAAACATGTTCCATCCGTAAACGAATATATCAAAAATCAACGGTTGGTCAAAGGTCGGTCAACGGTCGGTCAACGGTCGGTCAACGGGTCGGATTTGGTTAAACCGAGTTGGGTCGGGTCAGTCGGTTTAGACCGGTCTAACCGGTCAACATATTCCCTGACTAGATAGACAACGCCCACTCTCAAGGGTTGGCGCGTGCGGCGTGTACAACAGCCTTGGAGGTCGGAAAAATTCTAAAAAAAGTTCTAAAATTATTTTAAGGGATTTTGAGACACTTACCAAGCTCGTTTCACAATTTTGAACGACGGAGCGCTCGATTTTAAAACGTCGGAAACTTTAGCTTCCTCACCCCCTCACACTTCGGCAAGGACAGAGATAAAAAGGACTTCAGTGGACTAGGAACAATGCAAGCAACACGATAGTGCGGGAGGTATCGAAAATGGAGCAACGATCAACGACGAATCGACGATTTTCACGATGGTGGAGTTTAAAAAACTTCCAAACTTTGAGTCAAATTTTACGGCGAACGGCGCCGATTCACGACAAGAGGTTTGAGGGTTTTTTTTCACCGGTCGACAACGAACACGATGGTGGTTTCGGATTGACGAACGGTGGCCAGACGGTAGAGAAATCGGAGCTCAAAGAAGGGTTTACGAAGGAGAAATTTTGGTTTGGTTTCTGATTTGAATACCATAAACCAAACGTGCTTTATTTATTTTTTTCCCGCCGACACAAAATGGTCAAATTCAGGGCTAGGTCCCTGAATTTTCTGCACTTCCTAAAATGGTATGCCAACTTTACGATTTTATAATTTAATCATCAATTTCTTCCAAAATACCATTTAAAATCAATACTTCATAATTTCTAAAATTTTGCCCCTAAATTGGGGTGTGACAGATACCTCATGAATAGGTTTTGATACTCACCTCACAATTTTCTGAATTCACATAGTTGTCTAACTTCATCTTTAGGTCATGAGACCATATATCAATGATTAGTGTTTAAATTATACATTATTTTATGATTAATTACTCATTGATTAGATAATTTTAGTTGCTAAATTGGATATTTTCATTCATTTTCAATGCATGACATTGAATTCTAGAAATTATGCTAAGAATAACGAAATCATGCAATTTTTATTTTTCTGGATTCATGGTCAGATTAGTGGGCATGACTATTGGCATGACGTATTTGACGATGCGATGAGTCAACACCTTCTAGAAGGTCCATTCAACGTTTCTAGAAGGATGAATGGGTCTTCTGCATTTTTGAAATTCGAATTCAAGTTAAACTCATGTTTTTAGGATTTTAGTTTAAATATTTTAAGAATTATCTTTAGGAAATATCTCTTGTTTTTAGGAATTATCTTTTCTTTTGTTTTAGGATTTTTAGAAGGCTATAAATACTCTTTAGGGTGCGTTTGGTTCACAGAATGTAAGATTACTAGTGGGAATAGGATTATCGGCGGGAATAAGATTACTGTGAATGTTGTATTTTGTGTTTGGTTGGTTTAGGAGAAATGTAAGATTACAATGTTTGGTTAAAGGAATAAAAGATTATTGGAATGTATATTTTACCAAATTTTCCTTATTATATTTTTTTAACAAGTTGAATTCTACTATAATATTACTATAATTAATTTATATATTTTCTTTAAAAATTTTAAATTCATAAAATTTATATAATTTTTTTATAAAATTGAAAAGATAAATAGGTTTAATGAAAGTGTAAAATTTTATTTTAACCCATGAAATTCATATAAAATTTTAATTATAGACTTTTTTTGTAAATCTAAAATAATTTAAGGATAAATTTGTAATTTAACCTTTATAGAATTTTTACTATTCAATGACAGAAGAAGGATATTTTTGAAAAACAAATTAAGGGCATTTTAGTCCAAAACGCCGATAATCCAACAATACCTAAGGGAAGGGGGTAATCACATTCTCGGAAATATACCCCCAAAATACCACTGTTGATAATAAAAGATTACCGGGGGTGGGAATGTTGGCCAACGAAACGGGAGAATGAGATTTCATTTCCCCGGTAATCTCAGATTACTTGAACCAAACCCCCTTGGGGTAAGCCTAATGGAATCATCCTTTCTTTAGTCTAATAAAAATTCTTTTCTTTTATTTTCGTTTTCTTTAATTTTCTTTCAAGCCGAGGGCTAAAGTGATGACACAATTCCAACGTGAGAATTGAAAAGCACTTGAATAACTTCGAAATACCTCTCTCAATATCTGCTCTTATTTTCAAAATCAAAACAATTTTCAAAATCAAAGATTCACTTTGGTCAAGATGTTGTTGCGATTAAATGAGTGGGATGAAGGATCGGCTTATTGAAAGAACATTCGACTTCTTGGGAATACATTTGGCAAGATTGCCTTGCTAAGAGGGAATTGAGATCAGAATTAGTAGTTATTGAAACAACAATCCGAGTTAGTATTCATGAAACTAAACGGTTATTGATCTATGACAGTTGATGTTGATCATATAATTTTTTGAAGCTGGAATCAAAAATTGCATTGGGTATTCGATATACAAAGAAGAGTCGCGAGGATTGCCCTTGTAGACAAAGTAAGCGATGTGAATCCCGAAGGAAAAATCTAATTCGATGTTCCGAAGGAAATTGAGTCAAAGCGAAAGCCTAAGGTTGATTTTACCATATTGAATTTTATTTTAAACTTTCTTTTTAAATTACTTTTTAATCTTCTTTGAAATCTTTTTATTTTTCTTTCTTTTATTTTATTTCTCTTCATCTATAAATCTCCACCATTACTCAAATTATACTCCATTCACTTCTTGGCTCAAAGATAAAACAAAGCATGAATAAATCAGGAAGTTTCTTTAGTCTCTGTGGGATTGACCTTTACTTCTCTTTTACTACGTTAAATTTACTTTATTTATTAATTGAGAAGAAGGAATTATTTTGACGCGAAAAACGACCACGTCAAATTGGCATCGTTACCAGGGACTAACGGCAGATTACTGATTTATTTCTTTGTTTTTAATTTATGACCAGGAAGTGGAGGAAGCATCTATATCAGAACCTTTAGTGTGAATCAGGTCATCGAGCTAACGACGTTAAAAGTAGCGCTTTATGGGAGGCAACCCATTTTTATTTTTATTTTCCTTTTGTTCAATTTTTATTTTTATTTTCAATTTTATTTTTCTGATTTATTTTTTTTATTTTTCTTTGATTTTTCATGTACTCGTTATTCCTACTTGAATTTTAAGCAAGATAGAATCAATAATTGTTCGAACCGAAAGCAAAACAAATGGTTAAAACCCGACCCAAGGCGTGAAGAGATCGCAAAAAAAATAAGCAAAGTTTTGAAAAATACTGTTTAAACAGTTTATAAAAATACACAGCAGATTCGAACAGTGCGGTGTAGGAAAAAATAGTGCAAAAAAAAAAGATTTGGTTCGAACTGTACAAAAAAGTTCGAACAGAATAGTGCAGAAAAAACTGATTTGGTTCGAACAGTGCAAAAAAATACACAACTGATTCGAACAATGCAGAAAAAAGATTTGGTTTGAACTGTGCAGAAAAGTTCAAACATAACAGTGCAGAAAAAAAATATAGCACGAATATTGAATGAGCAAAAAAAATAGTGCACTATTCCAACAGTAAAAAATAGCATTGCAATTTTGGTTCGAACAGTGAAAAGCAACAATACAATTTTGGTTCGAACCGTAAAAAACAACAGTATAATTTTGTTTCGAACAGTGAGAAAAAAAATGGAAAAAAAGGAAAAGGATAAAACTTAATTGAGTTCTTTTCTTGAGTCTACTTCCTTTAGAATAAAATCTTGAAATGATCTATTCTTTTTCTTGATTTTTGTTTTGCAGAAATTTTTAATAATATTTTGGTGGCTTCTCGATCATACATTTTACTCTACAACAGTTCATCTCGATGCAACAGTGGCCATTGTAGCTACTAGATCGGGGAGTATTCATTTTCCCTATCTTTTGCTTTATATTTTAGTTTACGTTTTGAGACAAAACGGTTTAAGTGAGGGGGGAGGGATTGCATGTTGAATTTCACCTCGCTTTTCGAATGATTAAACTTAAGATATTTTGAACTTGATATATTGAGTTGTTTGTTGCTTATTCTTGTATTTATTTGATTACTTTAATCTTTTTCTATGAGTTCTTTAATCTTGCTTTAAGTTGAACATCTGATGCATGATAGTTAATTGACATAGCTAGTGATTTGTTTTTGAAAATTTTGACATTCCATGGTTTATTGGTTGAATTGATGCTAGACTTGATACATTGAGCCAATTTTGTGAGCTTTGAGCCTATTGAGCATACATGTTTCTTTATTCTTGCTCTTTTTTTCTTTGTATGTACCAAACTCGTTTTTAGCATTCTAGAACTTGTGGTGGAATACTAGTTGAGACTACATACTTGAATTTGATGTTTTTAGTATGATTGAGGCATTTAGGATTAACCCTTTCATTTCCCAAAAAGCCTACCCTTTAATTTATCCCTTAGTAAACCACATTTGAGCATATTTCCCTTTGTTTGATTTTCAACTCACCAAATTAAATCTGAAACCTTTCTTTTTATTTTCCCTCTCTTTTCACACCCTTGCCGAGACTTGAGATATTGTATCATTATTGTCCCATGAAGAAAAAAAAGGAAAAAGGAAACAAAAAAATAGTTTCATAAAAAACAATACACTGTTTATTGTTTTGAAAAGCAGAAAAGGGAAAAAAAAGAAAAAACAGACCCTTTGTTCGAGTGAAAAGAAAAAGAAGAAGGAAAAATATATTGTTTCAATTGTCTTTCATCTATTCTTTTTTCCTTGTTTTATTTTTCATTGTACTTCATGTTAGTTCGTAGATTGTTCCTAATTATTTTGATCTATTGTTTTGACATTTTAAACCTTTCTTTTCGACCTTTTTCCCTACCAATACTTTAGGCACGTTACAACCCAGATTAAAGACCTCTTGACTTTTGCATCTTATTCAAATTAAAATAGTGGATATTGGATTTAATCACAAGCTTATGGTAATTCTTTGACTTATTATGGCTTGACCATTTTTTGTCCTTAAAAACTTGAGTGGAATTAGTGAATCCTTTGTGAGGATATTGAGTTTGCATCATGATATTAGTGAGCTATCAGAATGTCTTGTTTTAATTTAACTTATTTCCTAGCTTTGCCACATGCTTGATTGTTTTCTAATTTCAATTTATTGTCTTGATTATGGTTCGTTGGATGATTAAAGTATGATGTGAGTTATAGAATGGCAACTATTGATTTTGGCATGTTGATTGAGAAATGCTTAAGGACAAGCATTAGATAAGTGAGGGGGAATTTGATTAGTGTTTAAATTCTACATTATTTTATGATTAATTGATGCTAAAATAACGAAATTGTGCATTTTTTTTTTATTTTTCTAGATTCATGATCAGATTAGTATGCATGACTCTGGGCATGACACATCTGACGAGGCGATGAGTCATCACCTTTCAGAAGGTACAGTCAGTGCTTCTAGAAGAACGAATGGGTCTTATGCGTTTTTGAAATTTGAATTCAAGTTAAACTCATGTTTTTAGGATTTTAGTTTAAATATCTTAAGAATTATCTTTAGGAATTATCTCTTGTTTTTAGTAATTACCTATTCTTTGTTTTTAAGATTTTTAGAAGGCTATATATACCCTTTGGGGTAAGCCAAATGGAATCATCCTTTCTTTAGTTTAATAAAAAAATTATTTTATTTTCATTTTCTTTAATTTTCTTTCAAGCCGAGGGATAAAGCGATGACTCAATTCCAACATGAGAATTGAAAATCACTTGAATAACTTCAGAATATCTCTCTTAATCTCTGCGCTTATTTTCAAAATCAAAACAATTTTCAAAATAAAAGATTGACTTTGGTCAAGATGTTGTTGCGATTAAATGTGTGGGAGGAAGGATCGGCTTATTGAATGCACATTCGACTTCTTGGGAACACACTTGGCAAGACTGTCTTGCTAAGAGGGAATTGAGATCGGAATCAGTAGTTATCGAAACAACAATTCGAGTCGGTATTCATGAAATTAAACAGTTATTGATCTATGACAGTTGATGTTGATCATATAATTTTTTTAAGCCGAAATCAAAGATTGCCTTGGGTATTCGATATACAAAGAAGAGTCGCGAGGATTGCTCTTGTAGACAAAGTAACCGATGTGAATACCGAAGGAAAAATCTAATTCGATGATCCAAATGAAATTGAGTCAAAGCAAAAGCGTAAGGTTGATTTTACCATATTGAAATTTCTTTTAAACTTTCTTTTTAAATTTCTTTTTAATCTTCTTTGAAATCTTTTTATTTTTCTTTCTTTTATTTTATTTCTCTTCATCTATAAATCCCCACCATTACTCAAATTCTACTACATTCACTTCTTGGCTCAAAGATTAAACAAAGCACGAATAAATCATGAATTTTCCTTAGTCTCTGTGGGATCGACCCTTACTTCTCTTTTACTACGTTAAATTTCCTTTATTTATTAATTGATAAGAAAAAATAATTTTAACGCGAAAAACGACTACGTCAATCAATCTAACTTAGGCGTACTCATATTTTAAGGCTTTATAGATAAGATTTTCTCACAATATTATACATTTTAAACCTCTATTAAATACACTAAGGGTATTTCATTAATTTTCTCCCATAGGGGCTCTTTAGTCATTTTCAATCTTACACGTATTTAAAATTTTCCTATTTAAATGCAGTTGAAATGTTTTATTTTTTGAGGACTTTCTAATCATATTATCCTAAAAAGTTATTTTTTGTAATTTTAGCCCATAAAAGTATTAATAATTTCTCATATTTTGAAAGAAAATTAAACATTTACACTTAGATGAGAAGCTCAATTACTTAACATGAGAGTTTTATAATTTTCCTCTACGTTTCTAATCCTTAAACATTATTAATTATAAGTAAGAGTTTTTTTTTTTGTAATTTACTACCTATCTCTTGATTTAGAGTGTTCACTTCCTTTGACCCTTCCCTTATCAGTAGCTTACTATTGAAGGCTATAGGTATGAGAGGATTTTTAACGAGGCCCCTATTTCTATAAAAAAATATAGCGGAAGAAGGCAACGAAATGGAAGAACCTCCAGTGTCACCACCTCAAGAGGAGATTAATATGAAGATCATGTACGACTACATGGTTCAAAATTTGGGAACTTAAGTGCATAAATGGCTTCAAATGATAATCGCTTGAGAAATGTTGAAAATGACGTTCGTTTGATGTGTCATCACTTTATGTATATATATATCTCTCTCTTTCATCACCTCATCCGGAATATTAGGCATTCTATGTTTTCTTATAACTTTTGCATTATGGCTTTGATATTATTGTTAGGTATGACTCATAAATATACCGGTAAAGAGTACGATATAGGGTTATTTTTGTAAATATGTATCAGGGTTTATTTATTATAAAGGAGATGTAACCAAAACCTATGATATATCGAACGAAAAATCTAGAGCCGCCCAGGACACCAAGGATGTAAGCACATTGCTTAACCTCGTTAAAATTCTTGTGTTTTTTTCGTTTTCTTTACCTTATTAGTCAACAATTATGCTTCTATGACACCCTTTATTATTGTTTATATCTGGTAATTTATATTTTGATACTTTTATGGAAAAGAAAACTCTTGTTTGTAGTATTATGCTTATGAACTTTATTATTTTTGAATTGTTTTATTAGTTTCCTATTACACTAACATCTTTTTTTTTGAAGTTTACTTCAATTTTGTTATACCAAAAAAAGGGAGAAATATATAAGTTTAATTATGCATTGTAGTTAAAAAGAATTTTATAAGGGGGAGATTTATTTTTCACAAAAAATATTACAGACATTCTTTAAAGCAAATTTTCAAAAAAAAAACTTTTGTTATATTTAAAATGTAGATATTGTTGAATCAATATTTGATTTTGTTATAACATAAATTATTAAATAAGTTATATTGTTAAAATTTACATTTTAAGAGATTATGAATTTTTTATAAAATGTTTTCAAGTGATTTTTAATTGTGAAAAATATTCTTAAGTGTTTTTGAGTCATCATATAATTTACAAATAGTTTTCAAAACTCAAAAACATTCAATTTTGTCAAAAACTACTCCTCAGTCTCGAAACCAGTAGCCAGTATCGATACCATCATTCCAAAATACATTATTGGTATCGATACCAAGGTACCAATCTCGATACTGGCATGTGAGTATTGATACTCTCGTGAAAAAATTCTTAAGTGTTTTGAGTCATCATATAATTTACAATAGTTTTCAAAACTCAAAAAACATTCAATTTTGTCAAAAACTACTCCTCAGTCTCGAAACCAGTAGCCAGTATCGATACCATCATTCCAAAATACATTATTGGTATCGATACCAAGGTACCAATCTCGATACTGGCATGTGAGTATTGATACTCTCTAGAATGGTATCATTACCAAAGGCTTCAACGACTATATTTTTTAATGTTCGGGTGTCTGGTCTCGATACCCATTTTTCGGTATCGATATCAAAGTCGTAGGTAAACATTTAATGCTCAAAATTAATGGTACCAACGTGTCTAATCAACCACCAACGACTCCAAACGACTATAAGTGCATTAGGAGACATAGAATGGACCAAGATTCAAATGGAGAACAACAAGAAACAATATTGAAAGATTATACCAACATCAAAAGAGTTTTAGAGCTTATTTTGTCATATTCTTTGTAACACACACTGGTTGAGCTCATTTTTTTTTCTCAAGTGTGATTTGGGTGAGAGCTAAATTGTGCAAACACATTTGTCTTGTGAGGTTTTCTATTCGTTTGCTTCATTTATAATTACTCTTTGAGAAAATATGTAAGTCGAGGTTTTTGGGTATAAATCTTGAAGAGCTTGTAAGATTACAAATTGTCCTTAAAGGTAAAAATAAATTAGTGAATTTGTTGAAATCCTTAGTAGTTGAAAGCTAAGGTAGTGGATGTAGACTTTGTCTGAGAAATCATTATAAATCGATTTCTGCCAAAAGTTTTTATTTTTCCTTCAAGTTTCCACCAAACTCTATCAAAGTTGATTCACCCCCTCTAGACATTTTTTTATTGATCGATCGAGCTTAACATATACCTTTTACTACTAAATACACTAAGGGTATTTCATTAATTTTCTCCCATAGGGGTTATTTAGTCATTTTTAATCTTACACGTATTTAGAACTTTCACATTTGAAAATAATTGAAATGTTTTATTTTTTAGGACTTTCTAATCATTTTATTCCAATTTTTTTTATTTTAGCCCATAAAAATAAATTTAATAATTTACCCTTATTCGATGGAAAATTAAACATTTACAAACCGAGGATGAGAAGCTCAATTTCTTAATATGAGAGTTTTATAGTTTTCCTCTAAGTTTATAATCCTTAAACATTATAAATTATAAGTAAGAGTATTTTTTAATTTACTACATACCTCTTGAATATTGTATCATGCAACTATATCAGACAAGAAAGACATCACATTTATGAAATTTATGAACCACTTCAAAGTTTGAGTTATATTGACCTTATTCGCGTGTTTGACATTATTAATCTCTAGCTTGAGTTGATGACTCACTTCCAATGTTGTAGATCCTTAATCAGAGATCTTTAATTAGACAAAAATAAGGTTATATATTAATAACAAGACAATACAAATGATATTTAAATAAAATGGATCGAATTAGAAGGGTAACACATAAAGTAACACATAAAGTAACTTATTAGTCAAAGTTAATAATCAAAGTCAACATTGGTAAATAGCTCAACTTGATTCAATGGCTGAGCTCTGTAACCCCTCAGACCGATATGAGTGGCCCGATCCGGTCTGGGGTGTCACATTAGGGCCACCGGAGCGACCCACCGTAAAAATCTCAGAAAAATTAACGTTTTTATTAAAACATGTAAAATCATAAAATCATTTATAAATACAAAAGTAAAATTTACCAATATTCAGAAATAAAATAGATTTCAAGACTCAGATATAAAAACAAAATACAACCTACATGCCCCCTAATCACATGTACCATACTCTGCAAGCAACGCCGGAAGAACTCCCTTACTGATGCCGATAGATGCACTGATACCATTCTTTTAACCTGAAAAGGTGAGTAACAGAGTGAGCTTTGAGAAGCTCAGTAATACAATACTACCAATTGATGCTACAAGACATGCAGATAAATAGAAAGCCATATAATTTCCTTATTGAATCAGAAGTATACCAGTTTTCGGGATAATATGGGGTTTCACTGGTAGTTCATCAAGTAGAAGCAATGAAGATCTTAGTTCATAGGAAGCATTCATAGTAACACATTTTTAGGAGGTCAAATAGGATGTCTAGTGTGTTCCAATTGAAATCAGTGAAAATATATAAATCTTTTAAAACCATAGCGGAACCCTCCAACCAAACTCCATTATGCAGTTCCCCAGAACTGCGTCCGTAATGCTTACCCTAAGCACACAACGAAGGGAGCCAACCTAAGGATATGCCTTGGGGCCTATGGGCCTACCCAAGGGTATTGTTAGGTCCACAAGGATTTACCAGGTAGATCAGGGCTGTACCTCCACACTCTAGAATCCTACCCATATAAAAATCCAGTATATATCAGATTTAGCCGTAAATCGTAATATATGTATCGTGATCCAGTAATATGTCATAACCGTGATAATGAAATAAACCGTATAACTGATCTCCACCTGTACACCATAAGTAGTTCCATGATTAACCCAAGGGAATGCCTTGGGGCCTGAAAGCCTACCCAAGGATCACCTTAGGTCCGTAAGGATTTACCAGCTTGATCAGAGTTGTACCTCCAGTCTACCCATATAATATCCCAAAAACATATTTCAGGTAACCATAGTTCATAAAACCAATAAATTCCATGATTCCATAAATCATGAACAATTTATATTTTTCAATGAAAATCATAATTGGAGATCACATACCATGTTGCCATGGTTCATAAACCAGTAAATCAATACTTTCGTTAAAACTCATTTCAAAACATATAAAATCGTCATGTAGTACATGTGGAACACACTAGAGAATCCAAGTATTTTCCAAAGGCACTTGGTAGTTACCAGTATGGATAATATGAAACTTATATAATTTGATCGAATTCCAGGAACGAGGTCCTATTGAAAGGAATAGATTACTAACCGATATAATCGGACATTTAAGGTTGATACTTTAAAATCCCACTATGATTCATGTGCATCAGGAAAGTGTTCAGGAACCTTATATAGAATAATTCTAGATTCATATTTACTGAGAGTGATTCTATTACCCAAACAATCATGGGTATTCAGGAGTATGCATTGAATCCTTTGCATATGAGTTACTTGTGTTTTCATATATGACCGGAGTGATTTGAGCTGATAAGGGAGAAGCGAAGATTTAGGGTACTTATAATTTGTGTCGATCTATCGGATTATCGAACAACTCGAGCTGAACAACTCCCAGAACTGATGCCTATCGAATGGTCAATTCATTGTCCTTCCAGAGTATTCACTCTTTAATACCAATAATTATTATCCATAGATCATCTTCAGAATCATCGTTGAATATATCTTAAAGAGACGATCATATATTTCATATGTATTTATTTCATTTCCACGTTTCAATGATATCAGAAAATGCCGACTTGCTTGATTTTTGGTTCATAACCCATAGGGATTATACATCATGTAAGTTCATCAGAGTTTCCAGACTTATCCAAATCATTTACTTAATTCTTAACATTGAGGTTGCTAAGTTCATTTATTAGTCAAGTCTATCCCGATCACTTCAGAGTTTCCAGAGTAATTTGGTCGTTTCAATGATTCAGATACGTACAGTACTTCTATTCAATTCATTTCAGAACTGTGGTATTAGTAATTCCAGGGTTTAGAGATACTTTAGGATATTTTACACTTTAGGGGCATTTTGGTCATTTTACACTTTAAAGGTATTTCTATAATTCCAATATAGATCCGAAATTTAATTTGATGATTCCAATGTTCCAATGAATCAAGGTATGAGTTCTCAGATCGTCTCTATTATCATAGTCATCCATATTTCGTTTTACTGTTTAAAGGTATTATCGCAATTTTATTCAATTCTGTCAAAGACATTACTTCAGGTAAATTAGTCTTAAAAGTATTCCAGTTCCATTAAAATTCAAATTATTTTGCTCATTTGCTTACTGGAGGTTAATTTCACCACTAGGGGAAGTCTTGGTCATTTTTCAATACAAGGATATTTTCGTAATTTATCCATGAGTTCCGAAAAGCATAAAAAAGGTAGTAGAGTATTACATCGGTTTTTATACCATACTTATCAACCATTTAAACTCCATTTGATCGCCCTCAATCTTTAATTCAATGTCCAATAATTCCTCAGATACATAACAAAAGAAATTTCATTAGAAATGGAGCTTAATTGCGAAAAATAGATCGAATCAGGTGATTAATCAGTGAAAAATAGCTTATCGGGTTTGAATTTAGCAAAACGGACCTCAACAACAGACTCAGGACGTCAAAAAATGTTAGGATATGTGTTCCCGGAAAAAGTCAACGGACGATCAACAATGGTCAACGGTCAACGGTCAACTGCTCGGTCAACGGATCGACTCAACAGCTTGGCAACTCAGTGATTTGACTCAGCTCAGATCAGTCCAGACCGGTCCAGCCGGTTTATTCCAGTCCATCCGGTCAGCATGTTCCCTAGGCAGTTATATGAAGCCCACGCGCAGGGAGTGGCATGTGTAGCGCGTGCGGCGGCTCTGGTCATCGGACGGTGAAGAAATTTGCCGGATTTGCAAATCAACACCCTGGAGTCTCGTGCAAGTGTTATTTTTAGACGAAACATAACAGATTGCATAATTTTAAAACTTACGAACTTCTTCAATGGTGGTTTATGAGTGACGAGATGGAGCAACAACAACGCAATGATTTCGGTCGGGTTTTGAGTGCATGGTGACGGTGAGCCTGATGGTGCATGAGGTGTGATTAACAGGTGACTGGATTGACCAGAATCGAGGAAAATAAATAGCAGTTGAGTTAAAATCGACGAAACTTTCGATTGAGTTTTACGACGAATGACACCGATTCACGACAGGAGTGATTTGAGCTGATAAGGGAGAAACGAAGATTTAGGGTACTTATAATTTGTGTCAATCTATCGGATTATCGAACAACTTGAGCTGAACAACTCCCAGAACTGATGTCTATCGAATGGTCAATTCATTGTCCTTCCATGGTATTCACTCTTTAATACCAACAATTATTGTCCATAGATCATCTTAAGAATCATCGCTGAATATATCTTAAGGAGACGATCATATAATTCATATGTCTTTATTTCATTTCCACGTTTCAACGATATCAGGAAATGCCGACTTGCTTGATTTTTGGTTCATAACCCATAGGGATGATACATCATGTAAGTTCATCATAGTTTCCAGACATATCTAAATCATTTACTTAATCTTCAACATTGAGGTTGCTAAGTTCATTTATTAGTCAAGTCTATCCCGATCACTTCAGAGTTTCTAGAGTAATTCGGTCATTTCAATGATTCAGATACGCACAGTACTTCCATTCAATTCATTTCAGAACTGTGGTATTAGTAATTCCAGGGTTTAGAGGTACTTTAGGCTATTTTACACTTTAGGGGCATTTTGGTCATTTTACACTTTAAAGGTATTTCTATAATTCCAATATAGATCCGAAATTTAATTTGATGATTCCAATGTTCCAAATGAATCAAGGTATGAGTTCTCACATTTTCAGTACAAGGACATTTTCGTAATTTATCCATGAGTTCTGAAAAGCATACAAAAGGTAGTAGAGTATTACCTCGGTTTCCATGCCATACTGATAGACCATTTATACTCCATTTGATCGCTCTCAATCTTTAATTCAATGTTCAATAATTCCTCAAATACATAACAATAGAAATTTCATTAGAAACGGAGCTTAATTGCAAAAAATAGATCAAATCAGGTGGTTAATCAGTGAAAAATAAATTATCGAGTTTGAATTTGGCGAGACATACCTAAAAAACGGACTCAGGACGTCAAAAAACGTCAGGATAGGTGTTCCCGGAAAAAGTCAATGGTCGGTCAACGACAGTCAACGGTCAACTGCTTGGTCAACGGCTCGGCTCAACGGCTTGGCTCGGCTCGGCAGCTCAGCGGTTCGACTCAGCTCGGCTCGGTCCAGACCAGTTCAGCCGGTCAGACTGTTTCCCAAGCAGTCAGATGAAGCCCACGCGTAGAGAGTGGCGCATGTACCTTGTGCGACGGCTTCGATCATCAGACGGTAAATTTTTTTTTTGCACATTTGCAGATCAACACCTCGGGAGTCTCGTGCAAGTGTTATTTTTCGACAAAATATAACGGATTGCATAATTTTACAACTTACAAACTTCTTCAACGGTGGTCGACGAATGACGATGACGGAGCAACAACGACACAACGATTTTGGTCAGTTTTTGAGTGTACGCTAACGGTGAGCCCGATGGTGCAGGAGGTATGATGAACAGGTGACTGGATCGACCGTAATCGATGAAAATAAACGACGGTTGAGTTAAAACCGACGAAACTTTCGATTGAGTTTTACGACGAATGACACCGATTCACGACGGGATAGAGGTCGAGTTTTGTTCACCATTTGATGGTGAATATATTGGTGGTGTCAGAGCTACGAACGGTGGCCGAATGGTGGAGGATCGAGGCTATAAAAGGGGGTCGACGGTGAAGGAAAATTGGGGAAAATTAGGGTTGGGAATTTACTTTGTTTATGGTTTGTAACCATAATCCAAACTTTAAACATCCTATTTTTTTCTCCGCCGACACAAAATAGGCAAATTCAGGGCTAGGTCCCTGAATTTCCTACAACTTCTAAAATTGTCTGCCAACTTTGCAATTTTACACTTTAATCCTCAATTTCTTCCAAAATACCACTTTAATTCAATACTTTAAAATTTCTAAAACTTAGCCCCTAAATTGGGGTGTGACAATTCTCCCATCCTTAAAAGAATTTCGTTCTCGAAATTTATTCAAGTCACAGAAATAGAGAAATAAGGCTTCCATCAGTTCTTCTATATCTTCTAGTAGCTTTTACAAAAGTATCGGTCCTCTATTAATCTTTAACCTAAGCATTCATTTTTGTCAGAACTCTCCCTCTTTCCAATAAAAAAATCAGAATAGGTTTATCCTTGTGGAATCAATTCAGTCTTGGTTATAAGAATAGGTTCATAGAGCGGTAACATATCCCAATTTCAATTTTGGAGTCAGGTCAGAATTTCTCGAATGAGTAACTCTCACATTACTCGTGAGGTACTTTACAGAGTTTAGAAAAACACTATTGGTATTCCTTTATGCAATGGTAGAGCCCTAACGGATAGAAAACTTAGGTTAGCTCGTTACAGAGAGGGACTCGACCTTAGAGTTCCGGCTTAGAGAGGTACGATTGTAGTCTAGGGGCATGTACTGATCAAACATATTTTGACATTCGACCGGCCGATTTATCTTGAAAATTTTAACTCAACCTAAGCTCTGATACCACTAAATGTAACCCCCTAAGACCGATATTGATGGCCCGATCCGTAAAAATCTTAGAAAATTAATGTTTTTATTAAAACATGTAAAATCATAAAATTATTTATAAATACGAAAGTAAAATTTTCCAATATTAAAAAATAAAATAGATTTCCAGACTCAGATATAAAAACAAAATACAACCTACATGCCCCCTAATCATATGTACCATACACTGCAAGCAACGCCGGAAGAACTCCCTTACTGATGTCGATAGATACACTGGTACGATTCTTTTAACCTGAAAAGGCGAGTAACAGAGTGAGCTTTGAGAAGCTCAGTAATACAATACTATCAGTTGATTCTACAATATATGCATATAAATAGAAAGCCATATAATTTCCTTATTGAATCAGACGTATATCGATTTTCGGGATAATTTGGGGTTTCACTAGTAGTTCATCAAGTAGAAGCCATGAAGATCTAAGTTCATAGGAAGCATTCATAGTAACACATTTTCAGGAGGTCGAATAGGATGTCTAGTGTGTTCCAATCAAAATCAGTGAAAAGATATAAATCTTTTAAAACCATAGCGGAACCCTACAACCAAATTCCATTATGCAGGTCCCCAGAATTGCGTCCGTAAGGCTTACCCTAAGCACACAACATAGGGAGTCAACTTAAGGATATGCCTTGGGGCCTATGGGCCTACCCAAGGGTATTCTTAGGTCCGTAAGGATTTACCATGTAGATCAGGGTTGTACCTCCATACTCCAGAATCCTATCCATATAAAAATCCAGTAGAAATCAGTTTTAGCTGTAAATCATAATATCTATATCGTGATCCAGTAATATGTCATAACCGTGATAATGAAATAAACCATATAACTAATCTCCACATGTACACCATAAGTAGTTCCATGATTAACCCAAGGGAGTGCCTTGGGGCCTAAAAGTCTACCCAAGGATCACCTTAGGTCCGTAAGGATTTACCAGCTTGATCAAAGTTGTACCTCCAGTCTACCCATATAATATCCCAAAAACATATTTCAGGTAACCATAGTTCATAAAACCAGTAAATTCTTTGATTCCATAAATCATGAACAATTCATATTTTCAGTGAAAACCGTAACCGGAGATCACATACCATGTTGCCATGGTTCATAAACAAGTACATCAATACTTTCGTTAAAACTCATTTCAAAACATATAAAATCGTCATGTAGTACATGTGGAACACACTAGAGGATCCAAGTATTTTCCAAAGGCACTTGGTAGTTACTAGTATGGATAATATGAAACTTATACAATTTGATTGAATTCCAGGAATGAGGTCCTATTGAAAGGAATCGATTACTAACTGATCTAATCAGACATTTAAGGTTGATATTTTAGAATCCCGCTATTTTTCATGTGCATCAAGAAAGTGTTCAGGAACCTTATATAGAATAATTCTATATTTAGATTTACTGAGAGTGATTCTATTACCCAAACAATCTTGGATATTCAAGAGTATGCATTGAATTAACATGATTTTAGTCAAATTGAACCAAATGGGGTATTCAGAATCCTTTGCATATGAGTTACTTGGGTTTTCATATATGACCGGAGTGATTTGAGCTGATAAGGGAAAAAAGAAGATTTAGGGTACTTATAATTTGTGTCGATCTATCGGATTATCGAACAACTCGAGCTGAACAACTCTCAGAACTGAAGCCTGTCAAATGGTCAATTCATTGTCCTTCCAGGGTATTCACTCTTTAATACCAACAATTATTGTCCATATATCATCTTCAGAATCATCGCTGAATAAATCTTAAGGAGACGACTATATATACTCCATATGTCTTTATTTCATTTCCACGTTTCAACGGTATCAGGAAATACCGACTTACTTGATTTTTGGTTCATAACCCATAGGGATGATACATCATGTAAGTTCATCAGAGTTTCTAGACTTATCCAAATCATTTACTTAATCCTCAATCATTGAGGTTGCTAAGTTCATTTATTAGTCAAGTCTATCCCGGTCACTTCGAAGTTTCCAAAGTAATTCGGCCATTTCAACGATTCATATACGTGTAGTACTTCCATTCAGTTCATTTCAAAACTGTGATATTAGTAATTCTAGGGTTTAGAGGTACTTTAGGCCATTTTACACTTTAGGGGCATTTTGGTCATTTTACACTTTAAAGGTATTTCTATAATTCTAATATAGATATGAAATTTAATTCGATGATTCCAATGTTCCAGTGAATCAAGGTATGAGTTCTCAGGTCGTCTCTATTATCATAGTCATCCATATTTCGTTTTACTGTTTAAGGGTATTATCACAATTTTATTCAATTCCGTCAATGGTATTACTTCAGGTAAATTAGTCTTAAAAGTATTCCAGTTCCATTAAAATTCAAATTAATTTGCTCATTTTCTTATTAGAGGTTAATTTCACCACTAGGGGAAGTGTTGGTCCTTTTTCAGTATAAGGACATTTTTGTAATTTATCCATGAGTTCTGAAAAGTATACAAAAGGTAATAGAGTATGATCTCAGTTTCCGTTCCATACTGATCGACCATTTAAACTCCATTTGATTGCCCTCAATCTTTAATTCAATGTCCAATAATTCCTCAGATACATAACAATAGAAATTTCATTAGAAACGAAGCTTAATTGTGAAACACGGATCGAATCGAGTGGTTAATCAGTGAAAAACAACTTACCGGGTTTGAATTTGGCAAAACGGACCTAAAAACGGACTTAGGATGTCGAAAAACGTCAGGATAGGTGTTCCCAGAAAAAGTTAACGGTCGGTCAATGACGATCAACGGTGAATTGCTCAGTCAATGGTCAACGGCTCGGCTCAACAGCTTGGCTCGGCACGGGAGCTCAGTAGCTCGGATCGGTCCAGACCGGTCCATCCGATTCAGACCGGTCCAGCCGGTCAGCCGGTTCCCCAGGCAGCCAGACGAAGCCCACGCGCAGGGAGTGGTGCGTGTGGCACGTGCGGCGGCTCCGATCATCGGACGGTGATGAAATTTTCCATATTTGTAGATCAACACCCCGGGAGTCTCGTGCAAGTGTTATTTTTCGACGAAACATAAAGGATTACATAATTTTAAAACTTTCGAACTTCTTCAACGGTAGTCGGCGAGTGACGACGATGGTGCAACAACGATGCAATGATTTCAGCCGGGTTTTGAGTGCACAGTGACGGTGAGTCCGATGGTGTAGGAGGTGTTATGAACGGGTGACTGGATCGACCGAAATCGACGAAAATAAACGGCGGTTGAGTTAAAACCGACAAAGCTTCCGATTGAGTTTTACGACGAACGACGCTGATTCACGACGAGATAGAGGTCGAGTTTTATTCACCGTTTGATGGTGAATCTATTGTTGGTGTCAGAGCTACGAACGATGGCCGGATGGTGGAGAATCGAGGCTATAAAAAGGGGTCGAAGGTGAAGGAAATTTGGGGAAAATTGGGGTTGGAAATTTGCTTTGTTTCTGGTTTGTAACTAGAAACCAAACTTTAAACAGCCCATTTTTTCTTTGCCGACACAAAATGAGCAAATTCAGGGCTAGGTCCCTGAAATTCCTACAACTTCTAAAATAGTCTACCAACTTTACGATTTTACACTTTAATCCTCAATTTCTTCCAAAATACCACTTTAATTCAATACTTTAAAATTTCTAAAACTTAGCCCCTAAATTGGGGTGTGACAAGCTCGACTTACGACTCGATTTGGCTCTCAACTCAACTCAGCTCGTGACTTGGGTTAAGTTGGCTTTACTCAGGTTAGTTAGGTCAAATCAATAAGGGTTTGGGTCAATAGGGTTTATATATGGGTTGAGTTTAAGGGTGCTTAATGAGCGAGTCAATAGTAAGTTGGGCAGTGCTTGTTAAAAAAATGTATTGTTCGAGTAGACTCGTTGTTCGTTAAGTTCGTTAAAATTTTGCTCGATTCATACTCGTTAAAAAAGTTTGTTACTTTACTCGTTACTCGTTAAGCTCACCATAATTTTTGGGTAGGACGATTAGGGTTTGATTTTTTGGTGTAGTAAATTAATAATTATTAATTAGTAATTTAATAATTTTCTTATTTTTAGTAGAATATTAATACATTAGTACATTAGTAGTAATTATTAATTAATAATTTAATATCTTTCTTATTATCTATTAAGAAATTAGTAATTATTATTTAGACTTTCTTTTTTTTAAAACAATAGTTTTTAAGGTAACTATTAACAAATTATAAAAAAAAATAAACGAATTGCTCATGAACTTATTAAATCTAATTTACATTGCTCGAATTAATTCGTTAAGGTCTCGAGTTCGAGTTGAGTCAACTAGATTTAAGTATTGATTAAGTTTTGACCGAATCGAGCTCGAGCAGCTCAAGAACTGCTCAACTCATTATGTACCACTAGCCAATTCAATGGACCCAAATGAAAATGTTCAGACTGATTAAGCTTAAGGTAGGCCTACCTAACGGGTTGTATAACCCAACCCTAACTAGGGTTTACTTAGCTGAAGAGGGGTTAAATGATATTGTCAACAACATCAACGACGCAAGAACACACGACAATTGTTCCTTGCAAAAAAAAAATCAAATAAAGAATAGAAATAATATAAAGAAAAGGATAGGAAAGTGGATCTCACCAGATTAGAGGCTTACAGTGGCGAGGGCTTCGGTTTCTCTAAATCTACGACGAAAATGACTTCATATCAAATATTAAAGGTTGGATCCACAATGAAGATACCTCGATCTATCTTTTGGGAGGGGCATAGTTCGATTGGAGCGATGGAAGGGAAGTGAATCACAGAAAAAACTTGCCCCATAATGGTCGGAGTTGGCCATACTGTGGCTGAGAATCGTATGGATAGAGAAAAATAGGAAAATAGAATTTTTTGTTGTCCTTCCGGTTTCCATGACTTTATTCTGATTAATCTGGATCAACTCATGTCTCACATCTAATTTTGGTGCGTGAGTCTTCTTACGGGGATTTTCTACATACATAAACCCTTGAACTCAAGACCTGCTTAAACAATACTAAAATGCTTTACTACTTGAACCAATAACCGTTGATAAAAAATAAAATTTAAGCGTGCAAGAAAATAAAATAGAATAATTTATTATGCTTAAACTTAACTATTTATCCCAAGGTCTTTTTACCCACCCAAAATACAAATTTAAAATTAAAAGCATCCTTATCTATCACAAATACAACTACATCTCATATCTCCCACATGGCAAATGTTGGTTCGAGCCCTTCTAACAATATTTTTTTTCTCTCTTTTTCCATTTTTTCCGTTTTCAAAGGAAAATGCTTAAATTCTAAAATGGCCCCTTAACTTCCATGACCTTTCAAAGCATGCCTTTTATTTTAACTTACAATCAAATCAATATTCTCATTTTCACAAATTCTTTTTCATTAAGCTAACATATTTTATTTCTTTCGATTTAATCATCTAAACTTTCTGAATAAATTGAATTGAACCTACAAATTTTCAATTCTTTCCCTTAAGTCCCACATTTCTAAAATTATAATTTCTGAATCAAATTTCAAGGCGTTACAACCCTAACCTACCAATGACACTCCATCCACACTAGAAAAAATGAACCACAAATCGTTAACTTGGTCACCTCATTTTTCATTATGTTAACGGCTATAAAACATCATCCCACCAGTTGAACATTATCAAGTTCAACTTAAATATAACAAATATTTAAGTTATCTTAATGGTTAAATATAATTCTCATAATATTTAAGTCTTAAATTAAATCTCTTGTTAACAATTTCATTAACAATTTAATAATTGAGTGACCTAATTGAGATATCCAATTTTTATTTGTGAATTGGAGTATCTCCTATACAATTAAATGATTATTACATATTTTATTTAAATTTAATTATTAAAATAAATAAATATTATTATAATATTATATTTTTAAATAAAAAGTTATTTGAGAGGTATGGATTGGTCGGACTCGAACATTTTTTTGGAACAAGTTTTGGCAAAAAAATTATTCCAATGGGTAAACTATACATTTAGTATCTCAATTATCACTTTTATTCTATTTTGGTACCAAAATTTTCATTTTTTTAAACTATACTTAATATTTATTTTTGTTTTATTTTAGTATTCCGTCGTTAAAAAATTAATGGCTATGCTGATGTGGCATGGTGTGATATTTTTTAATATTTTTTAAAATTTCAATGTCAGTAATTAAATAATAGTTAAAAACTATCACGCCATGCCAAATGAACGAAAAAAATAAATGTTAGGTATAATTTAAAAAAAAATGAAAGTTTAAGTATCAAAACAGAATAAAAGTAATAATTTAATTACTAAATGTATAGTTTACCCCACTGACAATATCTCTGCTCCCAGCTCATTAGCTCAAAATTCATTGCAAAATTAGGTGGGGAAAATAATTAACAAAATCAAGTGGAATCTTTTACTTTGAGATCTTTTTTTTTTTTCATCTTGTAATTATTGTTTAGAATTTTGGGTTTTGTTTGGGAAATGGAAGGAGGAGAGCGGAAAAAAGTAATAATACAGGGTGAGGAAGAAGGGACCGCTGAGCAAATAGTTGAAGGTGAAGGACTTGGGGAGAAAAACGAAGAAGAGGAAGTGGACGACGATGATGAGGAAGAAGGAGAAGAACAAGAAGAAGATAATGATGATGGAGAAGAAGAACACAGGACTAAACTTGATGATGGGTTTTATGAGATTGAAGCTATTCGTCGTAAAAGGGTTCGAAAGGTTATGAATTTCCTCTTTTTTGGCTTTGTTTTTGTCCTCTTTTCTCTTGAACCAAACAGGTGTTATAGAGGGGAATATTGGGTTCTAAATTGGCTTTGGTTAATTTTTTCTCAAATTTGAGGGTTTGTGATGAAAATGAGATAAGGGAGTTTGTCCTTTTAGGTTTAGTTTTTCTCTGTGTTTCATTTGATCATGGATGCTTTTGTATGTAACAGGGCGAGCTGCAGTATCTCATCAAATGGTTAGTAAGCTTTCATTCTATATATTCGATGCTTTCCCCCATTAAACAGTATGATGTATGAGCCACAGTATTGATTTTGGGTTTTTTTTTGTTTCGAAGGCGCGGATGGCCAGAAACTTCTAATACATGGGAGCCATTGGAGAATCTTCAGTCTTGCTGTGATGTTATAGATGCATTTGAGGAAAGGTAGGATTCCTTGCTTTCTTTTCTGCATTTTTCAAAGCTTCATCTGGTTGCTAGGTAAGCTAAAGGAAAGCATAATTTATTTGCTAACAATGTATTTGTTCAATGTTGTTGCTGTTGTGGTTTTATACCCCATAAGGTTACGTTTCTTGTCAAGTACTCGAAGTTGAGTGCCAAACAATTGAATTAGTTCAAGTCTAAGTAACTTTTTGGTCAAGTTAAATTGTGTTTGCATTCTCTTGGATAAGAAAAGAAGTATAAATCTGTTACATAATGATTCCTGGAAATAAGGTGTATGCAACAAATTTGTATGTTCATATAATTTGTTGGTTAATTTTATTTCTGGTTTGAAGCTTGCGTTCGGGGAAACACAACCGAAAGCGCAAACGCAAGTCTGGAGGTCCTCAAATTCAGTCCAAGAAGAAGCAGCTACGCTCCTCTGCTTTTACATCTAATCTGACCAGTCTTGAGGTCGGTGAAGTTTATAAGTCTCCCTCTGTTCCTCTTGAAATTTCAGATGCTGCAGGTTTTCTTGCTTCAGGTCCAACTGCAGTGCTAGCCCATAAGGGAGAGAATAACCGAAATGCCAACAATGTCAAAAAACGTAACATTTTGAAGGAGAATGGGTCTACAAGTGGTTCAAAGCAAATTCATGAAAGGAAGGATGAAAATGATTACAATACCAAACTCAGTGACCTAAAAGTCTCTTCCAATGGGGTCAATGCCGATAAGCTTGCAATACGGGTTCAAGAAAGAAACACTTCTGGAAATGATGGTCTCACTGATGGGCTACGAAATGTTGACGGAGTAGAAACAGTTAAGAGTGATCGTCGAACAGGGGCTAAAAGAAGGAAGTCTGGTTCAGTGAAGAGGTTTAAACAAGATATATCTTCCTATAGATCTAATTTGACTCAAAATGCAACACCAAACATCCGTGTCGACTATGAGACTACAGATGCACAGATGGGGATTGAGAATCTTTGTTTAACAGCTGATGGTTTGAGTCATACACACCTGATGGATAATTCTGTAAATATACCTATTATAACAAAGATTCTCAAGCCTGTAGGATTTTCAGCTTCTGTATCAGACAACAATCAAGATGTGTTGGTAACTTTCTTGGCAATCAGGTTGGTTTTCAAACATTAAAACTGCCTTTTCATATAAAAGGAACTCCCCATCGCATATGAACCGGTAGAATAGTGAAATTTCTAGTATTAGATATGATGCTTTTAGAGTACTGAGATTTATGTTTCACTTGAAGTTTCTTTCGGCTATGATAAATTTTCTGCCTCTTTTACAGATCCGATGGAAAAGAGGTTATGGTGGACAACAAATATCTTAAAGCTAACAATCCTCTTCTGGTAATTGATCTTCATCTTGCCTGACCATTTTCATTGTCAATTAACATTGGCTCAAGATCCAACACTTCTCACATTTTCTGTATTTTCTTTTTCTGTTGTGCCAGTTGATCAACTTCTATGAGCAACATCTTAAGCATAGCCCTCCATCTTGATCTTTGAGGCTTAGAGTGTTGGTGTGGCTGGAGCCAACCACATTCATGTTGTTTGTAGACTGTGTTGTATAGTTGCATGACATAGAACATAATAGAACATGTGTTCAATCAGATAGAATCATCATACCGTTAGTGTGCGTTAATTGTATATTTAATGTGGTTAGAAGTAGCAAACTTTTGTTTGGTAAAGTGATGTAGAAAACTTTCCTGTATATATTTGCGGTAGACGAACCCAGAACCTTGAGGAATAATAAAAGGTCGGTTTGTGCAAGTGTGATAAAAGAAATAGGTTGATAAAAGTGATTAATATGTAAGTGTTGTTGTTTAGACTTTTACGCTAGGCACTGGCTATGGCTATGGTAGGCCCCAAGGATTGAAAGACAGATACAAAATCTTATGGCACCCATCAAAGTTGGTAGAAAATCATACCAAATCATAATCATAACAGCCATTAAAACTCTTGGCATATCTCTGGTTTGAATAGATTACGCTACATATGGTAGCCTAACCCCTCCCCTCACATGCTCCTGAGATCGTATTAGTTTTGAAAGTTTAGTTACGTCCAACACAAATAATCGTCTCATCCCCAAAGTTTAAAACCCCAGGGATGTGTTTGTTTACATGGCTTCTACAATGATACATTGATTTAAAACATTGAAAATGAAGCAAAAAAATTACATTACCTAGCAAAACCAGAAACAGTCAAACTATTCAACTTAACATGCAAATACATAATATTTCCATCCCAAACCTTTTCAACTTTGATATCAACTTAACATGCAATATTTGCAAATGTGTATATCGGTTCATTGAAATTAATACTAAATAGAAAATAGTTTACACAAAAAGCCTAGGGCTACTACAAAATGTATGTTGTAATCTGTTGAATTAGTGTTGTTCCCCATCTCTAATATCGACGAGGGAAAATCCAAGCTGTGAGTTAGTCCCAACCCTAAACGACCAGATCTGTACCACTGCCGTCAGCTTTAAACTATCTTCATTGTTCTTCACCACGTTCTTGTAGCATGGACCATTCAACACATATGAAGAACTGGTTTTCCCCACATTACTTGTTCAAGTTCAACTCAGACACAACAACAAGTGGTTCTACCAACACAACTTGTATTGCCTCTCTTCTACTCAATTTTTCTTTCTCCTTGTCATTCAAGAACTCACACTTGACTTGTTTTAACGGCATTGACATCCGGTTCTGTTGAGGATCCAAATCAGTGTCGAATAAACTTTTGAATGACCAGCTTTATTTCAGTCCCACCCATGTCTTGAATGCAAATCTTGAACGCTTCCTGCATGTTGGGAGGTGGTTCTAAACCCAACTCATTGAAGTTCTGCATGTTCTGATCAGCTTGCCTCTTCTTTGGAATATGCTTCTGCTTCTGCATATTATTGCATGTCTTCTGTTTCTTTTCCTAAGGGATCAAACAATCTTGATTTCCCCCTTGGCCTTGAGGACACTGTTCCATGGCTTAAGCGGTTTACAAACCCTTGTAATACAGTCAGAGTGAGTTTGTTTAGACTCTGGCTTTCATCACAACATTCTTGCTCTACCTTTTTCTTCACATAAAGATTGAAAGTTGAATCACTAACGGAGGGATTACCAACAGGACAGCTTTTCTTGAACTCTTGGCGGCATTTCTTTGGCTTGCACCGGTCGGAGCTGACCATCACAGCGTGTTGGAGTCTATTCACCATGTCTAACAGAAAAGAAAGCAAATCAACAGGCAACGGATTTGAAGGTAAGTGGAAGAACAAAACAGAGGCAATTGAAATAGATTAGGGTAGAAAAGAGTTGCAACTCCCACTTGGGTTATAAAAATCTTTGGTTTCTTGTTGCACACGTAAGTCTCTAACTTCCTTCTTTTTATATTTTCTTGTTCGTCAAGTTATTCTCTTTCTAATGACTTGAATAGTCTTACACATCTCTCATATAAGCACTCTAGTATTTCATATATTGTAGACATTTATAAATAGTATTATATATTAAATTTATAATATTAAAATAAAAATATTATATTATATTTTAAAAAATATTAATAAATATATTTTAAATATTCAATATTTAAATAATATTAATTTTATTAATTATTAATTGTATATTATATATTGTTAAAATAAAAAATATAATTGAGTATATTATTATAATACTAAAAAAATATTCTATTATATTACTAATATTATTAATAAATATATTTTAGTAATTATTATTTTTATTGAAATGATACTGAAATATTACATTAATATTAAATAAATAAAATTGTAGACAATCATTTTCATCCCGTTTTTATTATATTATTATTTATTATATTATATAATAATAAATTTATTACAGGAACCCAATACACCCAGACCTGTCTAGTCCCAAATCAAAGCAGTAGACCCGAGCCCAAATTACAACCCAAAGACCCAACCGATTTAGCCCAAACCCGATATAAACCCTAAACACATTAAGGTTTCTAGTGACTTTTCCCACCCGTCGCCTTCAAGATCCACCGTCTGATCTTTGCAGGTGTGATCCACGTTCCCACCGCCCATGTCCCATCAGCCATTGTGTTGCCGCCCATACTGATGCAACTTATCATATTCTGCCGCTCATGCTACTGCCAAACGCTACCCCTGCAACAATTATCACCAATATATCAATCAAAGGAAAAACATTTAAAATACATACATACTGCAATGGGTATAAAACCCGATGAAAACCTACTACAAAAAGAAAAGGAGGAACAACAAGCACCATACGAAAAATGGGGGAACACAGCAGAAAAGGACGAACAAAAAAGGGACAATGAGAGAAGAGCATCCATACAAAAAAACAGACATAAAAAACAACGACTTACAATAACAACAACAAAAACAACAACAACAACAACAACAAAATATAAAAAAGGATAGAAGAAACGTATCGTATCATCGTCAGAACACTAGGTTTTTCGAAGGTAACCATTTAGATCTAGGTCGGTTAATAGAGGTTTAGGAGGAAGGAGGTTCAGATTCAAGACCAGGTAAAGTTAGGCTTCAATTTAGGGTTTTTGGTCAAATTTTGACCACCATGTATGGTGGTCGGCGATGGTCGCAGGCGTCGAAATACGGCGGTCGATCAGTGGCCGGCTTCCTTCCGACGATGGAATTAAGAGAGAAGGCAGAGAGAACAATGATTCTCTCTTTTTTAGAGAAAAGGAAATTAAGAAAATGAGTGTTGGGCTCTTTTTTTTCAGCCGCTTTAGGGTATTTGTACCCATGACGAAACGACGTATTTTCGAAAGGGGGTATCTGTGTTTTTAGAGAATGGGTTAATTGTATTCGTGGTTCTCCTATCTTTGTATCTTTATATTTTGGTCACTAAATTTGATTTCCATGTATGTTGATTTGGATTTCAGATTTCATTCTAATTATATTTAGTCACTAACAATATTAACATATGTTTTAGGTAAAATATAAGATTTAATTTTAATAATTTATATTTTAATCCCGAATATTTATTTATGATTAAATTATCATTCTCGTACCTCTATTTTGTAATGTTTCTATTTATGGCCATTAATTTTTGATGTTTTGCAATTTAATCCATGAACTTTAATATTTTTAATTTTTAATATTATTGTTGGCTTATTTACCATTTTAATACCTAAAATATGATTTATTTACATAGGTAACCTTGAACTTTTGTATTCTTATAATTTAATCATTAAAGTTATTACATTTATTATTTTAATTTTGCATATTTGTTAATTTTTAATAGCAATATATTTAAATGTTATTTTATTCAAAGAATTTATAGAAATGTGCCTTAACTAACAAGGAGTGTATTTATAAGGATTATTCGTATAAAATAATATCTCTTTCTATTTTTCTAAAAAACAAATATCATAATTTAAATATTATTCAAATTTGCCAATTTTAATATTAAGATAATGTATAATCATATAAGTTCCAATTTTGGGCATTGTGAGGGTGCTAATCCTTCCCCACACGTAACCGACTCCCAAACCCTTTTCAAAGTGAATCTCTGGTCAATCGTAGATCAAATTTTTATATTTTAAAATTATTTTAGAAGGTATTTTTAGGTATTTGACTTACCTACCCCAAAAGTCGATGATGTCTCCAAGCTTGTATTTATTTAAAACCTAACACATGTCTCAATATTAAGTCAGATCGATTCCCAAAAAAGCCCTAAAAAGCCCGACAGAGACTGTTTCGACAACTTGGCGACTCTGTTGGGGACTTTTTTTAGAGAGTCAAACTATATTCGACTATACATTATCTTTTTAGATAAAAATGGCAAAATTTGAATGAAATTTAAATTTTGATAATTTATTCTTGTTTAGGTTATACTAATGTGATTAGTTTTTGTGTTTCATATGTCTAACCCTTTTTAGGTTGATTGTTCTGGGATCGAGACAAAGGATTGTGAGTTTCCCCTTACACACTACAGATGTTTGATATCAAGAGCCTTATAATTGTGCTCTGTCCCATTAGGTAGGGGTGAACGCTATCCTTACGTGAGAAAAATTACTTTTCTCTGCATAGGCTTTAACAAGTAACTTCTAGGATACATATGCCTCATGTTTACGAGTGACACATTGAGTTTCTTCGCATGGACATGGGGAAATGAATCATCTCGAATTGAATTCAACCCGTTTAAACTTGTAATGGGTAAGGATCGAGGGTCTGACAAGCTCAAGGGGGCACCAGTAAAGGAAAATTCGAGTACCCTATTAGTAATACCGAATTTCTGTTCATTTTATACTGAATTTTGTCTGTAGGGGGAAATTTATTCTAACTTTTTCCTCGAATTTACTTATTTTTTCGAACAAGCATGCAAAATAGAAAGCATGAGGTTAGGATTTATAGGTTGAACAAAGCATGTTAGGGTAGATGCCATGATAAGTAGAACTTTTTTTCCTTTCCATTAATTAGTACTAACCATTTTTCTTATCTTGTTTTTATCTGTCTATTCTGTATTTACATTTTTTGTTTTACAGTAAATTATTAATTTTTATTTATTTGTATTAACTTATTGAATTTTTTGCATTGCATGATCATGACATAATCAAAAGGTGTTGATTTTTGTGTGGTCATCAAAGTAAAAGGTTTTTCATAATTGACAAAAGGTTTCATGATCAAGTAAGCTATAACACAGTTAGGGAAGTGCATCTTGAGAAAGATCTGAAAAAAGTGGAGAGTTATTCACCCAAAGATCGTATGATAGAGGAATAACAAAAGGAGATACAATTAGAGTTCGAGGTAAAAGATCGACCTAATTTGGTAAATGATGGTCCTGTTAGATTGATACCAAAAGTTTTCATAGGTAAAAGTATCAACAGGGGCATCCAAAAGGAAGAATACTTGATTAAGTATGAGGCTCAAATTCGTCATTTGAAAATTGAAAATGATAAACTGAGCGCCGAGAAGGAAGTCATGCGTGAGGGTTTCCAAAGGATCAATCAAGCCTTTAAAAATACTGGCATAGGAAACACCTCGGAAGAATGGACAACATGGGTCATTAAACTAAAAAATAATGCTGAGCAATGGAGAAAAAATGGCAAGATACATGAAGGTCGAGCGAAGAAGTTCTCTCATGACTTAAAAATTGCAGAAGAAAGGTGCAATACAACCATTATTAATTTAGGGAGATGTCAAGCCGAAAATAAGATATTGAAGAGGGCTATAGCCAATATGGAAGCTTCATATCAGTTCCGCCAGTATGAGAATGATACTGAAGTAGAGGATACTAGGACCAAGAACAATACTGTAACACCCCAATTTAGGGGCTAAATTTAAGAAAATATAAATTGGTGGATTTAATTTGGTATTTTGAAAGAAACAGGGGATTAAATTGTAAAGTTCTAAAGTTGGCAAACCGTTTTCAGAAGTGCAGAAAGTTCAGTGGCTAAACCCATGATTTAACCATTTTTTTAATATGTTGAATTATAAATCTGATTCTCGTGCGCAGGCAGCAGAAATTTTCCAGATTTCCCTTCTCCATCAACCCAACTTCCAATTCCGATCTACTCGCCGTCCGACCTCCAAACGACGAGCCGAAACAACCATCGTGTTCGTTGTCAACCGAGGAGCAAAACCCCTCAAACCTTTCGTCGTGAATCATCGCCGTTCGTCGTGAATTTCAGTCGAAAGTATCGTCGGTAATAACTCGGTTTTAGTTGGTTTTTCATCGATTCACGACGATCGGGTCATCCGTTTACGACACCTCCCGCACCATCGTGTTCCTTGTGTCGTTCCGAGTCCACCGGTGTTCTCCTTTTTCTCCGGCGGCGGCGGCGCGTTGGGAGGTGAATCGGTCAAACTTCCCGATTTGTTGAAATCGAGCTCTCCGCCGTTCAAAATTGTGAACCGAGCTTTGTAAGTATCTCGATATCGCTCAAAATAATTTTTAGGAATTTTTCCGAGAATTTTCCGACATTGGGTTACTGTTCACGCACCGCACGCGCCACCACCTGAGAATGGGCTTCGTCTGGAAGCATGAGGAGCCGTTTGAGCCGAGCCGTTTGAGCCGAGCCGTTTGAGCTGAGCCGAGCCGAGCCGTTTGAGCTGAGCCGAGCCGTTTGAGCTGAGCCGAGCCGTTTGAGCTGAGCCGAGCCGAGCCGCCTAGACCGAGCCGTTTACTGTTGACCACCGTTGACTGACGTTGACTATAGTTAACCAAAACTTTGACCAGCTTTGACCGGGCATTAAACGACCTTTGACTTCGACCGAGTATACCTATCTTGATAGTTTTCGACGTTCCAAATCCGATTCCGCAATCCATTTTCCGAAATTCGGACCCGAAGGCCTCGATATTGCCGGTCAAACCCGTTGACTTTGATTCTGACCGAAAATTCCAAATTTTCGAAAAGTCATACTTTATGCTTTCGACGTCCTGAATCCGAATCCGAAGTCGGTTTCACCAAATTCAAACCCGGTAAGCTGTTTTTGACTGATTTATTACCCGATTCGATCCGTTTATCGCAATTAAGCTCCGTTTCTGTTCTGATATATTTATGTTGATATGTATCTGAGGAATTATTAGAAGTTGAATTGAAGATCAAAGGCGTTCGAATGGAATTTTTATGGTCGATCAGTATTGCACAGAAATCGAGGTAATACTTTACTACCTCTTTATGCTTTATGGAACATGTTGATATTGGTAAATGCATGAATAAGATAATGTTGGTCACTTTTGTGGAGTTGAATAATTTATTCACTCGATATGAATGTGGTAGAAATTCTGTAACTGAATACGGATCGAATGACTAAGATAAGAGATTGATAATTGTTAGAATTAAATTACAAGTTTGTGATTGGTGATAAAGAATCAGCTCTGGATTTGTAACTTATATTTTATATCATCAAGGGTTAAATGTTAAAGATACTTGGATGAAAAATTATGAGAATACTCCGATATGGTAAAATTAAGAAATTACCCTTATGTTGGAAAATGATAAGAATTGCCCCTGGAAGTTGGTTAATAACTCTGAAAAGACATATTGATCCGATATAACTACTGATGTGCATAAGAAATGTTAGTTTTATTTGGAAATTATGGATAATCGGTTTTAATCCTATGAGAGTTTGTGAAGGAATCATTTCAAAATCAAAGAATGTTCGGGAAAGCAATTGATCATAGGATCTCTAAATTATAATTATTTTCGTTAAGTGCTAATATTGAAATTATTTGGTTAAGAAATTACGAAAATGCCCTTGAGAGATAAAATAGTCTGAATTGACCCTGAATGAGAGAGTACTTGAGGATTTGTACTTAACTCGATTAAGTACGAATTTAATTGTTAAGATCCTGTCTTTGTACAGAAAAATTTATAATATTCCGTTTGTAAAATCTGAGAAGACACTTGACCCGAAAATATTCGAATAAGGAGTAAATACTTGAAGAGTAATTTATTGGAGGTATTCTGCTGACAGAATTGTTCGAAAGGACTGAAGTAAATGATAAGATTGAATTAAATAATAAGACCGGATGGAAGGAAATGATTGAAATATTCTAGAATTATAAAATGACCAAATTACCCCTGGAATGGAAATAACTCAAGAATGTCACCAAGCTCAGGAATGAATGGATATACTAAAGCTTTGAAATGAATAGAAAAAAAAATGTTAAGCACCAAAATGACCAAAATGCCCTTATAACCTAGAATAAGTAAATGTCTTGGATTAATTAAGAAATCCAAATAAACATGGATGTTGTGCTACCAGTAAAGTTGTGAAACGCAACTTAAGTGATTAACCAACGTTAGTACTATATCATTACCTGAATGATATACTTGAATGTTTGTTCATCTGCTCAAATTTGGATCGATGATAATTCTGGAAGTACTTGGCGCAGCTCAACTCTAGAGAGCATACAGTACTAATAAGTGGGTAGTCGTTAGTCAAATCAACCACGAATACCATAATAACTTTATTATGAATAAATTGAAATGAAATGTAGTACAACGTGTATTTGAAATTCAGAAACGTCTGAATTATTCTGGAAAACTTTAAAGTAATCGGGATAGACTTGCTTACCAAACGAACTAAGTAACATCAATGAGTAAGGATTAAATAGGTGATTTGATGAGTTTGGAAACACTGTTGAACTTACATGATGAATTGTCATTATGGGTTATGAGCCATGGATCAAGTACGTATTTCCTGATATTGTTGAAACGTAGAAATGAAATAAAGACCGTTGGAAGATTTATTCAGTGATGATTATGGGGATGATCTATGGATCTGCACTATGGTATTAAAGAGTGAATACACTGGAAGGATGAATTGACTTGTTGACATGCATCAGTTTGAGATTGTGTAACTCGAGTTGTTTTGATAATATGATCGATAGTCGTAGATTGTAAATGACTTGAATCTTCGATTCTATATTTCATCTAAAATCACTTCGGTCATGTTTGAAAAAAAAAACAAATTCTGAATATCTCATTGGTTCAATTGGGCTGAAATCCTATGAATTTAAAGTATATTCCTGAATACCCCTGATTGTTTGGGTAATGGAATCACTCGCAGTAAATCTGAATTTAGAATTATTATGTATAAAGGTTCCTGAACGTTTTCCTAAAGCACACGAAAATATAGTGGGATTCTAATGTCTGAATATCTCATTGGTTCAATTGGGCTGAAATCCTATGAATTTAAAGTATATTCCTGAATACCCCTGATTGTTTGGGTAATGGAATCACTCGCAGTAAATCTGAATTTAGAATTATTATGTATAAAGGTTCCTGAACGTTTTCCTAAAGCACACGAAAATATAGTGGGATTCTAATGTATCAATATTAATGTCTGGCTAGATCGGTTAGTAATCGATTCTCCTCAATAGGACCTTGTTCCAGGAATTCAATCAAATTTCATAAGTTTCATGTTATCCAAAATGATAACTACAATGGCCTCTGGAAATACTGGATTCTCTAGTGTGTTCCCTACTTGTATTGAACTGTTTTATTGGTTTTAATACGTACACCGAATTCATTGGCTATTGTTTTATGGATGCACCAATTTAATGTGACAATTTATGGAATATGGCTGCTATCTAATTTTGTTTTGAAATGGTATATGATTACTATGTTTTGGATTTATGGAGTTATGTCACGGTGCAATTGAATTTGGAATTGAAATACGATGGAATAGCTCTGATCAAGCTAACTGGGCCTAATGTGACTCTTGAGGGCCCCAAGATGTTTCATTAGGTCGGCTTCCTTTGCTGTGTGCTTAGGGTAAGCTATATGGACTTATTGACTTGGGCTTAAGGATACAAGCTTCATAGCCTATCCTTAAGTCGGCTTTTTTTTTGCTATGTGCATAAGTAAGCTATATGGAAATAATTTGGGAACTACTGATGTGTACCAGAAAGGGTTTAAACTATGATTTTCAAAAGTTAAACTCTTTTACGAAATTGTGAGATTTACTGGACTATGATTTGTACCTATTATGATTTATTATACTGTTGGAACACACTAGACATCCTATTCGATCTCCTGAAAATGTCATACTTGAAGGTTTCTATGAACTGAGATTCATGGCTTCTACTCGATGAACTTCTAAGGGAACCCAAATTATTCTGCAAGTATACATATGATTCAATAAGGAAATGATATGGCTTTCCATTTATCTACATGTCATGTAGCATCATCTGGTAGTTCTGTATTACTGAGCTTTCCAAAGCTCACTCTATTACTCACCTTTTCAGGTTAAAACAATTGTACCAGTGCATCTATCGACTTCAGTAAGGGAGTTCTTCCGGCGTGGTTGCAGAGTATGGTACTTGTGATTAGGGGGCATGTAATTGTATTTTGTTTTATATACGAGTTTGGAAATCTGTTTTATTTTTAAATAGTGAAATGATTTATAAGTTTACATGTTCTGATAAAAAGTTTTAAAATTTCTGCTATTTTTACGGTGGGTCGCTCCGGTGGCCTTAATGTGACTTCTCGAATCGGATCGGGCTACCCGCATCGGTTTGGGGTGTTACAAATACATTGATGAAAATTGCATCTGATTATGTAGATCTTGTACAAGGACTTCTAGACCATAAAGGCTCTCTTACAATGGAGAATGAACAATATTATCTACAACTTCTAGAATTAACACAAAAGGTGCAGAAAAAAGATGATATCATGAAGAAAGCTGATGCTCATGCAAACAACGTGGCTCATAAACTGATTGACTTAGTTGGATTTACATGGGAATTAAAGCAGATTAACAACTTGAAACCTGAGTATGAGTGAAAACTAACTTGGCTTTTCAGAGAAATAGAAAAATTAGGAGTGGAAACTATCCCTTATATGTAAAGTTTGTTTGATGTACCGAAACTTTTTGTGTTCAATGAAAATTTGTTTTAAGATGATCACTCTTGAATAACACCTTTTGCATACACGCATTTGCATTGTACATTTTGCATTCCTATTTCTGCATTATTACAATCACATTTTTGCATCTTTAACATTCACATTTATACGTTATACATTGCATATCATGTTAACATGCGTCAATCGTGAAAATGTGAGAGTAATTTTTGAAGAATATTATGACAGAAGTTCTGAAAGAAAATTAAAGTCACTCGGATCATATCTCTAAAAGATTGAAAGCAATGAATGAGAAATTAACGCATGTTGGAATGATAGAAAGAATCCAGGAGTAGCTTTTAAAGACTGAAAAAGAAATGTTTGATGAAACAAGAAAGTTCCAAGTCGAGTCCAAGGAACAAATGTCCAAGCTGATGAGTATGATGGTTACTGTAATGTATGGGGAGAAAACACTATAAGACCCTATTATACAAAAAAAGATGAAAACCTTGGGTAAGAATTTGAATGATACTGATGTATCCAATGCAATGATAACAAATGACCAAGAACCTATTGGGGAAATCCAATTCAACTTAAAAAATCGGGTATGCATCCAGAGAATGTGACAGAGATCATGATGGAGAAAGCCAAAATTAAGGGTGAAACCTCTAACACGAAAGTTGAGCCTGAATCATAGAAGAGAAGCATGGAAGAGGTTCAAACACTATTGAAGAAGGCTAAAAAAGCAGAAAGAAAAAGAAGAGGACACCTCTTATCCCAATTTTAATCTCATATTCAGACTTGTTACCCTTTCTCTTCGAAAGTGTCCTCATAACACCATTCCTCCAAGGCCTAATATTTATTACGTCCAGATTGACAAGGTGTCAAAAACTCATGTAGCTATCATTCTGGAGATTTAAGCCACTCTATGAAAAATTGTACGATTATGAGATTAAAGGTTCAAAGCCTCATCACAGAAGGGTTGTTATGCTTTGAAGATGGAAAACCTAAGCTCCTCAGAAGCTCAAAACTTGTCAAGGAAGAGAGATCTTCAAATCATTATCTCTCTCATGATGTTGGTCAAAAATTAAACATTCAAAGCAAACATCTTAGTGATCAGTTGTAAGGTTTTCAAAATGATCATAATCATGGCAAGAAGACAATGAAGTCAAAAGAGTTTCTACCCAATTTTCCTTCATCTTCATACATCAAGTTATATCATATGTTGCTCCAAGCCCAGCTGATTGCTCCACGTCTGGCTAAGCCTCTGCTTACCCCTTATCCAAGTTGGTATAATGATAAAGTTTCTTGTGACTATAATGCTGGAGCCCGATGACACTCCCTTGAGAATTACAGTAACTTCAAACGACGAGTCCAAAACCTTTTGGCTCATGGATTTATTGAAATAGATGATAACAACCAGTCTGTTTTGGTCAGACAATTGGGAGTCAACACCTAAAATGGAGTTATTGCGTCAAAATAAGTGAAGTACATACAATAGAGGACGTTAAAAGAGAAAAGAGTAAAATCAAGGAAAGCGAGGGATGTGAGGCAAAGATAAAAGATTCAACTCTTAATACCTCTCCAATGATAAATGATTAAAAAGAAGTGAAAGGAGAGGTAATCCGAGACTGGCCCATAGGTTTAAGAATAAATAGGGCAGATACAACCCTGAAGACACCTCAAACGCCTATATTAGATTTTCTGAGGACAAGTGGGGCTTTGGACGGTTTAGAGAGCCTGACGAATACTACACCAATCATATCTGAAATATGCATTCACAACCAGGACAAAACTATCATCACCAAGGAGAATTGTTTTGAATCTAAATTTGGGCCCAATTTCCAATCAGGGAAGAAAAAAGTTGATAGATAACAAAAAAGTGGGATTTTACCAAGAAGTTGCTCAAGAGGAAGCATAAATTTATGCGTCTAAGGATTTATCCATAGGAGATATGACAAGAGAAATGATCAAGAAATGGGAGAAAATGAGGAAAAAGACCCTAGTCCAATTACATACCCTACATTCTAGCAGTAATGGGGCATTCTAGATAAAAACAAGTGGAGATCGTTATCTACCATAGTTTTACCTTATATTTGTAGCATATTATTGGAATATGTTTGTTTGTTCTTTTTCAACCTTTTTAAAATGTTGTTTAAATAAATTTATATTGCTTTAAAGATGTGATCATTGAATCAATTTTACAATCTTGCAGTTCTTTGAATATCAATTGAATTAAAAACTCTTTAAGTGATTAGATTTATAAATCTTTGACAAGTGACAAGATTGAAAACTGATAAAACAAGGACCTTGAACCTTGCCCCAGAAGAAATACACTCGAGCACTATATCATTCTTTACAAATATAGCCTTCTCCTATCACAAGGAAATAAACAAGAGGCTTGGTATTTAGGTATGCATCGGAGCAGACAACATGAGACATCTTTTGTGTATGAAACTAACTAGACTATACTTCTGTTGAGGATGTTCAGTGATGATCTTAATCTTTACAGATGGACTGGTGGAGTAGATGGATATAGTATAGGTAAGTTGTTTGGGAACTGAACTCTAAATATGAGATTATCTGACCATCGAATACACATATACTATAACAAGTTCTTTTTGATGAGCTTAAGAAATTTTGAATCTGAATACTCAAAAGGTTAATAAATTATTATTATATATTATACAATAAAGTTGAGCTATTCCACTAAAGCAATTGGTTATAGAGGAAACTCAAAAGCCCCGACTTTATGAATAGATTGTATTCAAACCATGAAATTACTCGGGTACTCGATAGTTCATTGTTTGCTCCACTACAATTGTCAAGTCGAAGACTTTGTGATGAGATGAACCCTTCAACTAAGCACAATAAAGGAAATTACAATAAAGTTGAGTTCATCTAGCCAAACAATAACATATTAAATCAAATTTATATAATGAGGAATTTCATTAAAATGGAGTAAGGGAGTTGAGGAACACCTGTTATAGTCAACCTCACACAAACACTCAGGAATCTTATATTTAGACTGATGTCTCTACACTACTTCTGCTAAAGAAGTCTGCTAAGCTTGAAAAAATGGAAGATTTCAGAGAACTGAAATAGAAGTGTTCTAGAAAGTCTAGTAATTGAATATGCTAGTTGCATCATTTTGTCCGCATCCAGTTAAAATACCAAGCCAAGAAAGTGAGACATGTGGTAATGTTCACAAATACTGAGAGAGAAGTGATATATTTGATGACCAAAACCATAGAAAATAGGAAGACTAGCTTGGAACCAACCTATCAATTTTGATAATTGTCAAAGAGCTATAACTCTGAAAATGATAAAGAGCTGTTGATTCTTTTGATATTCTTTGAACTCATGTTTATGATTTGATTCAATTGTGAGCCTGAATTAAGGGGAAATACTTTAAAAAATTCTTTCATTCTTTGATTTTTAAAATAAAAGAAAGGAGAAAAACATTTTCAAACAAGACAGTCTCAAATGAGAAAGGTCATTGAAGCAGTTGATGCCTACTCTGCCTCTATTGAAAAAAATAATAAGTGATGCCAGAATGATGAAGCACTTCACAATCTTGAAAAAATTGGTCCAAGAGATCAAAAGGGCTGGAGAATTGAACTTGTGACATTGTCAATAACCTATAAAGAAGAAGATGATCGCTTTGTTCGAAAGGGGTACATATCCCAGTACATAGCAAAAATGCAAGAGTGCGACCAATCAAGGATTGATCACTTCTTAAGTGTCTTTGTCAACATGAAGAGAAGCCTTCAAGCTATTTGACAACACTGCTGTATAGTGGCACTAGAATGAGAACATTCAAGATTAAAAGATTTGGGCACGAAGAGAGCCACAAGTAACTACATTGGAGCATTTTGAAGGCCTGTACCAGCAAGAAATAATGTTGGGGCACTGTTGAAAACTCATATCAATATGAAATAATATTGGGGCACTGTTAAAAGCTCATATCAGTAAGAAATAAATGTTGGGGGCATTTTGAAGCCCGTTTCAGCCAGAAGTATTAATGTGAGGCATTTTTGAAAGCTCATATCATCTTGTGGAAAGATCATTGAATTGAGCAAATATTTTCAATGAGCTAGAAAGGTACATAATGAAAATGGTGAAACAGTGACATTGGAGCTGACCATACGTAATTGTATTGTTTATCATACAATTGCGTTATTCTGGTAATTTAATGCTGGCAAGACAAAGCGTCCCACTTATATTCCCAATGAGCTTTGTTCTTTGGTTTCCTTATAACACTATACAAAAGCTCTGAACACTATGCAAAGAGTTTCCCTGGTTGAAAAACCTGAGCAGAAGCTACATGAAAGGATGAATATATTGTCAAATGTTTTACGAACCAGTAAATATGATACTGAACCAATGTTACGATCATATGGTGTTTCCATTTGTTGACCTAAGATGAAGGTTGTATTCCATAAACCCAAAGATAAAAGTAAGAAACTGTGAAGATTTCTTTCCATCATACAAGAATGGGTGATAAAATTTTAAAGAAACTAGTGGAGCCAACTAAGGTTGAACGATGGGCTGTTGTTAAACGTCTCAACAGGATGTGGTAAAAATAGATTTGTTCGAAATCTGAAGAATGGGATAAAATTTTAAAGAAACTAGTGGAGCCAACTAAGGTTGAACGATGGGCTGTTGTTAAACGTCTCAACAGGATGTGGTAAAAATAGATTTGTTCGAAATCTGATTAGATGTGGAGACATGAAAGGAATTAGGATAAACCCTCCATGTGATGTGTTTCAAAAGTCAAATTAGAACAAACGTTGTTCTCTCATTGATCTTTGCTAAGTTTGGCAAAGTCATATACACAGTCTTCAAGATAGTAGATATTCCTTTCAAAGATAAGAACTTTATTTGATTTCTACATAAATTCAGGTAAAGAAAGTTAATCTTATCAGGGGCAAGAAGGAATTAACATATCTCAATACTGGAAAGAGTGCACATTAAAATAAATAGCGCTTTTGCAGCCCTACATCATTTCATCCATACATAATATTTTCATACATCCTGCTCTCTTGATAATGTATGCAAAATTTTTTTGAGAACTTTTTGTCTCTCTTAGGATGGTTTTCTAGAAACTTTAATTATGGCTTTCTGGGAACATTTTTTAGGAAACTCGATCTTGTTTCCTTGAGTCAATCCTTTTCTTTGACAAGTAGTTTGTTACTTCCTTGTGAAGAGAAGTCAACTTTTGTTATTTCTGACTCCTCAGTAGAGTCAACCTTTGACTTCCTCATGAAGAGAAGTCAACCTTTCTTATTTCTGACTCCCCAGTAGAGTCAACCATTGACCATTCTTGAGTCAAAACGACACCAATCCCTATTCCTGAAGTGTCACGTTCCACTTAGAATGTCCTACCAGAATTCTGGTGGGATAATAGAGGAGCCTTGATCAAACATTCTTTTAATTCAAGACATTTCTTCTCTTGTTCATCACCCTAAAATAAGTTGCAATTCTTTTTTATAACTCTTGTTAAAGAAGTGACAATTGTGTTAAAATTTGGGACAAACCTTCAGGAAAAACTGGCAAGTCCTGAAAACTTCTCACTTGGCTAATACTTATAGGTCGTGGCAATTCTTGAATTGCTTTGACTTTTTCTAAGTCCACTTCCAATTCTTGTGAACTTGCAGTAAATCCTAAGAAAATGAGTTTGTCAGTGCAGAGAACACATTTCTTGAGATTAGCTTATAATTTTTCTTTTCTTAAGGTATCGAGAACAAACCTTAGGTGTTGTTCATGTTCTTTCAATGATCGACTATAGATTAAGATATCATCAAAATAAACCACACAAAACTTACTAATATAGGGTCTAAGAACATGATTCATTAACCTCATCAAATTTGTTGGAGCATTGGTCAAACCAAACATCATTACCATCCACTCATACGATCCTTATTAGGTTTTGAAGGAAGGTCTCCATTCGTCTCTTTCTCGTATTTGAATCTGGTAGTATCCACTTTCTAGATCAATCTTGGGAAAGATGCTTGCTCCAATTAATTCATCCAACGTATCATCAAGGGGAGGTAAAGGGTGGTGACATTTGATAGTAATTTGTTTGACTGTCCGATAGTTTACACACGTCCACCAAAATCCTTCTTTCTTGGGTACCAAGAACACTAGTATGAAACTGGTTACTTCAATATGAAGAGCGATTCAGAATTGTTACTTTAGGGTTAAAATTAATTCTTTGCTCAATTCCTCGAATATGGGGTAACCCACTTGGAATCTCTTATGGAAAGACATCATCAAAATCCTACAATAAAGAAGCAATGTAAGGGGCCAAATTTTTATGGGTGTTAGTAGAACAGAAGTTCTCCTTGTAAACGAGTAAAGAAGAATTTGGTGTGTCGAAAGACACTTCCTAATCTATCCCTCACTTTTATAGACACTCAATTTTTTTTCTTACTTCATCTTTTTATTTATTCTATTTCTCACTTTCCTCCCTTGTTTTTCTATTGGCACTCTTACTTTTTTTTTCTTGTTGCTCTTATTTTTCTCCTCACTCTCATTTTAATTGCCTTGTAACTCATTTTTAAGTGAATTTGGTCATCATGGACTTGTCTTTTCAATGATGCAAATGTAATATTTTTTACTTCATTGGTGAAACTGTATTGTCGAGACGTTCCTTTTAAAAATCTCGTGTCGATTGAAAAATCAGGATTTTGTAAAAAAAAATTGCGGTGAATAATTTGGGACTCGAGTTTAAAAAATAATAAAATCGGTTCGTCGAGTCGCCACAAATCTTTGATTAGAGTGTGATTGTGTACCCAAAAACATATTTTTCATTTTAATAAAAATATTAATTTTAATTAAAACAACAATTTTACGGTCTGTGTTACCGAAAATTTGAGTTCGAGAGTCAGTTATTCTTGAGGAAGGATTAGTACCCCCACAATGCTCTAAATCGATACCTAATTAATTAATTAGTTGTATTTGCAATAAAACTTATAAATTTGAATGTAATTTAATTTAGGACCACCTTTAAACTTATACAAAGTAAGAGAAAACTTAAATCCATACATCAAATGAATACAATTAATTAACTATTTTATTAACCTTTAATGAGAATAAGGATGTTCAATTATTTAAAGACATCGAGACTCGACCTTAGATCCGATCTAATAGTCTTTTCTCGGTGAATTTAATTAAAAGAACAAAATTTTTTCTCAGTTCCAAATTTTAAACACTACAGTAAAATTGTTCTGAAGCGGTTTTTTTGCGATGTTTTTAAATAAAACGCCATAAAATTTGAACAAAAAGTGACATTTATGGGTAAAAAGACACAAAACAAAGACATTAGTGGTGTTTTTACTAAAAATGCCACGATTGATTCTTATAAGGCGACGTTTTTGTAATAAACACTGCAATAGTCATGTACATTAGCGATATTTTTGTAATAAACACCGCAATAGTCATGCACTTTAGCGGTGTTTTTGTAATAAACGCCGTAATTGTACAATCCTTTTAACCCACCGGGTTCCAAATCCCTAATTGTTTCATTCCTGTTTTTTTTCTTCTAATTTTCCTATAACGGCCAGCCATCACAGTGAGGCCACCACCGTGCAACCATCACCACAATTGCAGCATCACGCTATCGTCGTCGATTTTTGGTCACCAACAGGTATGTATCTCTTCTAGTTCGCACTCTGTCATTTTCGTGTTCCAAAACCATCCAACTTGTTTCTTTCAATCTGCTCTATCGTTTTACGATAAATTCTAAATTTTCGTGTTCCCATACCTTGGTATGCTCATTTGGCTATTCATTTTGATCTTTATTTAAGCTTAGGTTCATCATTCTTCTTATAGGCTGCCATTGAATGCATGCATATTGCTATCACATCTTTGTTATATAGTTGCAATTTGAATTTTGTTATCTATCCTAATGACTTGTAATCTTTTGAAGCCTGCTACAAGCGATTACATAGTCAGAGACACTGGGAATTATAGTCCACGATATGTGAGATGTACCCTCAATTAGGTCATAACAAACTATACAATTTTATCATAGCTTCCTTTTTCCTGTAATTACACATATTTTAATAAGGCTTGTGCTGCAATTTCCTCATAAGTACTCATCGTGATGTTTCATACTCTTGTTCACTTTTCTTTTTGTTTAACAGATACCTTGTATGGTTGACCTTTTGACAACCTCTGGAATGCAGCTAGCTTTGTTAGTTAAACATATTGCTCTCCCTCAACCATTAGAGGACCCTATTCAAGTAATGTTTGAGCAATTTGTACTTCTAATTCGCTATCCAATCTGTCAGGCCTTCCATGAAATTTAAAAATTTGTGTGCTCGTCATCTTTTTAACATTTCTTCTATAGGTTGTGGATTTAGGGGAAAGTGGTCATGTTTGATGTTCTCGCTGCAAAGGTTACATAACTCCTTTCATGAAGTTTATTGATCAGGGAAGGAAGTTTATCTATAATTTATGTGGTCTTTCTTCTTCTTTCATATTACATATTCGACAATATCTTAATTTTGAAGTAACAAATTCAATTGCTCCTTTACAAAGCTCAGACCCCTCATCAGCATCTATAAGCTGGCCATCAAGACCAAGGTTGCAATAGTAGTCACGAGGAGTATCATCAGTAAACCTTGAAAGAGTATAGCATAATCAGTGTTGTCATCTTCCTACATTACAGAAACACAATCAGAGAGCAGAAATAGACAAGCATAATGTGTGGTCATGGCATTTATCTAACATGGAATAAGGATTTCTATATATATGACCAGAACGTAAATGAAATTTATGCGCAAAAAATTAAATGTAAAATTGATAAAATCCAGTATAATAAGAATATAAGAACAAATCACCATACAATCTAAGGAACCTAGCTGACAACTAAGATATTGGGAGAGTATTATTAAATTTCAAAAATAAATTTTAGTTCAAGAGCTTGCTAACTAAAGCTCTCAAATAATAATCACACTATTTGATTCCCTAATTGTAAGAATAATTAATCATTTAAGTTTTATAGAAATTAATCTCTTGTTACATTTCTTTCTCTTTTCTTCTTCAATGCTTTCGTAGAAATTTTTAATGCACACATCTTTTGATAATGTATAGATAACATGATTACTTAACATTTGGTTAGAGCATACCTTAGTGGCGTTTTGTGAATAAAAATGTCACGACAAGTCATGACTATTAACGACGTTTGCGTGAAAATGCCACTATATACCATTACTGTTAGCAACATTTGTTTTTATAAACGCCACTAAATGACCTAACCTATTACGGCGTTTGTAAAATAAACGCCGCTAAAAAGCATAACCTTTAGCGGCGTTTGACGTTCACAAATGTTGTAAACTTTTGCGGTGTTTGTTTTAGCGGTGCTTTTTGCGATGTATGTTTTTGCGCCAGAAGGGTTTTTAGCGACTCATAAAAACGTCGCTATATGACTAAAAAATGCCGCTAAAAACCTTTTTTGTTGTAGTAAAATAAAATCAATTTTAGGATTACACTTAGTAGGATACCCCTTTATTTTAAAATAATTTGAAATGACTTTCTTACACCTTAAGAAAACCACTTCACTACAATTTTAAAATGAAAGGGTATTACCCTTACTCCAATTATTTTGGTCGCGTTGAGTAATACTTATGAAGATCATGCTTAACTAACGAAATGATGTCAAGAGACCATAAAACACATTGAAATATAACATAGAAAACCTTTTTCATAGAATAAAACTTTTATATAAAAAATATATAATAATATTTAATAAGTACAAATTTTGTTTAAAAAACATGTCATATAATGCATACAATTAATACATAATAGCAAACAAATCATACTTATATAAATATAAAATATGAAATACGACATATAATATTATATACAAATATTATTTATAACATCAAAAGGTACATGAAAGTTATACACAAATATATACGTATATGTAGTAAATATACGTAACTTAATATAAACATATAAAGGATAGAAAGACTTAACATATATATATATATATATACACACACATATATTGAAGGAAATACTAAAATTAAGGGATTTAAACTAAAATAATTAGTATCTAAATAGTAGCTAAATTAAAGGGTTTACCAGATTAAAGGTACAAATCTAAATGCTTAAGAAGTCTACTAAGACAAGTTAATAGTTAAGATTAAAATAAAAGAATTTTGGACTTACAATAGTTAAATCTAAGGTATGGATAATGGCAGGAATTTAATGTTAGAGAATAAATAAATTACTAAAAAAACAATGCACGAAATAGACAAGATAATTAAACATTCAACATGCCATTTTTCAAACTTCTCCTTGATCTAGAATGGTGCAACCTTTTTATAATTCATTTGTCCCCATTTAGATGTTGCAGTACTAGTGTTTCGAGGCACACTTTTCTCCTAATATTTTTTCAAACTTCATTACAATATAGATCATTTCATCAATTTCAACATAGTGTTGTAATTCCACTACATTGGCTATTTCAGTATTAAGCCCGGCTAGAAATCCGGTCATTGTTATTTTACGATCTTCCTCCATATTAGCACGGATCATTGCAACTTCCATTTCTCTGTAGTAGTCCTTGTGTCAAACTTTGAAGGCGTCGAAACAACTCTCAGTGGTAGTGGTTTGGGATGTATTTTCTTCTCATAAATGCTTTCATTTATATCCCAATGGATATTGGTCTTTCTCAGTTTCTTCTTCAGTTAGAGATTAATTGATCTCACCAAACCAAGGCATAATCCATAAATTCAATTACTGCCAACTTTACATTTTTTTTGTTCGGAATAGTTATGGCAATCAAACATATGATCAACCTTTTTTTCCCAACTCGAGGTATGATTTGAGGTTCGTCTTCCCTTGAAAAGGTGGAATGGAAACATTTATGTTACTAAGACTGTCATCTATCAGAGGTTATGCCCTTTGATATCTGGGTGCTAGGTGTCTGGAGCCTTTTTGAGAGTCTTGTTCGTACATTTGATCATTATCTATTTCATCTTCGTATTCTTTTGGGTATTTAGCTTCTTGCCTTAGATTTAATTGTCTTTTAGGACCCTTATTTATTTGAATTCCTTGGAATCCTTCAAGAAACCTAGGCGGATTTGTGTTGGTACTAGTAACCTCGTCATTTCTCGAATAATGGCTTGAATGTCATTTCCCCTTCTCCTAAAGCGGATGGATTGTTTGCTGAATTCTGTGACATGATTAATAAGATAATAAATAAATAATAATAATCTCTCCTACACAAAAGAAAAATATCACAAATTCATTCAAAGAAAAGTAATTACTCCACTCGTGTTTACTCTCGGAAATTAGGCTTTTGTTTCCCGTTTGATCTAATAATTCTCTTGCTTTTTACCACTGAATTCAATTCTCTCAAGTTCTTAATCGAACATAATCAAAACTTGATCAATCGTTTCTTGTAGATTCGGCTGAAAAGTTAACGTTAGGGTAGGTAAAATAAAAGTAATAAGGGTAGGCTAAAAGAATGATGAAGGTAGGGAAACTTGGGTCACAAGTAAGAGATTGCAAACTCAAATTGAACAATCAAACCTTTTGTGTATTTCTTCGAGCCCTTTTTGTTCTGTAAGCTTTGTTTTGTTTTGTACTTCTTTTATTTTCTTTTATTTTTTTCACAAATTCCTTCTTTGATGTTGATGATTCTTTTCATTTTTCTTTATCTTTTTTTTAAATGAATTGAAATTCACAAAGCAAAAGTACTTACTTGATTAACCTTGACTCTAAATACCAAATGATACGCTCTTAGATGCTTGATTTCCAAGAATATCTGAAGTGTTTGATCATAACCAAGTAAGCAGCCTTTTAGAATGATGTTGTAGGATGAAAGAATGAAATGATATAAGTTTAATAATGAAAATGATGTTGTAGGTGTGTAGGATATAGATAAATAGAATGATATAAAGGTATTCTAGATAAAGTACAATGATATAAATGTATTTTAGAATAAGGAAATGGTATGATGTAATATAAAGTATGATGAAAAGGGTATAGGCGTCTGTGGTGTTTTATTTACGGTAAAGAATGGTGATTAAAATTGGTTTAAGAAAATGGTAATGGACGTTTGGTGGAAGATGAAGATGATGAAGGTATAAAGAACTTAGGAAAGAACCAATACTATGGTTAAGTATTGACCTGAATCCTATATTGTCTTCAAGCAATGACTATGATCCTCTAATTATGAAATTAGGAACCAACAGTATAGTATTGACGCCACAAGAAATAATTCTGATAAGTCGATAAAGTTGACAAAGAATAATGGAGAATGAATGCTCACTAATGCTCTCAATTTCATAACAAATGTTGTATGTTTTTCAAGTTTCTTGCAAAGCACCCTATTTATAGCGCTTGAAAGATGAGTGAAAATGAACCCTTTGATGGCAAATAGGTGGTCAGCCAAGGGGAAGAGGAAATGAGTCTTTTGGTGAAGCATCTTTTGATGAAAAGTCATGTTTTTAGAACTTAAATCAAGATTCTTCATGTTGCCGCCCATCTCATTAATGAATAGGTTCTTTTTTTGGCTTGTGTCTCTTTATAATTGTCATCTTTGTGAAGAGTTATGAAAAAAGATTTATGAATTTGGATACACCCTTTCATCTTTGTAGCTGTTGGAGATGGAAAGAAATATTTTTTTGTTTGTTATAATCTTTTCCGGCCAAATGAAGAGGTAGGAAGGAATGGTTCATGTCCTTCTCTTGGAAGATCATTAGTCATTGCTTAACCAATGCATTGTTCTCTCATGTAGTCGTCCATCCTCTTTATAAATGTAGCAAATCAAGCCTTGAAAAGTACTTTGAAAAATAGTAAAAGATTTAGAACATAACATATATATATGTCACGCCTAATATATATATATATATATATATATAAAAGTATACAATGTTTTAATTTCTAACATGAAATATCATATAGACATGTGACATGAAACATATATGAAATGTAAATAAATATGAAATATATGTAATACAATGTATGTATATAAATGGACATGCAAAATGTTGCATGGTCTTCGAATCATGTGGCATGATTCCATTGTGGATGATTGGTCACTTATGACTTCCATGCGTGATTGCACATATGTGTGAAAGTATCTCTAAATTATTTAACAAGAGCATGAGTAATTGGTCCTTTAGGTAGTTATTCAAGATCGTGCTAAGACATGATTGCATCAACGATGGCTAATGACATGGCCGATTATATGAAAGATGAATTAAATTGGTTTTTTTAGTTTTTTTCGAGAGACAAATTGATTCTTTCATAAAAGTTTGTCGTCACCGTTTTCGCACGGGTGGGGAAAACTTGTACGACTTAGGGGTTTTTCTTTAAAAAGATTTGAATGTTGGGTACCACCATCAAAAATACCAAATTTGGGTTTCCAAAAATCAGAAATCAGGTTAGGGAGTCGGTTACTCGTGGGGAAGGATTAGCACCCCTACAACGCTGAGAAATTGGTACCTCATCGATTACCCTACATTTCAAAGTTGGAAATTTTGAGTTCAAGGTTTTATTTAATTCAAAAATGCACTATATATGCACATTTAAAAAGGATGTTTGATTATTTAATCCAATAATATTCGTCCCATAGCATAAATGCGGGAGATACATTATTATGCTCAATAGTCGAACATTGCCTTAGAATTTTTGAAATCATGATTCAGTCTTGAAAATGATGTCGCTCTACTTCGGGAATCGACAGTGGTAGCCCCCAGAGCATGATGACGGGGACTATACTATGCAATAATCGAACATTGCCTTAGAATTTTTGAAATCATGATTCAGTCTTGAAAATGATGTCGCTCTACTTCGGGAATCGACAGTGGTAGCCCCCAGAGCATGATGACGGGGACTATACTATTGATTCCCTAATAAGTCAACATTGTCTTGTATTTAAAAAAGAAACCAATTAATCAACAGGTTTAAAAACCTAATTATGCTAGGTGAGCTTATTAAAGGGTTACCTAACTTAAAGTGTCAAGTTATGAAATTAAAGAACATAATGGACTAATCCAAAAGTGAGGTCTCTAATATTAATCCTACCACTTTTATTATCCAATTATAAAATCATATAATTGATTTGAGAAATCTAGCATTTTCATGTGAAAGTCCAAACGAAATCATCCTCTAATGTTAGGGATTAGAGTGAAATCAAACCTATGATGAAGGTTCTAACTGTTAACATACTCGATTATGTCAAAAGGATAATCTAATTAAAGTTTAAGGGCTAAAATGTGAAAAGTCTAAAGTCTAGGGACTAAAGCGTAACTAAGGCTCTAATTATTAATCGGATTAATTATTTTAATTGGAAAGTCAACTTGAACCTTTGAGCATAAAATCAAGGACCAAATTAGAATTCCCCTATTTTAAAGGATTAATTATTTTAAAGGACTAAAATATGAAGAATCTAAACCAAGGATTAAACATGAAATCTAATTATTAACAAGATAGATAAAATAAATTAATTTAAATTAACAAGAAAATACCTGAAAAAGAAATAAAAAGGAAAAATAAAATGTTTATTAAAATGATTAAAATGAATAATTTAAAGGAAAAGAATAAATAAAATAAAATAAAATAAACAAGACTAGAGAATTAAATAAATAAAGCGAATTAAAGTAAATAAATAACATCAAAAGTTTGATTCGAATGACCTGAAAAGAAAGCAAAATTGAGAAATTAGTAAAATAATACAGAATAAAGACTAAATTGAAATAAAATAAAAAATAGGAATTGAATTGCAATCAATTAAAATTATGTACTAAATTGAAATTTATAAAAAAATTAGGGGCTAAATAGTAACTAACTAATATAGTGACCTAATTGAAACAAATGCAAAATTAATCATGAAATTGTATAATTAAAACAATGATGAAAATGTAAAATCACGCTTAAACTGCATGGACCTTAATGATATACCTGAAAAGAAATGAAATAAAGAAATTAGAATGTTTATTAAATATTCTAATTAAAGAAAATATTTTTTTAAAATAAATAAATAAATAAAATATGGAAAATAAAATAAACAAATTTAGTGAATTAAATGAGAAAAACGATTGAAATAAATAAATGGAATGTCAGAAATTTGATTCGGATAATCTGAAATAAAAATAAAATAAAATATTGAAGTTAGTGAAATGATTTAAAATAAGGGCTAAATTGGAAATAAAATAAATCAATTAAAATTAGGGGCTAAATAGTAACTAATAAAAAAATTAAACAAGTGACTAATTCAAAAATAAATGCAAAATTAAACATGCAATGTTATAAATAAATATGGACTAAAATGCAAAAACATGACAAAAGTTTAGGGACTTGAAAACAAATAAACCAAAAATTAGTATTGAAATATAATAATGGAAAATAGCAAAGTAAGGACAATTAAATTAAAAATAAAGGAAATAAAGGAAAAATAAGTGACCAAATTGAATAAGGGATAAAGTTATGAGGACCAAGGAGAGGGTTAGACCCTCCAAGTATTAAATGCACGGGTATGAACCAAAATGGCGTCGTTTGGTTCTGGTTATAAATACCTTATTTCCCCCTTTTTCTCTCATTTTTTCCTTTCTTCTTCTCTCTCAACCTTCAGATGCTCTTCCCTCTCTCTAACCCGTGAAGGCTTCGCTGCCACCGCACCGGCCACCACATCGCCACCGTATCCAGTGGTCGTTCAGGCCCAAACTACACCAGTTTGCTTGCTTCAACGCCGTGGTTATGGATATGGGTTCCGTTTTGCACGAAATGACCTCCAACGTCGTGATATAGGGTTGAAACTCTTCGACATTCGATGCTCGGATCTACCTTGTCCACCATTGGATCAACCCAATCTTGAAGTATGTTGCTCCCCTCCTCCATATGCTTCTCCTCACCATTTAGATTCGGCGATGGAGGCTCCAAACGCCGACGATATTCCAACTGAGAGGTAAAACCCCTCTCTTTTCTTTTTTTTTCTTTATTTTTTATTTGGTTCTTTTTGCTAGTTTTGAATGGGTATTGCTTTTGTGTAGGTTGTTTTATTGCTTTTTATTTTTGAAAAGGAAGAAAAAAATGCTTGTTTGGTGATTGATTTGTGTTATTGCTCGGTAAGAAATGAAAAGAAAAATTATCTATGTATTATTTTTATTCATCAAAAAAATAGGAGAGCCCTTTACATTGCTTTAGGGGGTTTAAATAAACCATTCCCGAGTTACAAAAAATCTCATATTTTTACCATTTTATTTGCTTGTATGCATGGGATTTTACTGTGGTTGAGCTGGGATCGGTTGGTTGCACAGTGATGGCAACATGGGAGTGGAGACGGCAGGGAGATGGTGGCACAATGATCGATTCAACAGTCAGTGCATTGAATGTCCCAGATATTTAGGAATACCCTTTTTCTCTCTTTTTTAAGATTTGTTTTTTCATAATAATAATATTATAAATATTTTTTTGGGGATAAAAATTGTGATTACAATTGCCCCTCTTTGCTCATTGTTGTGGAACATAAATGAAGCAAAGATAATATGCACCATTTTTATCCTTCCTAAAATGCTGAAATTCTTGAGCTACAAGTTCTCATGGGATGAACTCTTCTTTGGGAACGTTGATCCATCTTCTTCTATGATAGAATCAAGAAAATGTGACACTGATATAATCTCCTTATGTAATGGATGAGTCAAGGTTTGAACAAGTTCTTCTCATTATGAACTTCTTCATTGGAAAGGCTGATCCACCTCCTTCTATGATGGAATCAAACCAAGGTGGAATAAGTTGTTCTCATTATGAAATTCTTCTCCCTCGTCGGATGAGTTCTTCTCATTACGAACCCTTCCATTGGAAATGTTGATCCACCTCCTTTGTGATGGAATCGAATGAAATGTTGAACAAGTTTTTCTCATTAGGAACTTCTTCATTGAAAATGATGATCTACCTCCTTCTGTGATGGAATCGAACCAAGGTTGAAAACGTTCTTCTCATTATGAACTTCTTCTCCCTCATCGGATGAGTTCTTTTCATTACGAACTCTTCCATTGGAAATGTTGATCCACCTCCTTCTGTGATGGAATCAAGTGAAATGTTGAACAAGTTCTTCTCATTATGAACATCTTCTCCCTCATCAGATGAGTTCTTCTCATTATGAACCCTTCCTTAGAAATGTTGATCCACCTCCTTTTATGATGGAATCGAGCTAAGGTTGAATAAGTTTTTCCCATTATGAACTTCTTCTCCCTCATCGGATGAGTTCTTCTCATTACGAACCCTTCCATCAGAAATGTTGATCCACCTCCTTCTGTGATGGAATCGAACCAAGGTTGAACAAGTTATTCTCATTATGAACTTCTTATCCCTCATCGGATGAGTTTTTCTCATTATGAACCCTTCCATTAGAAATTTTAACTGGTTTATCCTCTCTTTCAAAAGTTTTAAACCTACAAAAGATTATCATATGTCAGTTATTTGTATTTAAAGTACCTGAAGGTAATGACTCGATGGTCCTCAATTTTTGCTGAGATGTATTTCTTTCAATGGTGAAAAATATGGACTGCTTCTTTGTTGAGTTATTCTCATTATCCTATTTTGCAAATGCCTAAATATACATGCATGATGTCATTTTAGTGTTGCAAGTTCTATTGTCTTAGCTTCTTTCAAAATTCATTTGAAAACATCAAGAAACCCTTGAAAATCAGGCTTAGCTTCTTTCAAAATTCATTTGAAAACACCAACAAACCCCTGACAATCAGGCTTAGCTCCTTTAAACATTTATTTGAAAACATCAAGAAACATGTAAAAATTAGGCTTAGATTCTTTCAAAATTCATTTGAATACATCAAGAAACCCCTGAAAATCAAACTTAACTTCTTTAAAGATTCATTTGAAAACATCATATTGTTTGGGTAACGTGTCAAACATCAAAGTAATGATTCTTATTTATTGGGCTCCATGATCCTTGAGGCTTAGCCACTTTGAACAAAATCCCCTCCATTCGAGGCTTGAATTATGCTATTTCTTCGCTCTCTTCTTTTCTTCGAACGGTCTGTAAAAATATAATATCCCTTGATGCATGAAATGTGAATACAATGGATATGTATATAAATGTAATGCATGAGGTTCTTGTATGAAAAAATGTTGATTATCAATTCTTCTTCTGGATTTAAAGTGGAGAACCCAATCTTCCTTCACTTGATCATTCTTGAATGAATCTTGCCTCAATGGAAACTTATCAGTTTAAGCTTGCATCTTCTGAAGAGTAATCTGATTATCTTGTGCAATCATGTCTTTTTTGTCTTCTATCTTTGGTTATTTCGTTACAGTCTTAGAAAAAGTGCTTTCCTGTAGTCAGACGAGACCTAGTTTTGGTAATGCCCCAATGTGGGTACTCATGGTTTTTTGTGCCGAAATCTTAATATCGAATGATCTCACTCTTGTGTCATTAATCAACAATCATATGCCATCAAAATAAATGTTATTGAATAGTTTAAGGGTTGTAAACACCATTTTTCGCCCGGGTAGGGAAAAACCTATACGACTTAGGTTTTTTTTAAATATTTTTAAATGTGAGGAGTCGCCACCAATCATTCTAAGGTGCAATTGGGACACCATAAAAATCGGGTGATTTTAATAAAAAATTTTATTTTTATCAAAATACCAAGTTTAGGGTCTACGAAAACCAAAAAATTGGTTTGGAAGTTAGTTACGTGTGGGGAAGGATTAGCACCCCCCACAATGCCCAAAAATTGGTACCTAGTTGATTACCCCATATTTAAAATTGAAAATTTTTAGTTTGAAATTCATTTAATTTCAAAATCATTACGGATGCAAAGTTGAAAAGTGTATTCATTTATTAAAGCCAATAGCATCGCCCCCTAGCATGAATGTAGGAGAACAACTATTGTGCCCAATAACTGAACATCGCCTCGAGATTTTTGAAAATCATGATGCGGTTTTGAAAAGGATATCGACCTACTTCGGGAAATACCAGTAGTCACCCCCTGAGTAATACTTACGGGAGATATAATATTGATTCCCTAACAAGTGAACATTGCCTTAGGTTTTAGAACATGATACAATCAAACAGTTTATTATTAACCCTATTTACTAAGAGTAGATTAAGGCTTTCTATAGTTTAAAGTGTCAAATTATGAATAATTAAAGGACATAGAGGCATAAACCTAAAAATGTAGGCTCTAATATTAATCTTACTTGATTTTAACCAGTTATTGAATCGAATAATCGATATGGTCCCTTGAGCATTTAGGCGAGGGCCAACCAGTAGTCACCCCCTGAGTAATACTTACGGGAGATATAATATTGATTCCCTAACAAGTGAACATTGCCTTAGGTTTTAGAACATGATACAATCAAATAGTTTATTATTAACCCTATTTACTAAGAGTAGATTAAGGCTTTCTATAGTTTAAAGTGTCAAATTATGAATAATTAAAGGACATAGAGGCATAAACCTAAAAATGTAGGCTCTAATATTAATCTTACTTGATTTTAACCAGTTATTGAATCGAATAATCGATATGGTCCCTTGAGCATTTAGGCGAGGGCCAACTCAGATTACTCCCTAAATTAAAGGACTATATTGAAATCTAACTAAAAGTGGAGGCTCTAATATTAACTTAAATTAATTTTAATCAATATTGCAATTCAAATGATTAAAGTGGAACCTCGAGCAAAAGCAAGGACCAAATTAAGAATTCACCTAATTTAAGGATTAAATATGAAATTGGGCCTAAGATGGAGTCTCTAATATTAATCCTAATTAATTTTAATCAATTATGGACCATCGAATAATTAATTCGGAACCTCGAGCAGAAGCGAGGACCGAATTATGAATTCACCTAATTTAAGGATTAAACCTAAAATAAAAATAATCTAGATTAGGACTAAAATATTAAAAATCTAAATTAAGAAGTTTAATAATTAAATCTAAAATTGGGACTAAATGTAAAGAAATTTAAAATTAAAAGCAATTACCATGTAAAAGGACTAAATTGCAATAAACTAAAAATAAAAAGCTGAAATAAAAGCATAAAGTAAAACGACCAAAATGTAATAAATCAGAATATACAACTTAAATTAAGACATTGCAAAAAATTAAAAGCTAGAATTGAAATGACTAAAATGTAAACAATTAATAATTTTAAGCAGAAATTAAAACAAAATAATTTTAAAGGGAAAAATTAAAATAACAATAATTAAACAATCGAATATAAAATTAGAAGTTAAGGGGTTAATATTTAATTGTTATATGGACAATAAATAACGCGAATCATACCCCATGGTGGGTCATTGCGAGATCACGTTATGATTTAATGTTCATATTTTAATAAAGGGACCATAATGCACGATAGCAAAATAAGACATTCCATGTAATAAAATATGAAACATGCATGTATATATTCATGGGAATAAAATAGAATAAACACAAAATAAAATGCAATAATTAAAGGACTAAAATTAAAGTACTGAAAAATGAAGGTCAAAAATAAAAAGACAGAAAATTAAAGTAATGAAATTAAAGGGCTGAAATTAAATAAATAAGAAGTAAAGGGAAGAAATTTAAATGTGCATAAAGTTATATAAAAAATAAATAGCAATAAAAATAAAATGTTAGTGTTAATTTTAATTTTTAACCCTGACTGTAAATAATGCGAGTCGTATCTCGGGGCGGGTCGTCGCAAGGTCGTACATGATTTGAACATAAAATAAAATATATAAATAAATAAATAACAAGTTAGCAGTTAATGGTTAGTAGTTAGATGTTAATAGAGTCCAGACCATAATAATGTAAATCGTACCCCATATCGGGTAACCACGAGGTCGAATCGGATATCAGCAATAAATAAATCTCAGTGATTAATATGCAATAAAATAAAGGTTAGTAGTTAATTCGAAATAACGTACATGATTGAACATAAAATAAATATATAATAAATAAATAACAAGTTAGCAGTTAATGGTTAGTAGTTAGATGTTAATAGAGTCCAGACCATAATGTAAATCGTACCCCATATCGGGTAACCACGAGGTCGAATCGGATATCAGCAATAAATAAATCTCAGTGATTAATATGCAATAAAATAAAGGTTAGTAGTTAATTCGAAATAAATAACATAGCAGAAATAGTGACCAAATTAAAAGTTAGTAAAATCAGCATGTATATTAAAAAAAAAAAGTGACCATAGTGCAAAAGGGTGTTAAAATATGGAGTACCTAAAGGTGATTTTCCCCTGAAAATATGACTAAAGTGTGAAACACTCTGAAACTGGGAGGACTCCAGAGTAATTTGGCCATAACAATGGTGACTAAAACATGAAAAGAAGCCAAATCAGGGAGGACTGAAGCGATATTATACCGTAAATTAGTGACTAGAAAATAAAATGAAGTACAGGGGCTGAAAAGCAATTAAACCTAAAAGAAACTACCCCCTCCACGTTCATCTTCCTCTCTCACACTCTCCCTCTCCTCTTTTCGCGCGGCCAAGAAGGCCTAAAGCCAAGCTTCAACGCTGTTGCCACTCGCAAGGAACTCCTCAGCACTGCCGATGACCACAAACCCGAGGAACCTCCTCGTCTACAACTCAAATCGACCCTCTTCCTAACTCTCCTTTCTTCCTCGACAAAAAAAACATCCCCTAGGTGCCAGACGAACCCCAATAGTTCAACTCTGACAGCCCGACTACCCCGGTTCAGGTAACACATCTCTTATCTCTTCGTTTTTTAGTATTGAAACTACATATATGCATAAAGGAAATGAAAAAAAGAAGAAGAAAAAAAGGTTCAAACAAACCTTTGAACAATAAGGAAGAAGCTTTCTGTCTTTTTCAAAAATAATCCTCCCTGTTACAAGGAAAATTGGGGTTTTTATAACCCAACTTGGTACATTATTTTATTATTTTTAATAATAAAGTAATGAAATATATTTTAATCTGAAAATGGTGATTACAAGGGCTTCTCTTCATGATGCCACAATCAGATGAACACTTAAGAAGTGATCAATTCTTCTAACAGAAATGCCTTTAATCTTTGCTATGAGTTGAGATATGTGTCTCTTTCAATTAAGGCAATCATATCCTTCTTGATAGATTACCAACAACGTCAAAAGAAGTGTTAGAAGTTTTATCCTCAGTCCTTAAGATTGTTAAATGTCTTCATTCTTCTGTTATTGTTTCTTCTTGTTTTCCAATTGAGGCAGAATGAGCCTCACCAGTCTCAAGGACCTTTTTCACTTGAGATTGTCCTGATTGAAAATGTTTATCTTCCTATGTTGCGAAAAAAAATTGATGTACAAGTTTTTTTTAATGCTGTCATTTTCTTTAGGTTCACAATCAAAGAAAATTTCAAAGAAATAGTTCATTGAATATCAAGTAAGTCAAATGCTCTTTTAATCCTTCAAAGAGTATATCTATTTGACAAGTTTAAAGATTGATGTTGATTTAAAGTCCAGGTTGACTTGGTAAAGTGTTTTAGGTTAATTTGGGAAGGTAATGTGTTTCATGTTAATTTGGGGAGGTAATGTGTTTCAGGTTGGCTTTTTAGGTTAAAGTCTAGCTTTCTTGATTCTGGTGTTCATTGATCTGATGAAATACCCGTTATGCTTATCTTCCAGAAATGTTCACTAGTTCCCAGCCCTCGTGAGCACCTTTGGGTTGTGTAGTGCTTTATCAAGAGATGTATAAGATCGTCTTCTGTGCAGTAGTTGAAAATCTTCGTATTCGAGCTGTCTTTTCAGGTTTTCAACTCGAATTCTCCTTTGGTTTCAAAATTTCATCTAAAATTTTATGTCTTGAACCCTCATTTTGTTATTTTTTCCTATCACACATTAAATATTTTAGAAAACTATTTTTTAACCAAATAAAATTAACTCTGAGGGCATAATGAAATCTAAAGATAGTCTCCCCACTCAGAAATACATGTATGATTAGAAAGGACTTTTCGGGTAAGTAACGTAGGTTAGGGCTCACGGTTATGAAAGAAAGGGATAAATAGGCCCAAAGAAGTGTCTAAGGGTGATCGACCCAAGGATCAACTTGTGCTGAAATCTTTAATCTTGCTTTGCTTGATTTGAATCTGCTTACAACCGTTTCATTTTCTTCATTTTCCTGGATCCTACTAGACTACCCACTTTTGGGTTTTCACCCTAGAGTTCATCTCCATCTCGCTATGCCATCGCATTCTTATCTTCTTATTGAATCTGGATCTTTGAACTAGTAGTACTTGATCAACCTTGTGGTTTGAGGATTATTGAGTTACTCGTCTTGAAGTATTTGATTTTTTTTGCTTTTTTTTCTTTTCTCTATTTTCTTCTTCTTCTTGCTATATCTTCTCTTTTTTCTCTCTATATTGTCAACTTGATTTGATCTTTGAGCGCTTTGTATTTGGTCCATCTTGCGGTATCTTATTATTTCCCACTTTATTTCACCATGACTTGCCTCTGTAACAAAATATGAATTGATGGCTTTCATTCTTGCAAGCAGATTTCCTTCACCTTGCCCCCGGTGTGGAGGGTGATCCTTGGTTAAGGTTGAATCAGAAGGAAAATACTATAGGCTTAAGTGAGGACAACAAGGGATGTATGTATATATATATATATATGGATAAATGAAAGAAATTAGTTCATCATTTCACACATGGAGGTCATTGAGAAAGAGGTATCCCCAGGGGGATGAGTATTCTGGATAACTTCATTCACGTGAAAACAATGTCATTAATGCATGATAGAATTATTTTCTACTTATTCTTCTTGCTACAAGTATTCCCCAATTACTTTTTTCTTTCAAAAACTTGATCCAAAATGTCCTATCTCGTTCTCTTGTAGGAATAGTTCTAGTACACATGGACTCCTTGCACTTTATGCCTCCAGGTCCTATCGAGGTTGGAGATAATGTCGGTTTTGTGTTTAGGAAGGGAAATGAGTGAATCTAAAGACATCTATCTTGGAAAAGGTAGTTTTAAGGAAATATTAGCTCTGTCTGGGAAGGTAAAAGTACATGTTTGGTGGCCCGAGGAGGATAAGGGTATGACTTAAGAGCTTCAAAAGGAGGTGATGTCAAGGTTCAATTTTTTTGGGTAGCGAGCACACGCCATGTAAGGAAACGAGTAAACGCCATGTAAGGAAACGAGTAAGGGTGTTCAACTTTGGAGGGAACACGAAAGGTCTAATCTTGCCACTTGTTAAAGATTTATAATTAATAAAATAATAAAAGAACCTTTAATTCATTTGATATTCAAAGAATTACAAGATTAAAACTTGATTAATTGTTCATAACCTTAGAATAATGACATGATTTCAATCACCAAACTATATAAAGAAAGAACAAAAACACGTTCAAACAAGGTAATGTTAGTGCAATAAGGCTTCATGGTGGATGTAAGAAATTTTTCCTTATTGGCGCCAGAATGTCTCATTACACGTTAAAGGTCAATTCCCCTGGGTCAAACAAATTATGGACCTTGCTCTTCGATGCCCCACAAATCTCAATGATGTACCTCAAACTTCATATGGTGCTAACATCACGTCCATGGCTCTCAATTCTTTTCTAGGCACGAATGGGGTGACTTCAATTTACCTCAAAAACTTTTATCACAAGATTCTTCGTAAGTTACTCCCAGGATCCATGATTAATTCACGTTGAGATGCAATGTATTATGCAATGTATGATGTATAGATGTGAATGTAAAGATGTAAAGATGAACATAAAAATACAAAAAATACAAAAATGGGAATGTAAAATGTGAGATGCAAATGAAACAAAGGAATTGATCCCAAAAGTAAATGTTCCTTGAACAATTCTTGAGAAACCGAAAATGTCTCGGTACACTGGGGAAGTGAAAATATTGTCCACTTCAAGTTGTCTATCTTCTACAAGCATTTGGGTATTGCATCATCTTTCATCAGATTTAGGCATATTGAAAACCTTCAAAGCTTCTACTTCGTCTGCTACTTTCAGAAATTTATCGAGATGGTTCGTGACCTTCAACTATTGGCTTCAGCGTCAAATCTTCTTGAGTCCAACTTGTTACCTCAGAAGGTAGATGTTCGGCTTGTCTCCTTAGTAGGTAGACTATCTCTTGACGTTACTCGATCTATATAAAGAATCTTCAAAATTCTATCTAACCCAATGAAAGGCATTGTTGTGGGCATTGTTTTTCAAGAACCTTCTAAAAGATCAGTTATGCCAGGGATCCATCAATACCTTTGAAGGATATGTCATGTTCATGCAAAAATACAACAAATCACAATACAAGACAAAAGGAAATCAAGTTAGTAGAAATAAGACAAAAAAGAATCAAGTTAGTTAAAATGATTATTAAAAGAAATGTAAGCTTGGAAAAAATAATTAAATACAACTCAAAGCTGAGACTGAAAAATAAAGCATACAAAGGAAATTGAGAGTCCTAACCGCATACGTTCTAGTTCTCATATGTTATGTACATGGCTCTACCGGGGTAGGTTTACTAAATTCACTATATGAAGTCTAGTTCTAGCAAAAGGTTCCCAAGCTGTCCTTAAAGCCTACTAAGGTTAACAAGGACTCTAATTCTGGCCCATTATAGACCTGTAAATCATATTCAACTTAGGGGATCACACCACTAAAAGCATATCTCGGAACTGATATTCAAACAAGCAACTTAGGATGTTTTCTAGAGGTAATTTTTCAGACCCACACGAGAAAGCCCAATGTTCCCCATGAGGTTTGATGTTTCCCCTACCTAGATAAATCGGGATTGAGCTCAGGTTTAGAGCTATGATATGCAACAGTCCTAAATATTCACAAAAGTGTAAGCATTAACCGGAGAGAAAATATTTTTTTAAATAGCATAATGAACTGTAAATTAAATAAATTCAAACTCAAAATTTCTAAATTTCAAATGTAGGGTAATCAACTTGTGGCTTGACTCTCTATTTGTTTTAGAAAACAAAATATCCCTAGTGGAGTCACCAAGCTGTCGTCACCGTTTTCGCCCGGGTGGGGAAAACTTGTATGACTTAGGGGTTTTTCTTTGAAAAGATTTGTTAAATTGTGGGAGTCACAAACAATTATTTTAAAAGGTATGATTGGAACACCAAAAATTGGGTAATTTTAATAAAATATTTTATTTTATCAAAAATACAAAATTTGGGTCTGCGAAAACCAAAAATCAGGTTCGGGAGTCGGTTACGCGTAGGGAAGGATTAGCACCCCCCACAATGCCCAGAAATTGGTACCTGATTGATTACCCTACATTTAAAAGTTTGAAATTTTGAGTTCAATGTTTTATTTAATTTAAAATTTCACTATGGATGCACAGTTGAAAATGATGTTTGATTATTTAAGCCAATAATATTCGCCCCCAACATGAATGCGGGAGATCCATTATTATGCCCAATAATCGAACATTGCCTTGGAATTTTAGAAATCATGATGAGATCTTCAAAAGGATGTCGATCTACTTCGGGAATCGCTAGTGGTAGCTCCTAGAGCATGATGGCAGAGACTATACTATTGATTCCCTAATAAGTCAACATTGCCTTGTATTTGAAAAAGAAATGCAATCAATCAACAGGTTTAAAAACCTAATTATGCCAGGTGAGTTTATTAAAGGGTTACTTAACATAAAGTGTCAAGTTATAAAATTAAAGAACATAATGGACTAATCCTAAAGTGAGGTCTCTAATACTAATCCTACCACTTTTATTATCCAATTATAAAATCGGATAATTGATTCAAGCAATCGGCATTTTCATACGAAAGTCCAAATGAAATCATTCTCTAATGTTAGGGATTAAAGTGAAATCAAACCTAGGATGAAGGTTCTAACTGTTAACCTACTCGATTATGTCAAAAGGATGATCTAATTAAATTTTAAGGGCTAAAATATGAAAAGTCTAAAGTCTAGGGACTAAAGCGTAACTAAGGCTCTAATTATTAATCGGACAAATTAATTTAATTGGAAAGTCAATTTAAACCCTTGAGCATGAAAGCAAGGACGAAATTAGAATTCCTCTATTTTAAAGGACTAAAATGTGAAGAATCTAAACCTAAAGAGACTAGAGAATTAAATAAATAAATTGAATTAAAGTAAATAAATAACATCGAAAGTTTGATTCAGATGACCTGAAAAGAAAGCAAAATTGAGAAATTAGTAAAATAATACAAAATAAAGACTAAATTGAAATAAAATAAACAATAGGAATTGAATTGAAATGAATTAAAATTATGGACTAAATTGAAATTTATAAAATGTTTAGGGGTTAAATAGAAACTAACTAATATAGTGACCTAATTGAAACAAATACAAAATTAATCATGAAATTGTATAATTAAAACAAGTATGATAATGTAAAAACGCGCGTAAACTGCAAGGACCTTAATGGATATACTTGAAAATAAATGTAAGAAGGAAATTAGAATGCTTATTAAATATTCTAATTAAAGAAAATATTTTTTTCTAAAATAAATAAATAAAATATGGAAAATAAAATAAACAAAGTTAGTGAATTAAATGAGAAGAACGATTAAAATAAATAAATGGAATGTTCAGAAATTTGATTTGGATAATCTGAAATGAAAATGAAATATTGAAGTTAGTGAAATGATTTAAAATAAGGGCTAAATTGGAAATAAAATAAATCAATTAAAATTAGGGGCTAAATAGTAATTAATAAAAAATTAAACAAGTGACTAATTCGAAATAAATACAAAATTAAACATGCAATGTTATAAATAAACATGGACTAAAATTCAAAAACACAAAAAAGTTTAGGGACCTAAAAACAAATAAATAAAAAATTAGTATTGAAATATAATAATGGAAAATAGCAAAGTAAGGATAATTAAATTAAAAATAAAGGAAATAAAGGAAAAATAAGCGACCAAATTGAATAAGGGATAAAGTTACGAGGACCAAGGAGAGGTTAGACCCTCCAAGTATTAAACGCACGGGTATGAACCAAAATGACGTCGTTTGGTTCCGGTTATAAATACCCCCATTTCCCCCATTTTCTCTCATTTTTTCCTTTCTTCATCTCTCTCTACCTTTAGATGCTCTTCCCTCTCTCTAGCCCGTGAAGGCTCCGTCGCCGCCGACCACCGCACCAGCGACCCCATTGCCACTGTATCCGGTGGCCGTTCAGGCCCAAACTACACCAATTTTCTCACCTCAAAAACGTGGTTATGGATATGGGATCCGTTTTGCATGAAACGATCTCCAATGCTATGAAATAGGGCTGAAACTCTTCAGCTTTCGGTGCTCAGATCTACCTTCTCCACCATTAGATCAACTCGATCTTGAAGTATGTTGCTCCCCTTCTCTGTAAGCTTCTCCTCATCATCCGAATTCGGCGATGGAGCCTCCAAACGCCAACGATATTCCAACTTAGAGGTAAAACCCCTCTCTTTTCTTTTTCCTTTATTTTCTGTTTGGTTCTTTTTGCTAGTTTCGAATGGGTATTGCTTTTGTGTGGGTTGTTTTGTTGCTTTTTATTTTTGAAAATGAAAAAAAAATGCTTGTTTGGTGATTGATTTGTGTTATTGCTTGGTGAGAAATGAAAAGAAAAATGATCTATGTGTTATTTTTATTCATCAAAAAAATAGGAGAGACCTTTACATTGGTTTCGGGGGTTTAAATAAACCATTTATGAGTTACAAAAAAACTCAGATTTTTACCATTTTCTTTGCTTTTATGCATGTGATTTTGTTGTGGCTGAGCTGGGATCGGTTGGTTGCACAGTTATGGCATCATGGGAGTGGAGACGACGGGATATGGTGGCACAATGACCGATTCAACAGTCGGGACATTGAATGTCCTGGATATTCAGGATTACCTTTTTTCTCTCTTTTTTACTATTTGTTTTTTCATAATAATAATATTATAAATATTTTTTGGGGATAAAAATTGTGATTACAAAGTTCAATGGCTTATTTATTTTTTAAAAAATAAATTTATTTTAAAATTTAAATAATATTTAAAATTTTAAAAAATTAAATATAAAAACAATAAAAATTAAATTAAATTACTAAAAAAATTAAAAATATATATTAAAATACTAATACTACTATTAATTTTTTACAAAAATAAATATATTCCACAGCTATAAAATGATAACTTTTAAATTAAATTTAAAAATATTTTTAAATAGATATATCATACATAATATGTAAATGTAACAGTCATATCATTAAAACTTATACAAAGTATTCTTACTAGATTAGTCAAAACTTACAAATTTTATATCTACTTATAATTAGGAAACATAATATTTTTTTGTATCAATACACACATCTAGTCATACTTCTATAACACCCCAAATTTAATCAAATGATTAAATTGAGAAGTATTAAAATTTTGAGAGTCAATTGAAAGAAAATTTGGGGACCAAATTGCTAAATTTGTGACTTTTTGGGCTATTATGCAAACTTTAAATAAGTTCAGGGTATTAACCCTGAATTTACCGATCAACTCTAACCTTTAAAAAATGATGAAAAGGTGATATTTTTAAAACGTTTGGTTTAAGGGCTTTGAACCTATGACAAATGGCATGGCTAAACATGCCTTTAACACTAGATCATGCACCTATTTAAGTTTTAGAATAATAAAAAATATTATTTGAACTCTATTATATCCGATTTTAAATCCCCAAATCAAATCCCCTTTGAAACAAATCAATCCATAAGCATCCAAACCCCCAACCCCTTCGATTTACACAAGCCACAACCACCGCTGAATCATCTTCGTCCGACCTCCATAGTTGTCACCACTCCTATCAGCGTGACGGAGACTCCCGCAACCAAAACCTCTCTAGCCCATTATTGTGGAATGTCGTCGTTCGTTGTGAACCGGTGTTCGATCATTCGTCAGAAAACCAAGCTTTTACTCTACGGTTGTTTCGTCATTTTGTCAACAAGTGGCCGTCTGTGGCTCTCACCACCATTGCTATCGGGTCCAGCTCGCCTCCTTGCATCGACTGGTGTAGTCACCTCCTTTATTGTCTTCGCCGTCGAGTGGGACGAGCGAGTGGAAGTTCAGTTGTTCTTAAAATGGCATCTTTCACCGCAAAATAACTCATTCACCGGACTCTCGAGGTGTTGATATATGGATCTGGAAAGTTTTGTCACCGACTGATCACCGGAACCGCCGCACGCACCACCTCCTGCGCGTGGGAGTCGTCTGCCAGCTAGGGGAATATACTGACCGACTGAACCAGTCTGAACCGGTTAGACTGATCTCAGTCAAGCCACTTGGTCCGAGCTGAGCCGACCGAGCACCCGAGCTGAGTCGAGCCGTGCCTGGGAGAGCCATTGACCGTTGACCCAGCCGTTAACCATTGACCTACATTGACCAAACGTTGACCGATTGTTGACAGGCCGTTAACTTTTTCTAGAAACACCTATCATGATGTTTTTCGATGTCCTGAGTCCTTTTTTGAGTTCCGTTTTGCCAAATTCAAACCCGATAAGTTGTTTTTCACTGATTAGTCTCCCGATTCAATTCGTTTTTCGCAATTAATTTCCATTTTTGATGTAATTTTTGTTGTTATGTATCCAAGATATTATTGAACATTGGATTCAAGTTCGAGAGCGATCAAATGAAGTTTAAATGTTTCATTGGTGTAGCTAAAAAATTGAGGTAATGTTTTACTACCATTTGAATGCTTTTACGAAACTTGTTGAAAAAATTGGTAATTGCATGAATGACGATTGCTCATGTGCTTATTGATAATTATCCTGAAACTAGTATTGAATACGGTAAATTAGTTAAGACTTGAATGACTCGTGTAAGGAACTAGAAGACTAATAAGAAATTATTTCAAGTTCATAGATTAACTGGTAATTACATTAGCCTCAGAATCCTTTAAATTCTGGCTATCCTCGTTGAAAGTCTTGATACTGGAAATGCTTGGATATAAAATTACGAAAATACCTCTGTGAAGTAAAAAGGACATGAATTGCCCCTAAAAGCATAAATAACCTTGGAAAGTCATACCTGATTCGATAGATCTACCATTTCACCTGTTAAATACTAGATCTATTTTAAAAGTTCTTGATAATCAATTGTTACCTCCAAGATGAAAAAACATACTAAAAATTCTTGATTTCTTGAGCAAGCCCCTAAAGACCAAATTATTGGAAATAGTGCATTCATTTTGATTGAAGGAAATGATTGTGTTAGTAGAAATGTCTTGGGAACTCATATTTTGATCTATGAGAGCCCTTGAATCACTGATTAAATTTTTGATCTATTTATAAAATCCCAAAAATCTGTTTCTACCCTTGGATTTTAGAATGCGTTGATCTCCTGATTTTATAATGATCATTTGAAAACTAGATTATTGAATGTACGACACGTCGCTAAAGTATATAAAATGACATGGAATTGCACATGATAGTGAATTTAACTAAAGAATTCGTATTCGACCAGATAAAATTACTGATTCACATGTTAAATTTTTTATATGTTTGAAATATTTATGATAATAAGTTTCTAACCTCTAAGAAGGCTTAAGACCTAGAATTTCTCATTTCTGAGCAATCACCTAAAGGCTAACTTAACGGAAGTATTCTTCGAGTCTGAATTGTTCGAAATTATAAAAATAAATGGAAAGAATGAATTAAATGGAATGAATGAATTGGATGAAATGATTGAAATACCCTTGGACTCCAGAATGATCGAAATACCCCTACACTCCCAATGACCAAAATACACCCAAGCTTCATGATAACTAAAATACCATCTATCTTTGAAATGACTAAATAATCCTCAAGTATCAAAATGACCTAAATACCTTCATGGTCTAGAATAAATGAAAGACCTTGGATAAATTCTGGAAATATTGGTAAACCTAATTGCTGTAACGCCCCTAAGGGTTGTAAAGCACGACCTAAGTATACCGACCAACCCTGGTACGTTTATCGTACATGAATAAAATAAATACTACTTGAATACATGTTTGTTTCCTCATGTTCTATCCAAAGATGGTTCTGAAGGTGATTAGTTCGACTCTATAGTGCAGTTAGTATTAAGAACTGAAAATTCGTGAAAATTCTCTACCTACATACTTGGTATGTATCGCCTGTGCTGGGATATGTACAGTTTGTTGAGCCTATGGTAAGTCCTTATAGATGCAGTTCTGGGGAATTGCGTATTGGGTTGGTTAGAGGGTATTACTGTGATTTTAAAATATGTTTTTAAATCACTATTGTTTTCAAAAGATATGTACACATTTCTCTGATTTTGTTGGAACACACTAGACTCCTTAACTAAATCTATTGAATCCATCTCTCGAAATGCTTTCTTCGAACTGTAATTTCCTGACCGTACCCAAAGAATTAATTAACGAAATATGAAATCACCACTATAACATGTATATATATGGTTTACTAAGGAAACTTCATGTTTTCCATATGCCTACTTGGCCTTTAGCATCATTTGGTAGTATTGTATTACTGAGCTTCCCAAAGCTCACTCTGTTACTTATTGTTTCAGGTTAAAGAGATTGATCATGTGCTTTTATCGACATCAGTAAAAGAGTTCCACCGGCGTTACTTGCAGAGTAATGTGCATGTAATTAGGGGGCATGTAGGTTGTATTTTGTTTTTATATTCGAGTCTGAAATTTGTTTTAAATATTGGATGATTAAATTCTATTTTTAATATATGAATGATTTTCCGAACTTGTATTTTTATTTATAAATTGTTTTAGGATTTGAAATGGTTTATCAAAACTTTTAAATTTCTCGGATTTTCAGTATGTGTCGCTTTGGTGGCCCTAAGGTGACACCTTGGATCGGATCGGGTCACCTGTATCAGTTTGAGGGTGTTACAACTTCGAACAATTCTAAGGGGGTGTTTGGCTCGTAGAAAAGATCATTTCTAGCGGGAATAATCTTTTCTGAAATTGTATTTCCACGTTTGGTTCGCGAAAAATATTATTCAAGGTAATAACTTATTATCAATAATAGTATTTTTGACTAAAATGGTGGAAATGTCATTACCTCTGAATTCTTACGTTTTACAAAATTCCTAACATTTTGGCCAAGATTACCCTGAAATAATGAGTTCTTTTCATTCAAATATTTGAAAATTAATATTAAAGTTTAACTTATTGAAAAAAGAATATCACAAGACTAATTTGGTAAAATATGCGTCCAATTAATCTTATATTCCTATAACCAAATATTGTAATCTTACATTCCTACTAAACAAACCAACTAGGGTAATACAACACTCTAAGAGTAATCTTACATTTCGCGAACCAAATGCCTCCTAAGGATTATTCGTAAATCCTTGCACATCGTATAATAAGCTAGTATATAAAGTTACACTTAAAAATTGTCTGAAATATGATTAAGTTTGTGTATTGGTGCTAGTAACTTGCAATGTTTCCTAGTTATATTTAGATACAAAATTTACAAGTCTCAAGTAATCCAATTAAAGTATTTTGTATAAGTGTCGATGATATGACTATATGTTATAGTATATATTATGTATAATACATGATTTTAAAAATACTTTTGATTTTTAATAATCTATTTTATAGTTTATGATATATATTTATTTTTAGATTTTTAATTGAATTTTTAATATAAATTTAATTTTTCAGTAATTAAATTTTTATTTTTAATATTTTTAATATTAATTTTTTTTAAAATATTTGGTTTTTTATTTTTAAATAATAAATAATAAATTATTTTATTTTTTTATAAATTAAATAAACCCCTGAACTTTAAAAAGACAAATTTGTCCCTCGAATAAAATAAAAAAAAATTAGCCCATTTGCCATGTCACTTGCCACCGTGGAGCGTCACGTCAATACCGTGAAATCACATGTTAATACTGTAACGATCATCGACGAAAAACGTTGGTCAAAGGGTCACACTGAGTTTATTTTCTGAGTTGCAAGGCAACATTGGGGTGTAAAAATAATTCAAGGGCCACATTGGTTTTTTTTCAAAAGTACAGAGGCCTCTAACCAAAAAAATATTAGATTTATTTTATTTATTTAGTTAGTCTCGTACTTCTTTTCTATAATTAAATCTACTATATATATATATATATGTAAAACTCTTTAGTTTTACACAAATTTAGGACTGTTGGATGAGTGAAAATATATGGATGTGATTGTGTAATGCCCCAAAAATTTATTTAAGGACTAAATCGAAATGATTTAAAAGATGAGGATTTAATTAAATTAAATAATGAAAGATGATGATGAATAGGATTTATAGTTTAGATTAAATTGTAAGAAAGGATGATTAAAGGGATATTTTGGTCAATTGGAATAAATTGAATTTAATATTCAATTTAATGGGATTAGGATAAGTGATAAGATGAAGAGGGGAATAGGAAGTCAACCATTTCTTTAATCTTCTTCTCTTCTTGCCGTGGAAAACTCTCCCCTTCAGCTCAAAGGTAAGTTTTCAATTTAATGGTTATTTCCTTCGATTTTTGATGGGGATTGAAGCTTTGTATATTATGGAAGCTAAAGGAAGGTTTAAATGAGTTTAAAACTAAGTTATTGATGATATATTAGAGATTAAATATAATGGGTTTTTGTGTGACTTTATGAAGTATGAAGGTTTATGGATGTTTTATTGTAGATTTGACTTGTCATCAACTTAATTAAGAGATATGAGGTGTTAGAACTGGATTTAGAACATGTTGAAAATTGAGTATGATTTTCTTAAATCTCATGTAGAAGATAGAATTTTGAGGTTAAGGATGGGATAAATGAGTATTAACAAGTTTAAGCATGTGTATGTGACTTAGGAACATGAAAGGGAAAGAAACATGGAGTATTGAAGCTTAAAGGAGTGAAATTTCGTGCTTGAAATGAGATTTCTGGGCAAAGTGTATCGGTACACTGGAAGTATGTATCGATGCACTCCTAAATAAATAAACATCGAATGCACTGAGTGTATCGATACAAAGGTAGTGTATCGATGCACCCCCTTAATATGAAAATATTGAATGTAATTTGTGTACCGATGCATAGGTAATGTATCGATGCACACGTTAAGGAATGTACCGTTGCACTGTGCAGTGTACCGATACATACCTTAAATAATAAATGAAAATAACCTTTCTTTTAGTTTAAGAAATGAAAGATTTCAATATACTAATAAGTGATATTGAATGTGTCTTTAATGGATGCTTGAGTAGATCGAAATCAAGCTCCCAAGTCTAGCAAAATGAAAAGCAAGACAAAGTAGCTGAGTAATCAGATTTGCGTATTGGAAATAATAGCAAGGCGAACCAGGTGAGTGCATTTAATTATGTAGGTATATGTGGTAATAGTTAAAATAGCATAATTTATTGATGTATGTATAGTAATTACCGAATGGCACTTTGTGTGCTAAAATGATAAAGAAATCATACTGAGTATATAGATTTCCATATGGAGCATTTTAGTGTGCTAAATGATAAGGAAATCATACTGAGTGTATAGATTTCCATATGGAGCACTAAGTGTGCTAAATGATAAGGAAATCATATTGAAAATATGGATTTCCAGATAGGGCATTTTATGTGCTATAATGGTAAGGGAATCATACTGAGTGTATGAATTTCCAGATAAAGCACTAAGGGTGCTACAAGGATAAGGAAATCATACTAATGGTATGGATTTTCACATAGGGCATTTCATGTGCTAAAATGGTAACAAAATCATACTAATGTTATGGATTTTCGAATAGGGCACTTCGTGTGCTAAAATGAAAGGGGAAGCATATTAAGTGTATGATATTCCAAATAGAGCATTGAGAGTGCTAATATTAAAAGGAAATTACATGAATTGTATGAATTTCCTATGGAATGTATGGATTCCAATAATGATTAATAAATGAGTTAATGGCATCAGTAATGCAGATTATAGTATATTCATTGGAATTAAAGATTCCTTGGAGATTAAATATCAGAATATAACTTGTACGCAGAAATGTTATTTGTGATTAATTATGCCTCACTAAGTAATACTTAACGTGTGTTTATTTCACGCGTAGGTTGAATACAGATTGTAAGGAGATATTTGGAAGGTCGCCTCATCAGTAACCGTATGACATAATGGACTGTTTTAGTTTTATTTTTGTCGGCATGTAATAGATTTTAATCACGGTATTGTTCATACCGTATAGTACTGTTCATAAAAACATTTTTCCTTAAATTTTTATAATGAAACATAAATTAATAGTATATACTTATATTTTCTTAATATAAGTCAAATTGTTCTGCTATTTTGTAAAAGTAAAGGTATTGAAATGTCAATGTGACATCTTGGACTAGTATTCGGGTCGGATACGGGTTGGGGTGTTACATTTATTGGTATCAGAGCTATAGGTTTAGCCGAATATCGGCCAAAATCGATTGTATTTGATGTAAAAAGAGTTTACATGCCACTAAAATGTCAAGGTTATTGATAAGTTATAGAAAGAATATAATAGATGTCTCTCCTTACTAACTTAAGTAATATTTGCATGTATGATATAATAGATGTCGGATTCTACGAATTCGAGAAGAACGGATGGACAAGAGATTAGAGATGGATCAGGTAGTGAAAGTTATGAAGAGAATAGTGAACATCCGATTCCATCGGAGAATGCAAGCGCACAGGTACCTCAGGGTATGCCTGCTCCAGAGTTTGGAGCTTTTATGCAAGCTCTAGATACTATCCTAACACGACTCCAACCTTCTCCGACTCCCCTTGCTCCTTCAGTACCAAGGATGCTAATTCCGAATGAGTTAAAAAGTTTGGGAGCTCCTGAGTTTAAAGGAGAAGAAAGTGAGGGTCTGATGGACGCAGATTTATGGTTGAATGATGTTAAGGTGATGTTGGAGAGTCTGCAGTGCTCCGATCATGAAAAGTTGGGTGGAGAAGTATCATTACTCAGAGGATCAGCTCGAGTATGGTGGACAAACACGACGATGTATGCGTCGCCCGAACAAGTGAACTGGCAGTTCTTTCTGGACGAATTTAAAAACAAGTATATTGGGGAGCAGTTTATGAGATCGATGTTGTTGAAGTTTTTAAACTTGAAACAAGGCGATCGAGAAGTGCATGAGTATGAGGCTGAATACAACAAACTTATCCAATATGCTACCGAGGTAGTACCTAATGAAAAAGCTCGTCGGGATTGGTTTATTGAGGGTTTGAGGCCTAAGTTGAAAGAAATAATGTTGGCCTTAAACTTATCCAGTTTACAAGAGGTTATAAACAGAGCAAAGGTCATTGAAAGAGCTTAAGAGGAGATGTTAGTAACAGATCAGAGTATTCAGACGGGAAAAAGAATAGAAACGTCTTCATTTGCACAGTATGAAAAAAGGGGCAAGGGCTCAGGTTCTCAATTCACAAATAGAACCGTTCATTCTGCAGCTTCACGGAAAACTAAGCAGTCTCATTCCTATGCTGTTAGCTCAGGCAGAATTCATAGAGAGAACCTTTATGTCAGACGTGTGGTAAGTCACACGGGGGAGCATGTAGGTTGCTTTCTGGTACTTGATTCAATTGTGGTGAATATGGTCACTTTGCTCGAAATTGCCCGAAGAAGTATGGTGATAAATTCGTACAGTCTGAGAGATCTATGGCAGCACCTGATAGAAGTAGAGGGAGAGGAAAATCAGGCGGTCAATCTAAGGCTAGCCAGAGACAAGAAACTCGGGGAGTGGCCCGAGTATATAATATAAAGACTAAAGATGATCGAGATGATCCGGAGATTATAACATGTACATTTTATCTTTTCGATGATCCTGTTTTTGTTCTAGTTGACCCTGGTTCGACACACTCATATATTAGTACCAGGTTGATTAAAACTAGAGAAATTTCTTTAGAACCAGTCTCTAGTGAAATGATAGCAGTAAACCCTCTGGGGCATAGTGCAAGGGTAACTCGAGTATGTAGAAAATGTCCAATTAAGATTCAAGGGGTTGTGTTCTTAGCAAACTTAATGGAGTTACCTTTTGATGAATTTGAAATCATTCTGGGCATGGATTGGATTTTTTCGCATCATGGATGGGTGGATTTTCGTAAGAAGCGATTATTTTTGAAGGATACGAAAGGCTCCAAAATAGTAGTGATTGCTGAAAAAGCGAAATCACCCTCCAGTGTGATATCAGCCATGACAGCTAAGAAAATGATGACAAAAGGTTGTGTAGCTTTTCTAGCTAACGTGGTAGATACTCGAATACCGAAAGTGATGTTAAAGGATATTCCTACAGTTAAGGAATTTTCAGAGGTATTTCCGGAAGAGTTACCGGGTTTACCTCCAGATCGCGAAGTGGAATTTAGAATAGAGGTTTATCCGGGAACTGAACCTATTTCTATGGCTCCATATAGAATGGATCCAACGGAGTTAAAAGAATAAAAAGCACAATTGCAGGAGTTGCTGGATAAAGGATTTATCAGACCCAGTGTTTCTCCTTGGGGAGCACCTGTGCTATTTGTGAAAAAGAAAGATGGTTCTATGAGGTTATGTATTGACTATCATCAATTAAACAAGGTGACGATAAAGAATAAGTATCCTCTTCCGAGGATTGATGACTTGTTTGATCAATTAAAAGGCGCATCAATATTCTCAAAGATAGATCTGAGATCGGGGTATCATCAGTTAAAGATTGAAAGAGAGGATATCTCCAAGATGGCTTTTCGGACTCGGTACGGATATTATGAATTTGTGGTAATGCCGTTTGGATTGATGAATGCTCCTGCAACATTTATAGACTTAATGAACAGATTATTTCAACCATTTTTAGATCAATTTGTGGTAGTGTTTATAGATGATATATTGGTTTATTCCAAATCAAAGGAGGATCATGATACTCATCTTCGAGTAGTCATTCAGATACTTCGTGATAAGAAGTTATATGCCAAATTGTCCAAATGCGAATTTTGGTTATCTGAGATTTCTTTTCTCGGTCATATAGTGTCGACAGAAGGCATTAAAGTGGATCATAAAAATATTCAAGCCATAGTAGATTGGCAATCGCCAAAGAATATTACACAAGTCCGGAGTTTCTTAGGACTTACGGGTTATTATAGAAGATTTGTGAAGAATTTTTCAATGTTACCTCTACCGCTAACCAAATTGTTGCGGAAAGATGTGTCATTTGTTTGGACAGAGAAATGCCAAGAAAGCTTTGAGATTCTAAAGAAAATTTTAACCGAGGCTCCAGTGCTTGTGCAACCTGAGTCGGGTAAAAAATATGTAGTTTATAGTGATGCATCCCATAATGGGTTGGGTTGTGTGATGATGCAAGAAGGAATGGTTGTAGCTTATGCCTCCAGACAATTGCATAATCATGAGCGAAATTATCCGACGCATGATTTAGAATTGGTTGCAGTGGTTTTCGCTCTAAAAATTTGGCGACATTATTTGTATGGTGAGTGTTGTCATGTTTACACAGACCATAAAAGTCTAAAATATTTTTTGACTCAAAAAGAGCTGAATTTAAGACAACGAAGATGGATTGAGCTCTTAAAGGATTATGATTTGGTTATTGATTATCATCCGGGAAAGGCTAATGTGGTAGCAGATGCGCTTAGTCGAAAGACTTTTGCAACTCTAAGGGCTTTAGATACACATGTGTCATTTAATGATGATGGTGTTTTAATTGTTGAATTAAAATTAAAGCCGATATTTCTAGATCGGGTTAAAGAGCTACAAGGTCGAGATAAGAAATGCTTAATGAGGTTGGCACAAGTTGAAGAAGAAGAGACAAAAGATTTTGAAATAAGGGATAATGTATGTTTATATTATCGAGGAAGACTTTGTATTCCCGAGGATAATGAATTGAGAAGAGAAATTCTTTGTGAGGCGCATTACAGCCCTTTGACTATGCATCCAGGTGGAAATAAGATGTATCAAGACTTAAAAAGTCGTTATTGGTGGCCAAGTATGAAAAGAGCTGTAACCGAGTTTGTAGCAAAATGTTTGACATGTCAGCAAGTGAAAGCTGAACATCAAGTACCTTTCGGATTACTACAACCAATGTCTATTCCTGAATGGAAGTGGGAGCGAGTTACAATGGATTTTGTTTCGGGGCTACCTTTGTCACCAGGTAAAAACGACTCGATATGGGTAATTGTAGATCGATTGACCAAAACAGCTCATTTTATTCCAGTTCGAGTAGATTACTCAATGGATAAGTATGTTGAGTTATACATAAAAGAAATAGTTAGATTGCATGGAGTACTGATATCGATAGTGTCTGATCGAGACCCAAGGTTCACCTAAAGATTCTGGAAATCTTTACATGGGGCATTGGGTACTCGATTGAATTTTAGTACAACTTTTCATCCGCAGACAGACGGGCAATCAGAGAGAGCTATTCAGATACTAGAGGATATGCTGAGGGCATGTATAATTGAGTTTATGGGATCATGGGAAAAATATTTGCCTTTAGCGAGATTTGTGTATAACAATAGTTATCAATCAAGTATTAAGATGGCTCCATATGAAGCTCTGTATGGGAGAAAATGTAGAACACCATTAAATTGGTTTGAATTAAAAGATTAAGATCTGGTTGGGCCAGATTTGATGAAAGATATGGAGGATAAAGTGAAAATTATCCAGAGCAATCTAAAGATAGCTTTGGATCGATAGAGGTCCTATGCAGATTTAAAAAGGAAATAAATAGAATATCAAGTGGGAGACAAAGTGTTTTTGAAAGTATCACCTTGGAAGAAAGTATTACGTTTTGGGCGAAAAGGAAAACTGAGTCCGAGATTTATTAGATCGTATGAGATTTTGAAAAAAGTTGAACCCGTGGCTTATCAATTGGCCTTACCTTCGGACATGGACAAGATTCACAATGTTTTTCATGTATCAATGCTTAGAAGGCACAGATCAGATCCCTCGCATGTTATCACTCCTGAGGAGATAAATATTCGACCAGACTTGATATATGAGGAAGAACCGGTACGAATCTTGGCAAAGGAAATCAAAGAATTACGTAATAAAAGGATTCTGCTGGTCAAAGTGCTTTGGCAAAATTACAAAGTGGAAGAAGCTACTTGGGAAAGGGAGGAGGATATGGAAAAGCAGTTTAATCATCTTTTTGTTGCATGTACTTCTTTAAAAATTCGGGGATGAATTTTATTAAAGGGGAAGAATTGTAATGCCCCAAAAATTTATTTAAGGACTAAATCGAAATGATTTAAAAGATGAGGATTTAATTAAATTAAATAATGAAAGATGAGGATAAATAGGATTTATAGTTTAGATTAAATTGTAAGAAAGGATGATAAAGGGATATTTTGGTCATTTGGAATAAATTGAATTTAATATTCAATTTAATGGGATTAGGATAAGAGATAAGATGAAGAGGGGAATAGGAAGTCAACCATTTCTTTCATCTTCTTCTCTTCTTGCCGTGGAAAACTCCCCCTTCAGCTCAAAGGTAAGTTTTCAATTTAATGGTTATTTCCTTCGATTTTTGATGGGGATTGAAGCTTTGTATATTATGGGAGCTAAAGGAAGGTTTAAATGAATTTAAAACTAAGTTATTGATGAGATATTAGAGATTAAAGATAATGGGTTTTTGAGTGACATGATGAAATATGAAGGTTTATGGATGTTTTATTATAGATTTAACTTGTCATCAACTTAATTAAGAGATATGAGGTGTTAGAACTGGATTTAGAACATGTTGAAAATTGAGTATGATTCTTAAATCTCATGTAGAAGATAGAATTTTGAGGTTAAGGATGGGATAAATGAGTATTAACAGGTTTAAGCATGTGTATGTGACTTAGGAACATGAAAGGGAAAGAAACATGGAGTATTGAAGCTTAAAGGAGTGAAATTTCGTGCTTGAAATGAGATTTCTGTGCAAAGTGCATCGATACACTAGAAGTATGTATCGATGCACTCCTAAATAAATAAACATCGAATGCACTGAGTGTGTCGATGCACAGGTAGTGTATCGATGCACCCCCTTAAGATGAAAATATCGAATGTAATTTGTGTACCGATGCATAGGTAATGTATCGATGCACACGTTAAGGAATGTACCGATGCACTGTGTAGTGTACCGATACATACCTTAAATAATAAATGAAAATAGCCTTTCTTTTAGTTTAAGAAATGAAAGATTTCAATATACTAATAAGTGATATTGAATGTGTCTTTAAAGGATGCTTGAGTAGATCGAAATCAAGCTCCCAAGTCTAGCAAAACGAAAGGCAAAGACAAAGTAGCTGAGTAATCAGATTTACGTATTGGAAATAATAGCAAGGCGAACCAGGTGAGTGCATTTAATTATGTACGTATATGTGGTAATAGTTAAAATAGCATAATTTATTGATGTATGTATAGTGATTACCGAATGGCACTTTGTGTGCTAAAATAATAAGGAAATCATACTGAGTGTATAGATTTCCATATGAAGCATTGAGTGTGCTAAATGATAAGGAAATCATACTGAGTGTATAGATTTCCATATGGATCATTGAGTGTGATAAATGATAAGGAAATAATATTGAAAATATGGATTTCCAGATAGGGCATTTTATGTGCTAAAATGGTAAGGGAATCATACTGAGTGTATGAATTTCCAGATAAAGCACTAAGGGTGCTACATGGATAAGGAAATCATACTAATGGTATGGATTTTCACATAGGGCATTTCATGTGCTAAAATGGTAATAAAATCATACTAATGTTATGGATTTTCGAATAAGGCACTTCGTGTGCTAAAATGAAATGGGAAGCATATTAAGTGTATGATCTTCCAGATAGAGCACTGAGAGTGCTAATATTAAAAGGAAATTACATGAATTGTATGAATTTCCTATGGATTATATGGATTCCAATAATGATTAATAAATGAGTTAATGGCATCAATAATGCAGATTATAGTATATTCATTGGAATTAAAGTTTCCTTGGAGATTAAATATCAGAATATAACTTGTACGTAGAAATGTTATTTGTAATTAATTATGCCTCACTAAGTAATACTTAATGTGTGTTTATTTCACGCGTAGGTTGAATACAGCTTGTAAGGAGATATTTGGATATTCGGTCAAGGTCACCTCATACGTAACCTTATGACATAATGGACTATTTTAGTTATATTTTAGTCGGCATGTAATAGATTTTAATAAATAAAAATGTTTTAAATAAATTTAAACGTATTTATGTAAATGGTAACTATATAGTGATGAACGGTTAAACTTTTATGAGTTATGTAAGTGAGATGAAGTTATTGTAGCAGTGCATCGATGCACTGTAGTAGTGCATCGATTCACAATTTATATTCGATGTTGTTGTGCATCTGTACACTGTAGCAGATTGACTCCTTGTTTTTTTTTTCTAGTGAATATCTTCTCATTTTCTACTGTGAATCTCAGTCATCTATTTTCACTCATCCAACAATCATATATCTGTGTAAAACTCTTTTAGTTTTACATTGTGTAATATGATTATTTCATATATATATATATATATATATATATATATATATATATAGATATATATATATATATATATATATGGGTTAGGATCCACTTACACAATGTAAAACTAAATTTTTTTACATAGATTAAAGATCGTTGGATGAGTGAAAATAAATGGCTGAGATTGACTCCTTATTTTTTCAGTAAATATCTTTTCATTTCCTACTGTTAATCTCAGCCATCTATTTTCACTCATCTAACAGTATTAAATTTGTGTAAAACTAAAAGAGTTTTAGATTGTGTAACAGGATCCTATCCCTATTTATATAACTAATTAGTTTTACATTAATTTACAACCCTTGGTTTTGAATAAATAGATGATCTAGATTTAATGAAGCTTTATAACCCATTAAAAAATTTCAGACAAACTTACGGTAAATTATTAACCTTTTTTTACACCGTATGTTTATCTCCTTCCTTCTCCCCTTTTCTTTCAGACAAAAAAATCATCCATATTCAACTGATTCTTCTTCTTTTTCTTCTTCTCTTACCCATTGTTTCTGCCAATAAAGAATAGACAGATATGTAGTTTTTTAAAAATTTTAAAAATTCTTTTTTTTTCTTTTAATTTATGGAGATAATGGAAAATAAAAGAAAGAAGATCAATCAAGTTCAATGAGAAAGATTTCTTCTATCTGAAAAAAGGAAATGATGAAAAAGATGAAGTTTATGGTGAAAAGAAAAAAATTTTAAATTTTTTAAAAAAACTATATACCTGTCGATTCTTTATTGACAAAAACAATGGGTAAAAGAAAAAGAAGAAGAAGAATGATCAATTGAATGGGGATGATTTCTTTTTTCTGAAAGAAAAGGGGAAGAAGGAATGAGATAAGCTTACGGTGAAAAAAAAGGTTGATAATTTACCGTAAGTTTATCTGAAAATTTTTTATGGGTTATAAAGCTTCATTAAATCTATACCATCTATTTATTCAAATTTAAGGGTTGTAAATTAATGTAAAACTAATTAGTTTTACACAATGTAAGTGGATCATATCTCATATATATATATATATATATATATATATATATATATATATATATATATATATATATTATATATATATATATAAAGTTGTTTTAATCTAAAGATAAAAAATTGCATTGGGCCAATGGTAAGGATACCCTCTCCCTATTATACCCAGATTTGATGCTCATCTTGGATAAAAAAAATTATTCAATTAAATAAATTAAATTTAATAAAAAAACCCATGACACATGACACTATCATATTAGATGATTAAATTAAAATTAAGACTAAATTGATATGATATATAAGTAATGAGAACCAAATGTATAATTGTACTAATTTTATTAATTGTCACACAATCTTTTCCATCAAATGTTAACGATAAGTGGCTTGATTGACAATATTTAAATATTTAAGTGGTTTGATTAATAAAATTAAAAGATAGATGGTTAAAACAAAACCCGATTATAATTAAGTGGTCATGGATGTAATTTACCCAATTGTTTTGCACAAAAGAAAATATATGTCAAGTTTTAAAAATATATTTTAAATAGAGTTAATTGAAACACATGTCCTCAAATTATGATCTTTATTCTAAATTAGTCCCTAAACTTTTAAACATTCTAATTTCATCCTTAAAATATGACTGTATTCTAAATTATTCCTCAAACTTTTGAACATTTCAATTCCATCCCCAAACTATAACCTTTATTCTATATTAGTCACCAAACTCTTTGAACATTTCAATTTCATCCCATACATATATACTAATCACGTCCCTTATTAATAAAATCGTTAGACCAAGTTATATTATTATATGTTTTAAAAAATAAAATTTAGGTTAAACTATGGTTGAAACTAATTGTAAAAATTGGATGAATTTGGGGATGAAAATGAAAGATTCAAATGTTTGTGGATCAATTTAAAATGATGTCATAGTTTGAGGATGAAATTAGAATATTAAAAAATTAAGGACTAATTTAGAATTAGAGTTATAGTTTAAGTATAAAATTAAAAAAATTAAAAAAATTAAAAAAATTTAAAGACTAATTTAAAATAAGAGTTATAATTTAAGTTTTAAATAGAAAAAAGAAAACTCATTATTTAAATCAAATAATAGAAACATTCTTGTCTTTCTATTACAATGTTTCTCTTGGTCTTCGTCTTTTGCCACCCATGTCTCCTCTCTCATTCAAATGAATACAAAGCAATGCTGTTTTGCTAACCCAAAATTGTAGGTAAAAAGAATGAGACGAAAAACAGAGGATTTTATTTGCCTTTGGTTCCTTTTTAATGAATGATCTCTATTCGTTTAGCCCATTTTAAGTATCCCCTTCTGTTTCAATTTTCAAGCTTCAGAAGCCTCAGGGTTTCTGAAAATTTCCAGGTATTATTCAGTTTCTTTATCTCTCCTTTGGGAGCTTTTGTTTTTATGTGATTGAGAATTCTTTTTTGGGGGGACATTGTGATTGAAAATTTTGAGTTATGCTTAGAATTTCGTTAACTTTTCTTTCATTTAGCTATTCACCACTCAAAAACTCTTCATTGGTGCCTTTCAGGTATTGGGTTGATCTTTTTCTGGTTGCCCTCTCTTTCATTTAATCCTACCTATATGTGCGTTTACAGTTAAAATTTTGGGATAGCATTGTTTGCTTTTCATCCATTGTTTTGTTTTTAATTTGATTTTTTAAAACAGATTGGAAATTGAGAAGAAAAAGTTTGCATAACAGAGAGAGATGGGGCTTGGAAGATTGGGATTTGTAGTTAGAGTTTGGAAGTTTATGATGATATCAGTTAAAACATGTTATAGATCGGTTTGGAATCATCCAATTTTGGTTGGTTTGGTCAGTTTTATCATATATTTGTATAGATCTTCTCCATTTATGTTTTCAATATTGGTTACTGCATCTCCTGTTTTGGTTTGCACTGCTGTTTTGCTTGGTCTTCTTTTGAGTTTTGGGTCACCGAACATACCCGAAGTTGAGGAAAAGGGAGAAGAAGAAAAAGTTAGTCATGAAGTTTCATCATTGAAAACTGGAGCTACTGAGGATTATTCTATAGTCGAGAGAGATGCTGGTCGTGATGGTTTTGTTGTAGAAAGATATGTAAAAAAGAGGAGAGGTATAGTAGAGAATGATTTTGAGAAAGTTAGTTTGGTTGATAATGAGGTTGGCGAAGTTGAGAAGGATGGTTCCGTTTCTTATAAGCTTTTAGTTGACGACCGTTTGGATTCTATGGGCATTCGTTGTGAGAATGGGGTGATTGATGGTGTGCAGGGAATGTCGAATGATTTGTTGTTCGAGAAGAAGAGAGAGATTAAGAGAGAGATGCTGGGGAGTGATGGTGCATTTCGTAAGATGGAGCTTGCTGAGGATCAAAGTAATGTGCCAAAGGATAAAGATGATGATGACTATTTGGATTCTGATTCTGATGGTGCTGAAAGTTCCTCTCCTGATGTTTCGATGGCAGATTTAATGCCGGTGATTGATGAGTTGAATCCACTTTTAGGCTCAGATGCACCACAGCCTGCTCTGCTATGTGTGGATGGTTCTTATGCTGTTTCAGATATGTCTCATGGCAGTATTAATGATGATAGTGTTGATTCAGATGAGTTAGAGAACCCGAGGGAGGAAGATAATGATGAGAATGAAGGAAAAGGAACAAAGACGGATACTGAAGATGAAAGTAAATTCGCAATTAAATGGACAGAGGATGATCAGAAAAATCTCATTGAACTGGGGACTTCAGAGCTTGAAAGAAACCAACGGTTGGAGATTCTTATGGCTAGGAGAAGAGCTTGTAAAAACATGAATTCAACGACTGAGAAGAATTTAATGAACTTAGAAGGTGCTGCTATTTCCTCACACATCACACCGATTTCTACTAGACAAAACCCGTTTGAACTTCTATACGATTCCTGTGATGAGCTAGGATTACCTCCCATTCCAGGGTCAGCTCCATCCATTAGGCTGCCAAGAAACCCTTTTGATCTTCCTTGTGACTCAACTGAGGAAATACCTGTTCCTAAAGGAGACAGTTTCCCAGTAGATTTTTCAGGTTTTAATCAAAGGGAAGTAGTTCCTCAAAGAGAATCCATCTTTCGGAGACATGAAAGCTTCAATGTGGGACCGTCATCTTTTGGTTTTCCTAGGGAAGAGCATAATTGGAAACCTTTTTTTGTTCCAGATAGGGTAGTAACAGAAGGAGCCTCATTCCTGAGGCAGTCAAGTGAAGCTAGTGAGTCGAAGTTGAGCTCTGTTCTTGATACGGAATCAGCGAGTTCAGTACCGGACGAAGAGGACAACAAGTCAAATGAGCATGGTGTTTCTCGAGAAACTGAACCGATCTTGAATGTAGATCATGTTTCTGTCCATGATGAACAAGAGAGCCAATCATCAGGGAATGTTAGATCCATTAATGCTGTCCTAGCCGAGAATCGAGATGTTCATCATGATGTGGTTGAGATCGTTTTGGGGGATGGGGAAAATCAGCTGGAAATTGAATCAGATTTGTCTGAAGCTGCAGCAACTGCTCATATGGAATTCAATGCCAGTGAAATTCATTCTGAAGGAGAGATGATTATGGATGATTCTAGCAGTAGCTCAAGTTCGTCTTCCTCCTCCTCCTCCTCCTCAGAAACAGATGAAGAGATATCTGATGCCAGGGGAGAAGATTTTGCAAGTTTTGAATCCGAGGATAATGAAACTAAAGAATCTGACTTTTCTACACAACCTTCATTTGAGGAATCAGAGTTCCCTTCTACGAGTAGGGCGGTGGATGATAATCAACACAGGAAGCCTGTTTATGATTCCAGTCCTCCATCACTCGAGAAATTCTTCTCATTTTCATCTCTCTCTTCTAGCACATTAGCTGAGATATCTGAAATGGGTTTGCCTTTGAGGTTGATAGGGTCTACAGATGGGGAACCCAAAGCACATGGCAAAACAACTATTGTGGCATCATCTTCACTGGAATCGGACAAACAACTGTTGTGGCATGATACAGAGATGGATGAACATGATAAGCTCAAGGTAAGTTATGCAATATGAAGTATGTTTCTTTGAAGATTAATCATATAAACTGTATTGCAAATTTTGTCTCCGATAATGTGTTTCATTTATCGAATACTAGATGCTTTTTTTGGCCTTGTAAGATCAAGTTTCCCTTCTTTTTTCTGCTTTTGTGAGCTCGGAGTTCGTAGGAGATGATGTATCCTTCCCCCCCCCCCACACACAAAAAAATTGTTTCTTTCTTAATCTGCTATAGAATTGGTGGTCTTATAAAATAACTTTAATTCCCTGATGCACCAGCACAAGAAAGAGTTGATTGGCAATGATATTATTTTTGTGTCAAATAATGATGTAGAAATAGTTAATTGAACATGGATGATATGATACTTATCTATTTACTCTAATTAGGATTTCATCACTCAAAGTGATGATTTACCCCGCATAAGATTTACGAATTGTATGTATGCTTCAACACTGGCATTTATGAAATTTGCTGCACTATATATTTGAATTTTCTTGGAAATATCCTCTTTTTCTCAGGAGTTTAATTGTTTGATTTTGTTGTTTTCACATGCATCCAGTTCATTATGCACTATGGTTCCCTGCTTTTCAGGCAATTTATCTCAAATTTTATGATATTTTGGTTTCCTTGTGTGACTTAAATTGCTGATATCGAAACTAACAGAAACCACTATGATTCAGGAAATTAGTTCACTGGATGGATCTCATGTTGCCTATTCTGAATGTACATTGTTACCAGAAGATATGAAGACTCAGACTAATGTAGTGTTGCCTGTTCTTGAAGCAAAATCAGCAGAAGACATTGATATGGCTTTTAAGCAACTTCATGAAGGGGTTGATGTTGAGGAAGTGATTGTTCCGAGTATGATTGAGAAACTGCAAGATCAATCAGCTAACAAATCAAAATTACCCGTTGTCGAGGCAAGATCTCTGGAGGATATATATAAAGCGTTTCAACAATCTCCGGAATCTAGTCCAGCTGAGCTGCCACCTTCTTCAGGCTATACAAAGACTGAGAATAACATGGTGCTTCCTGTTCTTGAAGCAAGATCAGCGGAAGATATTAATTTGGCTTTCAAGCAACTTCATGAAGGGGTTGATGTTGAGGAAGTGATTGTTCCAAGTATGATTGAGAAACTGCAGGATCATGGAGATATCAAATCAAAATTACCCGTAGTCGAGGTAAGATCTCTGGAGGATATACATAAAGCATTTCAACAAGTTCCAGAATCTAGTCCAGCTGACCAGCAGCCTTCTTCAGGCTATAAAAAGGCTGAGACTGATGTGGTATTACCTGTTCTTGAAGCAAGATCAGCAGAAGTTATTGATTTGACTTTTAACCAACTTCACGAAGGGGTCGATATTGAGGAAGTAATTCTTCCGAGTATGATTGAGAAACTGCAAGATTATACAGATGATAAAGAAAAATTACCCGTTGTCGAGGCAAGATCTCTGGAGGATATACATAAAGTTATTCATCAACCTCTGGAATCCAGTCAACCTGAGCTTCCACATTCTTCATGCTTAAAGAACAAATCATCAAAAGATACAAAGACCAATACGAATGTGGTGCTGCCTGTTCTTGAAGTGAAATCAGCAGAAGATATTGATTTGGCTTTTAAGCAACTTCACGAAGGGGTCGATGTTGAGGAAGTTATTGTTCCGAGTATGATTGAGAAACTGCAGGATCATGGAGATATCAAATCAAAATTACCTGTTGTCGAGGCAAGATCTATGGAGGATATACATAAAGTTTTTCATCAAGCTCTGGATTCTAGTAAACCTGAGCTGCCACATTCTTCAGGCTTAAAGAACAAATCATCAAAAGTTACAAAGACCGAGATCAATGGGCTGCTGCCTGTTCTTGAAGCAAAATCAGCAGAAGATATTGATTTGGCGTTTAAGCAACTTCACGAAGGGGTTGATGTTGAAGAAGTAATTGTTCCAAGTATGATTGAGAAACTGCAAGATTATACAGATGATAAAGAAAAATTACCCGTTGTCGAGGCAAGATCTCTGGAGGATATACATAAAGTTATTCATCAACCTCTGGAATCCAGTCAACCTGAGCTTCCACATTCTTCATGCTTAAAGAACAAATCATCAAAAGATACAAAGACCAATACGAATGTGGTGCTGCCTGTTCTTGAAGTGAAATCAGCAGAAGATATTGATTTGGCTTTTAAGCAACTTCACGAAGGGGTCGATGTTGAGGAAGTTATTGTTCCGAGTATGATTGAGAAACTGCAGGATCATGGAGATATCAAATCAAAATTACCTGTTGTCGAGGCAAGATCTATGGAGGATATACATAAAGTTTTTCATCAAGCTCTGGATTCTAGTAAACCTGAGCTGCCACATTCTTCAGGCTTAAAGAACAAATCATCAAAAGATACAAAGACCGAGACCAATGTGCCACTGCCTGTTCTTGAAGCAAAATCAGCAGAAGATATTGATTTGGCTTTTAAGCAACTTCACGAAGGGGTTGATGTTGAGGAAGTAATTGTTCCGAGTATGATTGAGAAACTGCAAGATTATACGGATAATAAAGTAAAGCTACCTGTTGTTGAAACAAGATTTCTGGAGGATATACATAAAAATTTTCAACAAGCACCAGAATCTAATCCGGTTGAGGTGCTGCAATCTTCCGACTTTAGGAAGGAATTATCAAAAGATTCGAAGACCGACAATAATATGGTGCTTCCTATTCTTGAAGCACGATCAGCAGAAGATATTGATTTGGCTTTTAAGCAACTTCATGAAGGGGTCGATGTTGAGGAGGTGATTCTTCCAAGTATGATTGAGAAACCGAAGGATCATGGAGATATCAAATCAAAATTACCTATAGTTGAGGCAAGAACTCTGGAGGATATACATAAAGCATTTCATCAAGCTCCAGAATTTAGTCCAGCTGAGCTGCCGCCTTCTTCAGGCTATACGAATACAGAAACTAATGTGGTTCTGCCTATTCTTGAAGCAAGATCAGCAGAAGATATTGATTTGGCTTTTAAGCAACTTCATGAAAGGGTTGATGTAGAGGAAGTGATTGTTCCGAGTATGATTGAGAAACCGCAGGATCATGGAGATATCAAATTAAAATTACCTGTTGTCGAGGCAAGATCTATGGAGGATATACATAAAGTTTTTCATCAAGCTCCGGATTCTAGTAAACCTGAGCTGCCACATTCTTCAGGCTTAAAGAACAAATCATCAAAAGTTACAAAGACCGAGACCAATGGGCTGCAGCCTGTTCTTGAAGCCAAAACAGCAGAAGATATTGATTTGGCATTTAAGCAACTTTACGAAGGGGTTGATGTTGAGGAAGTAATTGTTCCAAGTATGATTGAGAAACTGCAAGATCATGCAGATAATAAAGCAAAACTACCTGTTGTCGAAGCAAGATCTCTGGAGGACATACATAAAGTTTTTCATCAAGCTCTGGAATCTAGTCAACCTGAGCTTCCACATTCTTCAGGCTTAAAGAACAAATCATCAAAAGATACAAAGACCGAGACCAATGTGCTGCTGCCTGTTCTTGAAGTAAAATCAGCAGAAGATATTGATTTGGCTTTTAAGCAACTTCACGAAGGGGTTCATGTTGAGGAAGTAATTGTTCCAAGTATGATTGAGAAACTGCAAGATCATACAGATAATAAAGCAAAACTACCTGTTGTCGAAACAAGATCTCTGGAGGATATACATAAATATTTTCAACAAGCAGCAGAATCTAATCCGGTTGAGGTGCTGCAATCTTTTGACTTTAGGAAGGAATTATCAAAAGATTCGAAGACCGACAATAATGTGGTGCTTCCTATTCTTGAAGCACGATCAGCAGAAGATATTGATTTGGCTTTTAAGCAACTTCATGAAGGGGTCGATGTTGAGGAAGTGATTGTTCCAAGTATGATTGAGAAACCGAAGAATCATGGAGATATCAAATCAGAGTTACCTATAGTTGAGGCAAGATCTCTGGAGGATATACATAAAGCATTTCGTCATGCTCCAGAATCTAGTCCAGCTGAGCTGCCGTTTTCTTCAGGCTATACAAATACAGAGACTAATGTGGTGCTGCCTGTTCTTGAAGCAAGATCAGCAGAAGATATTGATATGGCTTTTAAGCAACTTCATGAAGGAGTTGATGTTGAGGATGTAATTGTTCCGAGTATGATTGAGAAACTGCAAGATCATTCAGATTATAAAGCAAAACTACCTGTTGTCGAGGCAAGATCTCTGGAGGATATACATAAAGTTTTTCATCAAGCTCCAGAATCTAGTCCAGCTGAGCTGCCTCCTTCTTCAGGCTATACTAAGACCGAGACTAATGTGGTGCTGCCTGTTCTTGAAGCAAGATCAGCAGAAGATATTGATTTGGCTTTTAAGCAACTTCATGAAGGGGTTGATGTAGAGGAAGTGATTGTTCCTAGTATGATTGAGAAAACTCAGGATCATGGGGATATCAAATCCAAATTACCTGTTGTCGAGGCAAAATCTTTGGAAGATTTACATAACGCTTTCCAACAAGGCATAGAACCGACTCCAGCTGAGCGGCCTCACTCTTCAGGCACAAGGAATGAACCGAGACCATGAACGGTAAGAAGGCAAAGCTCAAGTTCTACTGATTATGAATGAAGTAACAAAATGTAGTTTAGAAAGAGTTTGGTGGTTTCAGTTTTCTTTTAAAATGGTTGTTTCTTTAACCCTCCTTTTTGGAGATGAGATTTTTGGTTTTCTAGTTTGGTTACCATAATGTTTTTGATTAATGTAGTCATGTTTTGTTGAGTTTATTTGTTTATTGAATGAATGAATGAGTTATTCAAAAGTAAGGAGTTCTGCTATGATTTCTTTTTGTGCTATGATTAAGTGCTCAATTCTGATACTATGCTATTGCTCTCTCATGGTTTTTCATCTTTCTTCTCCTACGTTTACCTGTATACTCTAATCTTTCTCATCTTTCTACATGTATAGTACCTAAATTATCAATTTTGTTTCATTTTAGTACCTAAACTTTCATTTGTTTCAAAATCATACTTAACATTTACTTTTTGTATCATTTTAATACACCGCCGTTAAAAACTTAACCGAACTACTGCACATTGCATTTTTATGAGTAAATTACATCATTCATCACTTAACTATCTTCTCACTTCTATTTTGGTCACTAAAGTTTAAACATTTTCAATTTAACTACTCAACTTTCAAATTGTTCATGTTTTAATCATTCTAATTAATTTTATTAATAATTTTTGTGACATGACATCTTTTATTATTATTTTATTAATATATAATTAAAATAAAAAAATAAATTTGAAAGTTAGTGATTAAATTTGGAGTAATTTGAAAGTTAAGTAATTAAATTAAAAAATTAAACTTTAGTAACCAAATAGGAGTGAAAAGATAGTTGAGTGATGAATGATGTAATTTACCCATAAAAATGTCATGTTGTAACAGTCCGTTAAGTTTTTACCAGTGAGGCATCAAAACGAAACAAAAAGTAAACGTTAGATATGATTTTGAAATAAATGAAAATTTAGGTAATAAAATGAAATAAAACTAATAGTTTAGGTACTAAACATGTAGTTTATCCAATAAAATTGTATGATGTATACATGACAGTAATCAGCACCCAACAAGATATATGTAAAGCAAGACAAATAACTTGAAAGTTTTTCACTGATGTAACTCGATGATCTCAACATAGCTTCAGTGTGTCTTTAGTCAGCTGAAATTTCACTTCTATCTCTTCTCAAGCTCAAAAGGTATGAGAAAAGAAGTTAAAAGTCTTTGATTTAGCTAAACTTTAATCATTGCAAAGAAAGACATAGAAATCCAAGAGGTAACTGCGAATATGATCGTGTTCACATCTCGATCAACTGCGGCTCCCGCAAACATGTCCTATGTATGAATCTAAGACATCACTTTTAGAACATTTAATCAATACCAATGCTACGACAATTCTCAATCGACAATTGTCCGAAACATTATAAATAACCATGAAACAAAAAGTAAGGGTATATACACACTTCATCAGAAGACAAGACCAACACCGTCAGAACCACCACCCTACTTTTGTCTACAATCGTTGTTCACTTCCTAGGACGTCTAATTAATACCAATGCCACAACAACTCTCAATCGACACCTATCTGGAACACTATAAATAACTATGCAACAGAGAGTAAGGGCAGGCAAACACTTCTCCACTAAAGAACCAGACCATCGTCGGAACCACCATCCTACCTCTGTTTACTATCATTATTCACCATCAACAATATTTGTATTAGATTGTGTTAGAAACCTGGGCTTCAAGAAAAATATATCACTATGAAAGAAATAACAATGAGAGGTAGTTCTTCATTGATACACAACACAACTTTTTATACAAATGTTACATAGCAAGCTAAACTACAGCTCTAATAACAGCTCATAACAACTATACTAACAACCTCACAACTGCATAACCGTCTACTACACGTCAGCAATAGTTTCAACACTCAACATTCTCTCTAGTTTTTCTTCCTCCCCAAGAAAAGACTGAACATTAACTTTAGCACGAAAAACTTCAAACTGAGTTGCAGCCAAAGGCTTTGTAAAACCATCAACAACTTGGTGATTATCTGGCACATAATTCACCACCACTTGTTTCAATGCATCCTTCTCACGAGCGAAATGGACATCAAGCTCTACATGCTTACTTTTTGTATGATAGACAAGATTAGTTGTCATGGCAACAACACTGCTGTTATCGCATCGTACAATTGGTATTTTTTTGCCTTGCAATACCCATATCAGTCAGAAGAGCACTCACCCACGTCGTTTCAGCAGTAACGTCTGCAACACTCCTGTATTTAGCCTCCATGGTGGACATGGAGATCGACTTTTTCTTCCTAGAAGTCCACATGACTAGATTATCACCTACAAAAACATAGTTACCAGAAATGGACTTGCGATCATCAGTGTTTCCAGCACAATCAGCATCAACAAATGCCACAATATTGAATCCTGCCACTGCAGGTGCTATCACCAAACCATGATTAAGTGTTCCTACCAAATACCGCAAAATTCTTTTAACAACAACAAGATGGCATTGCCTTGGAGCATGCATGTATTGCGCAACCTTATTAACGCTGAACGTAATGTCTGGCCAAGTATGACATGCATATAGAATAGCTCCCACAATACTCCGATATTCATAGGCATCCTGAAGCAACGAACCTGCATCTTGAATCAACTTAGCAGATACAAGCATAAGTGTAGAAGCAGAATTGGCAGTACTCATCTTAGTCTTCATTAGAAATTCTAAAATAAACTTTCGTTGACTAAGAATCAACGAACCTCCACACTGTTTAACTTTTATGCCCAGAAAGTAATGAAGATCACCAAGATCTTTTAAGGCAAACCCATCCCCAAGCAACCTCACCACTTCTTCAATTTGCACATTCGACTCACTAGTCAACACTATATCATCAACATACACAAGCATATAGACACATTGACCGTCTACCTAATGAACAAACAATGATGTATCTGCTGAAGATTCTTTAAAACCATTTTGAACTAAGCAACTCTTAATCTTATCGTGCCAGTTCCGAGTAGCTTGACGTAGACCATACAAAACCTTCTGCAATTTACACATCAAAGGACTACCATCAGCAGCCACTTGTTCAAACCCAGGCGGTTGTTGCATGAAAACATCCTCATGAAGATCACCATGCAAGAATGCATTATTCACATCCACCTGATGCAGCTGCCAACCCTTCGTTACAGCCAAAGAAAGAACAACATTTAGTGTAACAAACTTAACAACTGAGCTAAACGTCTCACCAAAATCATGTCTCGACATCTGCGAGAACCCTTTTGCTACTAACCTAGCTTTGTATCTGCTAACAGAACCATCAGGGTTATTTTTTAACTTGAAAATTCATTTGCACCCAACCACTGATCGTCCTTCAAGAAGCTTCACAAGGGTCCATATACCATTCTTCTACAAAGCTTCAATCTCTGCATGAACTGCAACTCTCCAATGAGAAGACTGAAGTGCCTCATACACATTTACAGGTTCCATATCATCATAGCTAGCCAAATACAACTTAGGCTTGAATACACCACATTTACTTCTTGTCAGTATCGGATGACGATTCAAAGAGATACCACCACCTTCCAGCGAACCTTCACCATTATTACCCCTCATAACAGCTGTTTGTAATAAGGAGAAACGTGGGCAATAGAAACAGGAGCTGACACAGACTCCACTAGATCCACCAACTCATTATCCTCACCTGCACCAACTGAGGTTGCACCAGCTACCTCTTGCTGAACTGCTGCTCCCAGAGAACTAACATTTGCATCACAGTAGCCTGACCCGTCTCACCAGAATCCTCAGTTGTACTAACTAAGGTTGCACCAGCTACCTCTTGCTGAACTGCTGCTCCCAGAGAAATAACATCTACATTCACAGTGGCCTGACCCGTCTCACCAGAAAAATGAGAAGCTTGCACCCCATAAGTTCCACTGGTTCGAAACTAACGCATATCAGTCAGAAGTTCAAGCGTCATGGACTTTTGTTTACAAGACACATAAACATTACTTGAAATACCAGCCCCTGCAAATGGAAAAACCAATTCATCAAAAATTAAATGTCTAGAAACATATATCTTGCCACTGGCTGCTAGGCACATATAACCTTTGTGTTGTGGGCTATAACCCAAAAAAGTGCATGGTTGAGACCGAAACTCAAGTTTATGTTGCTGAAAAACTCTCAAGTGAGGAAAACATTTGCACCCAAAGATCTTCATGAACTCATATTCTGGTTTCTTCCCCCAAAGCTTCTCGTGTGGTGACAACCCATCCAAGACCCTAGTAGGAAGTTGATTAATGAGAAATAACGCAGTAACAGTCGCATAATACCAATAACATAAAGGAATAGTTGCCTGAGCTAACAAAACCAAGGCAAGTTCAAGGATATGTCGATGCTTTCTTTCTGCCACACCATTCTGCTTAGATGTGTGAGGACAAGCAAAACGATGAGTAATCCCATCTTTCAACAGAATATATGAGAGATTGCGATATTCCCCACCCAGTCGCTTTGCACAGCCTTAACAGACAAACCAAACTGAGTAGAAACCATTTGCTGAAATTACTTGAACACATTCACTGCGTGCGATCTAGCTTTCAAGAAATAAACCCAAGTATGCCTCGAATAGGCATCAACAAACGACAAATAATAATAAAATCCATTAGAAGAAATGTGAGATGGCCCCCATATATCAGTATAAACAAGTTGAAAGAGCTCAGTATACACATTATTAGAGTGAAAGAAAGGCAATTTATGGTTCTTGACAATGCAACAAGCCTCACAGATCTTATTCATAGCTTTGGGAACATGTACATCAAGAGTTTGACACACACTAGCAACAATATTATACACTGCATGCCCTAACCTTCTATGCCAAACACTGTAAACATCATCAGCAACAATAGAATTATCACAAGCTTTTTTACAAACACTTGAAGTACTATTATTAGGAAACACATAAAGCCCTCATTCCATACGCCCTTGAAGAAGGACACCTTGAGTAATAGCATCACGAACGCAGCAGCCTTGAGCATGAAACTAAAAAATCACGTTGTTATCCCTAGCAAACTTAGATACTGAGAGTAAATTCTGAGTTATACTAGGAACATGAAGCAAATCACTAACTAAAAAAGTTTTAGAAGTAGATTTCAGGGTCGTATCACCAACCAAATCAATAGCTAATGAAACACCATCACCAACAACCAGCTTACCTGGACCACTATGACCAGTGCGATGAGTTATAATATCAGCATTCGGAGTCACGTGATCCGTAGCGCCAGAGTCAACAACCCATTGATCCTGCTCAGATGTTGGAGAATTTGTACCAGTCGAAATGTGAAGTCGAGAACCCTTCAAACAACAAGTGCAACTGCATTTATCATAGGCAGCCGTGTTGACTTGAGCAGAGTCTTCTGTATACTATGACTGACTACGACTAGCAATCTGATAATCTTCATCATAACGATGCCAACAATGATCAACCAGATGCTCAAGCTTACCACACAATTGAAATTGAATACGTGGCCGACCACGTCCACGACCCGCTCGACCACCAGATCTGCTACCTGAAGGAGCAGCAGACAAACTATCTTTATCATAGTTTGAATACGAACGTTTAGAGAAATCACCTGAATTAGATCCATGAGTAAGATGAACAGTAGCTACCATAGTTTCTTCTTGAGTAACGAACCCAGCAAGCTGCGTCTCTGCATCTATAAGTATAGACATACCTTATCCAAAGGTAACATATCACCACTCGTTGTAATAACAGTCATAAAAGGATGATACTCACGTGGAAAACCCTTCAAAATACTAGCAATATGCCCTACCATAGGTATTGGACTCCCACACGAAGCCAAAACATCACATATTTCTTTAACCTTAGCAATATACACGCACATACTGTATTCTCCCTTCTTGAGAGACTGAAGTTTACAATCTAAGCTCATTACCGAAGTTGAAGACCGAGTCGCAAAGTACTACAACACCATACTCTAGATAGAAGTTGATGTCTCAGCACCAACAAATTGAGACAGAAGATGTGGACTAATAGTAGAAAGCAACCATGATGCCAATGCACTAACCTATGCTACAAAATCATCATACGCCTCATCGGGAATAAGACTACCATTTTCATCGACAATCATTTCAGGTGGAGACTGCATACCAAAGGTAAGAAGACGCTCAAGATGATGACTACGGACTGAGAGCAAAACTTTTTGTTTCCACAACAAGAAATTCATTTCATCCAACACTACTTTGATCTTTTTGTTAGTGAACATCGAAAGAACGCAACAACACCAAAAACAAGATCACAATAAGAAAACCACGCAAGCTTTTTATACAAAAGTTACACAGGAAGCTAAACTACAGTCTAATAACTGCTCATAACAACTAAACTAACAACCTCACAATTGCATAATCGTCTACTACAAGTCAGCAATAGTTTCAACACTCAACTAATTGAAAAAGAAAATATCAGAATTTTTATATACCATATTGCCTGGAGGACCGACATCATGTTTCCCTGACAAGAGTGCGAGGCGAAAACCAGTCACATCAGTAATGATTGATGACCAAGGTTAATTCGGGAATTAGGTTCCTATTGATGAGGCAACGAGGATGTTGGAATATCAAAAGATGGTGAGGTATTTGCCTTTATCTGATAGGACAATGATGGTGGATGCTGGACAAGATGAATATATTTTACATCAATAGGATGAGAGTCAAGGTAAAAAAAAGAGAAAAATAGTCAATTACATTACCCTAGCAAAACCAACTTTTGATAGATATTGCAGGCAGTCTAAATGACAAACTATAAAGAAGAGTATTATATTTACATCACAAGGATTTGTTGTAAATGTAATACCTCAAAATTTTGGTTAGGGACTAAAATGAAATGTTTAAAAATTTGGTGGCTAAAGTGAACATTTAGAAAAAGTTGGAGTCTTTAAATGGTAATTTTCTAAAAACAATTTTTATCCCATAAATAGATAATTTACCTATTGTTGGAAATGAAATTACGATGTTGATTCGGGATTTTTATTGAAAGAAATTTTTAGTTAAATTTTTTCGAGAGTTTTCGCATAATTGAATGGAATAGAAATTTAATAATTTATCTCTAGTCATTGGATTTAGGGGAAAAGTTGTCATTTCCTAACGCTAGGATTAATATGAACCATTGGATTAAGATGATGGATTCTTGTAAGAATTAGAATAATTGAATTTAAGTTAAAGTCCATGTTATTATTTTCAAAATAAATAAATAAATAAAGTCTGTGTTAAATATGAACCAATAGATCAAAAAGGATAAGATTGATATTAAAATTTATTTTAATGGCAAAATGGTTGTTTGACATTCTATGGAATTATTTTAAATCATAGAACGATTATAAGTGACATGTGGCATGCTATGGATCACAAAAGTTTAAAGGTAAAATAGTTCTTTCATTTTTGAAATGGTAATATTAGTTTATAGTGTACTACATCAGATAGTACCAAACTTTAGGTATTGTATCGTTTATACCATTGAACTTTTAATTTTTCCAATTATAGCACTAAACTTTGATTTTCGTTTCAATTATACCATTGGGTCATTAAATCGTTGATAGTCAGATCAAAATGACGTCGTTTTGGTGAGGTGTATATGTCGACAACTGTCAGCCATGTCGGTAGCCATCAGTCACATCATCATGTCGTTAATACTTTAACGGTTCAGTGGTATAAATGAAATGAAAATCAAAGCTCAGTGCTATAATTGGCAACATTAAAAGTTCAATAGCATAAATGATACAATGACTAAAGTTTGATGGTAATTGATGTAGTTTATCCTAGTTTATAATATAACATGTGTTAATAAAAAAGAAGAAATAATACTTACCTACAGGCTTTCGTGAGTTTTAAAGGTAAGGAGAAAACATTTTTATTTGATTTTCCTTCCAATTTACTTAGAATTAGGATTAATACATAAAATACAAAGTCGATCTTCTTTGAATTATCTTTCATTTGATACCAATAATTCATGATTTCTTCGTATTATATTAATGGTGTAACACCCCCAGACTGATGCAGTTAACCCAATCTGATCTGGGAAGTCACATTAGGGCCACCGGAGCGACCCACTATCAAAATCTTGAAAAATTTAAAACTTTTATTAAAACATATAACTTATAAAATGATCTATCAGTATTCAGAAATAAAACAGATTTTCAGACTCATATATATATAACAAAATACAACCTACATGCCCCCTAATCACATGTACCATACTCCGTAAGCAACGCCGGAAGAACTCCCTTACTGATGTCGATAGATGCACTGGTACGATTCTTTTAACCTGAAAAGGTGAGTAACAGAGTGAGCTTTGGGAAGCTTAGTAATACAGGACTACCAGATGATACTACAGGACATGCAATTAACATATAATTGTATGTGTCATTATTGGTTCAGACATCTACAGATTTTTATGTTGAGCGGAGATCCTACAACTATTTCAGGTAGTAACAGACAATAAGCTTTCAGTTTAGATGGAAATATTTCAGATGTCTGGGTTCAGGAGATCAGAATAGGTTGTCTGGTGTGTTCCCACAAAAACCAGTGAAAACACATATATCTTTTTAAAACCATAGTAGTCCCTCCAACCGAACGCCAATGCAGTTCCCCAGAACTACATAACCTAAGGGAGTACCTTGGGGCCTGCGAGCCTATCCAAGAAAATTCTCGGGGTCACGGGGGCCTACCCAAAAAAAGTTTCAGGGCCGCAGATCCTATCCAAGGGTCGACTTAGGTCCGTAAGGAATTACCAGTCGGTGCATAACCTATAAAAGGAATTAACCACAACGACTGAACCTGCCAGAGTCTTCATACCAGATCCCAGATAAAACATTTTCATTTAGTAAACAGAAATCATAAATCAGAACAGAATTCAGATCATATATCAGAACAGAATCCAGCTCAGAAATCAGAACAAAAATCAGATAAAACATTCACATGATTAGGGAACACACTAGAGGTTCTAGATATGGTTCGGAGATACTGGACAATCTTATCGGGCAGGGAGACAATGATCTTCAATATACCGATAGAATGCCGGAAGTTAGAATCACTATTAAAGAGTTTATTATCTAACAGAATCATCAGTTATTCAGAATGTGTTTCATCAGGATCATAAAGTATTCGGACGTTTTTCCGAGGTTCTAAGTAATCAGAAGAGTTATTCACATGAGTTACTTGTGTTTTCAGATATGACCAAAGTGATTTGAGCTGATAAGGGAGAAGGAAGATTCAAGACATTTACCATTTATGTCGATCGATCGGATTATCGAACAACTCGAGCTGAACAACTCCCAGAACTGATACTTGTCGACTGGTCGATTCATTTCCCTTCCAGGGTATTTAATCCTTCATGGTCTTGGTGATATTCTTGGGTCATTTGCATTCCAGGGGTATTTTGGTCATTTACAGATCCATGGTATTACAATCATTTCCTTCATTCCGTCCGATATTATTATTAAATTCAAACTTATCATTTATTTCAGTCCTTTTGAACTACTCTGACAGAAGAGCACCCTCGATAAATTATTCTTCAGGGTACTTTCTCATTCAGGGTCAACTCGGACTATTTTTACCTCTCAATGGCATTTTCATAATTTCGTAACCAGATAATTTCGGTGTTAAACTCTTAACAAGGATAATATAATTTGGAGATCCTAAGGTTAATTGCTTTCCCGAATAATCTTTGAACTTGAAATTTTTCGTTATCAAACTTCTAGTAATTTGTACAAGCCATCTTGGGTTTAGAAATCGGTTATCCAGATTTTCTAAGCAAAACTAGTATTTTCTATACGCATCAGTAGTTTCACCAAATCAATATGTCTTTAAAAACCTATTATCCAACTTCCATGGTCAATTTTTGTCTTTTTACAACATAAGGGTATTTTCATAATATTACCTAATCGAAGTATTCTCATAATTTATCATTTAAACGTATTCGGTTTGAGTCCATCCATAATCAAACATGCATAATAGTCCAATCATATACATCCATGCGTTTATCCATTATCAACATGTTCCATAAAGCATAAAGAGATAGTAATATATTACCTCGATTTTTGTGCCATACTGATCAACCATTTAAACTCCATTCGAATGCCCTCAATCTTGAAATCAACGTCCAATAATTTTTCAAATACATAACAACATAAATTTCATCAAAAACGGAGCTTAATTGCGAAAAACGGATCGAATCGGGTGATAAATCAGTGAAAAAAAACTTATCGGGTTCGAATTTAGCGAAACAGACTTCGGAATCAGTCTCAGGACGTCAAAAAAACCCAAAATATTACTCTTGAAATCCAGCTCACCAACTTGATTTCTAGCTTCTAATCTTTTTCTAACGAACACGAACAATCTATCATACAAATACGACTTCAAATATTTTTCCTCGCCATAAAAATAACTTTTTAGAATCTAATTAATAATTTGGGGACCAATTGTTAAAACTAAAAACTTTAGGAGTTAATATAATTTTTAATTACTAAAATTAAGGACTAAATTGATCTTAATAAAATCATTATGTCATAATCATAACAATATGAAAGCTAAGAGATCAAGTTGAGCTTTTAATAGCTTGGATGGCTTACCTTATAATTTCTCCTTCTCACTTTAATAACAACCCCAAAACCACGTGTATTATTTCATTGCTTCCTTTTCACTTTCCAAAGCCATGTGCACTCTGCCATTCATTCATTTCACGCTTCATTTCCACGCAGCTTTCGACAATTCTCATTTTTTTTTTCAAGTCGTGCTATGAAGGTGAACAAAGAACCTTCATCGGCAACATTCAAACGCCGGCGACCACCGTATCGACCGTCGTCTCCGATCACCGTTCAAGACATAAAATACATCGTTCGAACCACCTCATGCTACTCGTCACGAATCCGACCCCCAATCATCCAAAAACATCATCGATCGTTGTAGATCTAGTGAAAATCATTAGATTTTTTTGAAGTAAAACATGTTGATATACCTCCGATGATCGTCCAATGGTGCCAAAATCGATTTATGTTGTTCTTCAAGACCATTCTAACCTTTCCATTGCACATATCTTCCCACCATCACCCAGATCATCGGAAATCAAAGCCCCACTTCCACCGGTTCACTGATCTGATAAACCAAAGGGGTGGTTTCGTAGGTCGGGTTATTTAATTAAGAGAAAAAAATGAATTGGTTTAAGCTTCCTATACTCATTGTCCAAATTAGCGTTTTTAAAACCCGGGTTTCCCATAAAATATCTCATGTATGTGGTTCTCCTTTATTTTGAGTATAATAATAATTAGTATTATAATAAAATTCACAAAAATAAATAAATAGACTTTCACGTGAACTCTAGAATATCCCAAAACTAAAGAATGACAATTTACAATTAAGATCCTTCAATTTTTTATAAAATATCACTTTAATTCAATATTTTATAATTTTTAAAATTTAGTCTTTAAATTGAGGTGTGACAACTGGGTAGGAAGATGACATGTTTAGGGTTTAGTGATTCATGATATTCAAAGTTTGAATATGATGAATTGAGTGTTGTTCTACCATTTCCATGCTTGAATAAGTGATGAAAAATTATTTGGAAATAGAAAAAAAAAAAAAGTTTTGGCTAAGTAGCATTTTGCATTGATTTTGTTTTAAAATTAGTGATTTTATATGAAGATAATGGTTCCTTATACTTAAATATGATGTTTGGAAAATAAATTCATGTTTGAATGCATAGGTGACCTAATTGACAACCTTGCAAAGTTAGGATTTTTTATATAAATATTATTTGATGATGGAAATGACTTAAAAATTTTTGACTGGATTGTTTGAAGCTTGAATCCTATGATAATGGTTAAGTGACCAATTTGACAATAAAAGGAAATTAGAGGAAAATTTTATGAAAATTTTATTTGAAGAGTTTAGATAGTTTATTATTATTCAAGTTTCATTTTGATAGTTAGAGTGTAAAATTGAAGTTAATATATATAATGTTCTTTACTTGGACTTTGAAACATTAGTAGAAGGAAAGTATAGTTCTTATGGAATTATGAAAGTTAAGGTTTGAACGAAATATAAGAAGCTTTGTTATGTCAATCAAGCATTGGAAAAAATTCAAAAAAAAAAAAAAAGAAACAAATCCTTTATATGCACATTGCTTGAATAGACTACTAACATGTACTTTGAATTGTATGTATTATACAAATGGTCTATACATAAAGTCCGAACAAAGTTGGGACCAAAGAGAGTTTAAAGACAAGAAGAAAAATTTAGAATTAAAGCTTACATTTCTACTTCAAGTTATTTTGGCAAGGCAGTAACGATGAGTACATTTCTTGTATTTAATATTTATTAAATATTTACGTTTGGGAAGAACTATGATAATTGTATCTATATGACAATATTAAATTAGTAAGTTATATTATATATAGCTATACAAATAAATATATGTTTGAAAACATAATGGGGGTATGAAATGTCTTATTATGATAGATGTCGATTTTGTTACTGAGTAATTAATATGATATATTCACAAGTAAATTTGTATTATGTTATTGAATGTACAAGTTATTAAATGTTACATGTTACTAAATGTTATAGATGCTTATATGTATATTACCCAAGTTTGTTATATGAGAGTTTTAGGTATAATGGTATACCATAAAGTTCACAACTATATAGATTTCATCCTTCGGGGTTATGCACTGTATTCCCTCCTTTGAGGTGATGCACAATATTTCATCCTTTGAGATGATGCACCGTATTTCATCCTTCCAGATAATGCATCATATTTCATCATTTAGGATGATGCACTGCATTCCATCTTTCGGGGTGATACATAGTATTCCATCATTCAAGATGATGCACAATATTTCATCCTTCCGGGTGATGCTCGTATTTCATCCATCTGGGTGATCCACCATATGCCGTTCATCTGGGTGATGCACTGTATACTCATTTAACTTGTGCATCTTATATTAGTTTAAGTATTTAAAGAAAATGTACATGTTATTCACAGATTATAATTTTACAATTGACAAGAAATGACGAAAAGCGACCTTTATAGTTATGTTGTTTAGGCAGCTATATTGCTTATAATATATTGGTATTATAAATTATATTGTTGCTTAAATATGTGTTTAATTATGTCTCACTAAACTATATAGTTAGTGTGTGTTTTACTTGTGCACACGTAGGTGGTATAAGGAGTTGAAGTGGACAGTTTTGCATCAGTACCTTTTAGAGGATCTATCGAGTATCATAATATATATGTTTTGATATTCTATATTATGACTTTTGTTATAGTGACATGTACAATTAAGTTAATTATTTTGCTAATAATATTAATTTGATATTATTATTAATACGTAAAATTATTAGAGACATTCAATTTTTAAAAGGTGCCAAAGTATGAAATTGTATTTAAAGTGACATCTTTAACTCGTAATTGTTATTAATACAAGACATGAATATTACGTTTACTGGTATCAAAGCAAAGGCTTAGTCGCTTCTAGGCTTAAACTGAGTGGGTTATGAATCCGTAAAAATATGTCACTAGGATGTCATAATTACTGAAAATGATACTTGTATAACTTGATGCAATTGCTTACTTATCTTCATTGAGAATAGATATATGAGCATAAGAGATCGTATTGAGAAATTAAGTAGGATAAAATGAGACCTACGATGAGAATAACATGGTTAATTATAACTCGTCCCTAATTTAGTATGATGTTCTTGTATCGGTGTAACTCAAAACGTTATATACAACCAAGGTTTATATTTTCAAACTATAACTATGATTTGAATCAATTAAACCTTAAGCTTTTCAAAATTTTACAGCTAATAAAAGAAAAGGTCGAAAGTATCAAAATTCGAGAGAGATATAGATGGTAAACCTAATGTCAATGGAGTATGAGTTCACTATATAGAGATTATGTTGGAAGGATTTCACTATGACGATTACAGGAAGTTTGTGGGGTTGTATTATAATTATAAAAACAAATAAAAAAATTATTAATAAATATCATTATGTATCCTCGAGGTGAGATCCTAAAGATGTAAATCTTGATACTCATGTAACTCATTGATGAACTCAATATGATTACAGGTACATTTGAACTTTGGATAGACCTGTATATGTATCAATGGAGTTATGTTCTAATCATTCATATATTAGCACTCATTTGATTAAAGATAGGAGAATTCCATTGAATTGATCTTAAGTAAAGTTATAATTATCAATCCTATAAGATAAAGTGCTAGAATTATTAGAATCCGTAGATAAAGTCTGATAGTGAATCGAGGAATAGAGTTTTCATCTGACTTCACAAAATTACTTTTCGACAAGTTTGAAAGTTTGAGTATAGATCAAATATATGCATATCATGTTACATAGTTGCTGAAAGTGATTAAATCTTAAAGGTTTGGAAAGTATAGAAATTATTGTTATAGATAAGATATCCTGATTATTTCTACTGATGGTTGATTATATCAAGATAAGTGTATTGCATGCATTCTGATACTATTATTGTCCAATTAAACTGGTTAGAGGTCGTTGATACAATGGCATGCCTAGAGTCGAGTAGTTGCGTCTTGGTTTCTTGAGATCGTTCACCTTAGTGGAGTAACTCTGTAAGGGTGTTGACACTTCGATGCATTTGGACCTACAGGTTCGTAGCACTTTGGTTCATTTGGACCTTCAAGTTCGTCTACCATAGCGGAGTGATTTCGTTTAAATATCACACTTTGGCTCGTGTCACCTAGATAGACTCCTATTAGAGTTTACTTCAGTTGTCCTTAATAATATTTCATGATGATATATCAATATTGATGTTCTCATGCATGCTATACATGTGCTTGCTCCTGATGATTATATGCATGATCTTTTACTCATGTTGATGATATAATTAAACATGTCATCTAGTTAAGGCAATGGTTGGATAAATAGTTAATGATGAGACTATTATGATGGGAACAACTTTAACGAATTAGAGAAATATCCTAAACTGGATAATTACCGTATATATTATACAATGAACTTAGGGTTATCGAGATCATGAATATGATAGAATGGGTAAGATAACCTGATGAAATAAGACATGGTATACTATAGACCTTGGGTAAGCATAATGAACCCGAGTGGTAATGATAAGAATATGAGAATATTTAAATAATAGCTTAAGTTCATAATTGGCTAGCATGCTATTTTTATGAGGCTCATGAAATATATTATGGTTGATGTGTACTCACTGAGCTTATTAACTCACCCCTTTTAAATTATTACATCTGCAGGTTACATGTTTTATGGATCAAGATGAGATAACGATATCATCGGAGAAGTCTCAATGGGAGTTCTATAGTACAAAGATGAGGACTTAAGCGGACATGTAGAAGTTGCGATTTTATTTGAGTATGTTGCACATTATTTATTTATGGATTTTGGTTTCCAAATAGAGGAGCTTCACCTTTTGTAAAAGTTTGTATTTTTCATATCTTGTATTATTGGTTTTAAAATTTTAAATTGTATTTTTTGAGTTTTGTGATTGTGAGATCACCTTAGTGGTCTAATGTGACATCTTCGATTCAGGTTCGTCTTTTGATTCGAGTTGAAGGTGTTACAATACGTACTAGGAGATCGAGCTCTTGCATGAAGATAAGACAAATGACTGCATGTATTAGTTGTTCAAATATTACATGTTATTCCTATATGAGAATTTACTAATATCTAAGTTAGAAGTAGTTTGTAATTTCTCGCGAGGGACGTTCTTGCTCGAAATGAGTTAGTCCATAATCGTTGTTACCTATCTGTAGACTAGGCTTGTCGATGCTCATGAATCGTTATGAGGATCTTTGTAAGAACTATGTGTACTATTCCCTACCACCCTTGTAAATGGCATCGTCCAAGGTTTGGCTCATTGTAGTCCCTAGGGTGTTTTTTCAACAAATTGTTGAGCATCAAATTTTGCTCTATCCGATAGTCGTCTTCCGCAACAATTGGTATCAAGAGCCAGATTAGAGTGTGTAATATCTACTTATTGTCTTTGTGGTTGTCACCAAAAGGTGGATCCTCAAACATAAGAAAGTAAGAAGGTATTACCCATTCTTTGAAGGTTTCAGAGAACTATTCACGATAGTGAAATAGTGGGAGCTATTCGTAATAGAAGCTATGACAATGAAATTTGATATTGAAAAGTTTAATGGGAGAAATTTCTCATTGTTGAAATTGAAGATGAAGGTCATCCTGAGGAAAGACGGTTGTCTAGCAGCTATCAATGAAAGACCGGTAGATTTCATAGATGACAACAAATGGATCAAAATGGATAGGAATGCTATGGAAAACTTTCTTCTAGCATTAGCAGATGAAGTATTGTCAAGCATCGAGGAGAAGAAGACAACTAAGGAGATATGGGATCATCTCACCAAATAGTACGAGGCCACATCGTTGCATAATAAAATGCATGGCAGCATTTGTTCTTATTATATCAGCACTACCAATTAAAATAACTTGTTATTTTAACTTGTAGGAACATGATGAAGCTACCCCCATGCTGGACGGTTTTTAGGAGATTCCTTGAGCATATTTCCAGTACCTAAACACGGCAATATGGGCATCATAAACAATTCAAAGCATTTGGCAGCATGTTAAGTACTTAAGACATAAACAATTCATCAAGGGGACATCAAACACATGCCCCATGATGCACGGTTTTAATGGAGAAGAATCCAGCCCCTTTCCAGCTCACAATCACGTAATGTTGGAGATAAATTGGCTGGGAACAGCCCATGTGCGTTCACATGTGCAAGACAAAGCAAAAGCATTAAGAGTTGTCTCCATTTACCCACTAAACAGCATATTGCGTGATAAGGCAAGGAAATAGTTTTGACTAATTTGAGAAGGATTTCAGCCGTGAGTCATGCTCTCCACTATGACCGAATTCTTGCATAAACGCCTCACTTAAACTATGCAACAGCCCTGTGCATAGAAGATTCTTTGTCTCCACTTTGTTTAATCTCCACTAGACAAATCATCATGGACATTCGGCCAAAACACTACAACCAGCCATTGACCGAAATTCACACACTAAATGGAGCTCAAATACGTTTGGATTGTTTGCTAGAAGATGCCATGTCGTCAAAGCACTATTCAAACAATCATAAGGGAACATTCGGCCATGAAGCTTTGTCCACCACTATAACCGAACCCACCCTAAAATGTGCATGAAATTATGTATTTGATTTTATGTTTTAGGAATTGTAATTTAGCATTAATCGGCCATGCATATTGTAGAACACGTCCAAGCATTTGTAGTCTTATAAATAGGTTTCATATTGCATTGTAATAAAATAAACTTTGTTTTAATGAAAATTGTGAGAGTTTTCTCTTATTGAGTCCTTCGTGACTTTTATCGACTTATCAAGTAATTTATTACTTGTGGCATCATTCATATTTCACCTCGATACTTATGGTTCCTATCTCTTTATAGATAGCGGGTCAAAGTCTGATTTACCATCCCTTATCGAAGCAATATAAAGTCGGGGTCGTTGTTCTTTAACATCGGTTCTTCTTTGAGTCTTCTTTAAGATACTATCGTTTTCACCATCCTATATTTCGTTACCCATATTATTACCACAACCGAGTCTTCCGCTACCATCTCTTAAACTGACCATTTACCATCACATTTACCACCGTAAATTATCCATTTGTTTCCTTTATCTTATGCAGGTTGTTTTGCTTCCTTCCTAGATCCACAATCGATCGTCAAGGTAGGCGTGATCGCGTCAACAAGGAACGAAGCCAATTGGTAACAAATGGGTCTTCAAAATCAATCGAAATGGTGACGATCAAGTTGAGATGTATCGTGCAAGACTGGTGGTCAAATGATATACTCAAAAAGAAGGTATTGATTTTAATGAAATCTTTTCTCCTGTGGTTCGACTAACAACAGTTCGAGTAGTCTTGGCAATGTGTGCTACATTAAATTTACATCTAGAGCAGCTAGATGTTAAAACAACTTTTCTTTATGGAAATATTGAAGAAGAAATTTATATGCTCCAGCCTGAAGTTTTTAAAGAAGAACAAAAAAAGAACTTGGTTTGCAGGTTGAACAAATCTATGTACGATCTAAAGCAGCCGCCAAGGTGTTGGTATAAGAGATTTGATTCCTTTATTATGTGCCTTGCATACCACATACTTAATGCAGACCCTTGTGCTTATTTCAAGAGGTTTGGTGATAACGATTTTGTTATATTGCTATTGTATGTGGATGACATGTTGGTTGCAGGACCCAACAAATATCATATTGAAGAATTGAAGGCACAACTGGATAGGGAATTTGAAATGATGGACTTGGGATCAGCAAACAAGATTCTAGGGATGCAAATTCACCGAGACAGAAGTAATAAGAAGATTTGGCTTTCACAAAAGAATTACTTAAAGAAGATCTTGTCACGATTCAACATGCAAGATTGTAAGCCAATTTCTACCCCTCTTCCTATTAACTTCAAATTATCCTTCAGTATGAGTCCTAGCAGTGAAGAAGAGAGGATGAAGATGTCTCGAGTACCGTATGCATTGGCAGTGGGAAGTTTAATGTTCGCTATGATATGCACAAGACCAGACATTGCACAAGCAGTGGGAGTGGTTAGTCAGTACATGGTGAATCTAGGCAAAGAGCATTGGAATACAGTAAAGAGGATCCTGAGATACATCAAAGGGAATTCAAATGTTGCATTATGTTATGGAGATCAAACTTACTAATCAATAGGTATGTCGATTCTGACTATGCAGGGGATTTGGATAAAAGCAAATCTACTACAGGATATGTATTCAAAGTTGCTGGTGGAGCTGTAAGCTGGGTTTTAAAATTGCAGTCAGTTGTGGCTACGTCCACAATAGAAGCAGAATATGTAGCAGCTACACAAGCCAGTAAAGAAGCAATTTGGTTAAAGATGCTATTGGAGGAGCTTGGGTATAATCAAGAGTATGTCTCTCTGTTTTGTGACAGTCAAATTGCCTTGTATTTAGCAAGGAATCTAGCATTTCATTCAAGGAAAAAGCACATACGAGTCCAGTACCATTTCATTCGGGAAAAGGTGGAAGAAGGGACGATAGATATGAAGAAGATCCATACCAAAGATAATATAGCAGATTCATGACGAAGACGATCAATGCCGATAAATTTACTTGGTGTCAATCCTCTTGTGGCCTGTCAGAGACATAACCAACATGAAGGTACAAGGTAGAACGAATGGTGTGAAGATATGATAGTTTCAATCAAATCTTCAAGTGGGAATAAGTAGATATTACACACTCTAATCTGACTCTGATACCAATTGTTCTGGAAGATGGCTATCGGATAGAGCAAAATCGCAACTGATAATTTGAGAAAATAAAAATAAAGATAAAGAAGACACAAAAATTACGTGGAAAACCCCTAAATAATATGGGGTAAAAACCACGAGCAACGGTAGAAGAATTTCACTATGAGAAAATAGGAATTACAACTTCTATCGATCTACCAAGGAGAAAACATTGACAATTCTCTATTGATAAAAAGGAGAAAAACAACTCACAAGAAAAGTCTCTAAATTCTCTAGTATTGGGAGAAAACTAGAATGATTTGGGATGGTTTTAAAGCTAAATGGGTTAGGGTATTTATAGTTGAAGCTTAAGGACTAATATTGTAAATATCTTAAAGCTTAGTGACTAAATTTGCAATTTTACCATTGCCAAATTTTCCAAAATTGCTGCACCAAATTCGGTGCCAACCAATTTTTCAACACTGCACCGAAAGTGTAGTCAAACTTTAAACAACAAAGGCAGCAGTGCTTGATGGAAGGGTTGGCCATCTTTTTCTTCAATATATTTTGGTTTGTTGATTAGGTTATAGTTGAACTGGGCCCAAAAAGGGAGGTGATTTTGGCTAGGAGGATAGGTGGCATTACTTATATTGCCCCCTTTTCACTTCTCTTTTCTCCATCGTATGCTTCTCTAGATTCTTTACCTTGGTGTGGTCAAAGAGGGCAGGCGCATTTGGGTATATTTTCCGAGAAAGAGAAGCGATCATGATGAATATTTTAGTTGTTTGGATTTTTTACAGATATCTCAACTGATTCTCTCGGTCGTGAGGGTTTTCCACGTTCACCGCACTAATTTTTTATGGAAATAAATTTGGCATCATCAACCGTTGAAGGTTCACCTTTCCTAATTTGAACAGAGAGTCACGACCAGGGATTTAAATAGCGTTCGTGGTCGCGTCGCGTTTATCGCGGTTGCGGACATAACGGATGCCATTGTGGTCACTGCGGGTGTTGCGGTCGTGAATTTTTTTAAATTTCGTACAATTTATCCTAAAACATAATAATTATAATTATAATGTTAATGAGTCATTTTTAATGACTTTTAGAATGTTTTCTAAGCGAAAATGACATGTATATAAATAATATATATTTACACTATAAGCAAGAAAAACAACACATACCTCATGCAATAATTAAAAATATATCCTAAAAATTGTAAATTAAAATAATTAAAAAGAATTACATTTAAAAAATAATTAAATTAAAAATATATACTAAAATAATTAAATTAAAAATAAGGATTAAATTATAAATTCTTAAAGGTGTGAGGATGACAAATTAAGTATTCCTTAAAAATATATCCTAAAAATTGTTAAAAATAATTTTTAAAAAATAGAAAATGGAGTGAGAGTAGAACGACCATTTCTTCAAAATTTCCACTCCATTTTGTTTACACGTGATAAAATGGCATATATATTTTAGTTTTTTATATGTTAATTTTTATTTTATTTTTTACTCTCAAATTTTAGACGTGATTTGGGGCAATTATCAACCTCTTTTATCCTACCATCTTCCTTCTTGCACTTTTCTTTATTCCTTTCTTTTATCTTTTTTGCATTTTCTATTTTATCTACTATTTCTGTTTTTTTTTCTTATATTTATTGCTCACTGTTTTTTCTTCTTTTTTACGTCCTCTTCCATGCTTTCTTGACTCTTGATCTAGGGATTTTTTTCCCTAATTCTTCTAAACTTAGATCTAAGGATTTTTTACCTTGTTAAATGGAAGTCAAAGCTCGTTCTTTCTTGGCCTGCTCAACTTCTTCTCAGCTTGTTCCCTTCCCGGTTTGATCTTTGCCTTGGTGAATGGTGAGTCTTACTCTCAGTTTTTTTCCTTTTTTGAGTTTACAGAGTTTTTTTATAATGTTTGTTTGGAAATTTGGATTTCTTTAGTTTTGCATATTTTTTTTTATTTTTTTTCATTATTTTCAATTAGTTTTTGCTGCCATTGTTTTTGCTTTTGCAGAGTGTAGATTGCAAGGAATATATTACTTGGGGTTTTGGATAAAAATTTCAGTTTTTGCTTGTTCTGTTTTTTTAAGTTACAGTTGAATAATGGGAATAGCGTCCTGTTATCGACATTATTTACTGTTAAACGCTAAATTGCGGTCACGACCAACCGCTATTGTCGTTATTCCGCTACCCACCATAATTTTCTCGAATATCAGTTTCGGACAACGGTGCTACCACAAAATAACAGTTGCTATTGCTGTTGCGATCTTCTATTTGAATCCCTGGTCACGACCAACAAAGGAATGATTGTTTACCGAGTTTTCTCTATAAGAGAGAGATAGACATAATGGAGAAGACGAAGATGGGATGTAGATTGTAGAAGGTTGGATCATGTTATCAATCTTTCTTATGTATTGTGGAATGTCATGTGGACTTGTCAAATATCTTGCCTATGTATTATAGTTGACTCGAAAACCCGTACCGGAATGATATTTGCTCCTTAAAGGCTCTGATAAGTGAAACGACCTATCCAGAAACATATACGAACGAATAGCTACTAGTTTTCGGAGTTCATCTCCATACGTATAACAAAATAAGATATAAATAAATATCTTTCAAAGTTGATCTTTTGAGTGCCAAAGCTAAATCTATAGAAACAAAAAATTGAAAGGTTTGTACAAAACTAAGCTTTTAATGAACTTTGGATTTGGATCCCAACGGCGAAAATAAATAAAATCCAAAAATCCTTATAAATTTAACCCTTTTAAATTACATCAAAATCTTACATTATGATAAGGGTAAATTACAAATTTCATCATTGAATTTTACTCTTTCTCTTATTTTATTCACTGAACTTTAAAAGTTTTGAATTTTCTCACTGAACTTAATACATTGGATTTTTATGGTCACTCCATAGTTAAATAGTTAACGGCGTTAAAACAACACCTTTTAAAAAACACAAAATTTTCACCAAAACGATGTCATTTTGCATCTATATAACAACCCATTTATAACGCCGTTAATGAGAAAACAAATGAGTGACCCAAAAAATCCAATATATTAAGTTCAGTGAGGAAATTATAAAAAATAAAAGTACAGTGAGTGAAATAGGAGAGAGAGTAAAGTTCAATTACTAAATTTGTAATTTATCCTTATTTAACAATTTAAATCATTTAATTCTAATAACATTTTGTATTCATCTCCAAGATCCATAGATGAAACAATTGAATTTAATCCTAGAAACTAGCAATTTGTCTCATATTAATTCGGCAATAGTCCTTGATTACAAGGTTTAATTTATTTAAAAAAAATATTAAAAGGGTATGCTTTTAGCTTTAATCTTGTCTATTGAAGCTAACAAGCAGCTCCAACACTATAAATACTTCCACCTATGGTTTTTGCCAAGCCTTCCATACCAAGAAAACAAAAACATTAGAACTTAAATCAAATGGCTCTTCATCTTTCATTAGTTATTTTTGCAATTGTTGCTTTGTTGTCTCCGACGAACTCGTCGGCTACAGAATTCATAGTCGGCGGTGATAATGGGTGGAAACTAGGAGTTAAGTACGACAAATGGGCTAAAGACAAACACTTCTTTGTTGGAGACACTCTCGATAATCTTTACCGCCCATAACACTTTTATCTGCATCATACATATGTCCATCAAAAAAATGTGTGCAAATCTAGAAGTTGTTTTAATAATTTTTTAAAAACATTAAAATTTATTAAATATTTGGATAAAATACACGTTTAGTATCTAAACTATTATTTTTGTTTCGTTTTAGTACCTAAACTTTCATTTTTTCAAAATTATACCTAACGTTTACTTCTTGTTTCATTTTAGTACCCCACCGTTAAAAACTTAACTTAACAACCACACGTAACATTTGAGTAAATTACATCATTCATCACTTAACTATCTTCTCACTCCTATTTTGGTCACTAAAGTTTAAAAATTTTCAATTTAACTACTCAACTTTCAAATTGTTCATATTTTAATCACTCTAATTTATTTTATTAATAATTTTTTGAAATGCCATTTTTTTTATTATTTAATTAAAATAAAAAATAAATTTGAAAGTTAGAGTGATTAAATTAGGAGTAATTTGAAAGTTTAAGTAATTAAATTTAAAAAATTAAACTTCAATGACCAAAATAAGAGTGAGAAGATAGTTAAGTGATGAATGATGTAATTTACCCATAAAAAGTGTCATGTTGTAATACTTCCGCTAAGTTTTTAACGGCGAGGTACCAAAACGAAACAAAAATAAATATTAGGTATGATTTTGAAACAAATGAATGTTTAAGTACTAAAACTAAACAAAATTGATAGTTTAAGTACTCCTCAAATAAAGATTGGTGACGACTCCTCAAATCAAATTCTATTCAATTTAAAAAGAAAATTTTAAATTTAATCAAAACGAACTTTAAAATTATTTTTTGAACTTTTCGAAACGTTATGACAATAGATATGCCTATACTATTATAATATTGCGATGCAACCGGAAATTAGTGTGTTTGTGGCCTTATAATTTAAACACAAAATTCCATTGTTGTTGTTCTTGTATTTTTCAAGTACAAGGCTGGAGTTCACAATGTATACAAAGTGAACGGAGATGACTTCAAAAGCTGCACCGTTCCATCAAACAATAGCTTGGGCTCATCCACCAGAAACGATACGATTAAGTTGGCAACCGCCGGCAACAAATGGTACATTTGCGGCACTAACGGCCATTGCGACGGTGGGATGAAGCTTAAGATCATCGTGCTAGACGGTGCTGCCCCAGCTCCAGCTCCTAGCACTGCTTCAACTTTATTAGCGACAAATTTCCAGATCTTTTTAGGGATGAGTTTCATCTTTATCGCAATTGTATTGGTTAATTAACTAAAATTATTGTCTCAATGAGCTTCATTCATACCACTTTAAACAATAACTCGTTTTGAGTTTGAGTTTGAATTGCGATTGTTATTCATTCATGATCATTTATTTATTTTCCCGGGTTAAATGGTTAACATTTTAGACGTTTCAATTAATAAAAGTGGACTTTTAATTATTGGGTACAGTACACAAATAGTCCCCCGATTGTAGTATATTATTTTATTAAGTCCCTTAACTATTATAAATTACAAAATGGGTCCCTCAACTATAGGAAGTTGCTTTGTTGAGTCCCTCGACTATTAAGAGTTACAAAATGGTCACTTGAGTTTTCATTATGTTAAAAAATTAACAACTCTTTGAGTTGAACGTTAACATGCTGACTGAGAACTGATAGTCGTTTGAGATTATGAGATTAGATTTTATCATATCTCAATCAACAGATTAACGTCCAGCTCAAAATATCTTTAATTTTTTAAGAATAACTTTTGAAGTTAATCCGTGAAGTATATATTAATTAGTCAAAATAATATTAATGTACTAGTTTTAGAAATTAAAAATATAAAACTATTATATTTCACAAAAGGGGCCATAAATGGGTGTGAAGGGCAAGCTATCCGCTCTCACTTGAAGAATAAAATATATTCCAAAATTTGCGTCTTTAACTTCTAAACCTTTAGTTTTTTCTTTGCATGGCTACTTTTAATGCAATTGTTTTTTTATTATTCCAAATCTTTCGGCATGTCTTTCGAAAAGAACATTTAACTAGATGAGTTGATCACCAAGATCTAAAAAAAGGTTCAACCGGAAAGAAATAGAAGATTATTTTCATTACATTTTAAATTCTCAATATCATGCACGTATTTTCTTCTAAATCATGATGTTGGCATAGCTGGTATAGTTGACACATACATATCCCATTCTAATCTAATGTGGAATGGTATGTAGAGTTTGTTGGGTTAATGTTGATGCTTCTAGTTCGAATATTGAGTCAATAAAAATAAATGATTGAGAAATAAAGCTAGATGATGGAGACCCAAAAGTATGATTTCAATTTGTATATAGTAGACAAGAAGAAAAAGTACAGAGAATTGAAGAGTTCAATATTACTTCTAACAAGTTCACTGATTACGAGGATTAAAACATCTATGTAAGTAGTATGTTTATGCTTTTATTTAATGTTTATTGTTCAATCTCTGTAGTTATGTAGATGGAGAACTCGTCTAATTTAATGTGTAGTATGATAGTGCTGGAATATTATGGTTTTATGAAATGTTTGTTGTCTTCATCTCCTTAAATATGTAGATAGAAAACTCATTTAATAAAATGTGTAGTATGATAGTTGTGGAATATTATAATTATGTGCAAAGTTTGTTGTTTTATTTTTTTTTCGAAAAGGTATATTTCGTTGCTTATTGGTTCATATCAAAGGCAAAATCAATATCTTTACTACCAGCAAGCTTCAACGCAATCACCACTAATTCATGTTGTTAGATAATTGTTCATCAATCAACAATGTTTAATCACTCAACCCATATCAAATAAAGCTGCAGTTCTATAATTTTTTTTCTTCACACTTCTTCTATTTTCCATTCGATACTCATGTGGCCTAAGTGAATGGCAGGGGGAAAAAATCTATTTTGATTATAGGATTTCAACCCTTCAAATAAAAGAAAGAGTTAAGTGTAATAAATTTTCCAATTTGGGTGAGAGGAAGGACTTTAATCTATAGGAAGTGAAAATAGGGTTTAGGATAATTTTAGGGCTCGAAGGTAGGGATGACAACAAGTCGGTTGGGTTGGATTTTTAGTCAACTCTACCCGACCCGAAAAATATATACACTCTATTTGAATCCGATCCGACCCTAAAAATATATATTCTCCATCCGATCCGAAATATATCCTCCACCCGACTCTGACCCGATCCGAATTTTTAGAGTATAAATCTGACCCGACCTGATCCGACCTGATATAAAATAAGGACTTAATTAAAAATAATAGAGAGAGGGAGTATTATAGCAATTATCCATAAATTTAGTGAATAAATTGCACTATTATCCTCAATTGGTCGGATCAGAGTTATTTCACCCTCCACTCAAACCTGATTTTTTTTTTTTAAAAACTAACCCTATTAATTTAGATCAGATCATATCGAAATCCATCAATTTCGAGTTACATTGTCATCCCTACTCAAGTGATTTTGCAAGGTTGAAGACGATGGTGAAAGCAGCTCTTCTAAACTTCCTTGGAAAGCTTAAATCAGCGGTGAGCAAACCTTCTAAGAAAGGTAATCTAATTTGCATAATTTAGCAAAATAAGAATATGAAATAAAATGCATAAAATGACGTTTTAGTAGCTTATTAACCATTTTGGAAAATGGTAAAATCTCAAATCCAGTCCTTAATCTTTTCTCTTATTTAAACGAATCATTCCATGGTCTAACTAATCATTAATCATTTATCTATTCCCCTGTTTTTACTTTAGAACCTAAGTTCCCATTTTTTTACTAAAGTCACCAAATTCTCCATTTATCACATTTTAGTCCTATAATCTTTATCCAAATCATTTATTCTTTAATTCATAATATAAAAATAAAATAATTGAATTATTAAAAATTCTAAATATCGAAATAGCATGCCGAACAAGAATTTCTCGATCATTGGACATTAAAAAAAAATTTAAACCAATTTTAGGGTGTTACAAGAAATTTAATATTATAATTTATAGTAGGATTCTACTTTTATGACTCTACTATTGTAGTTAACCAATTTAATAGGCCTAACTTCTTGTATTCGACCTATAAAAACTTAGAGAGAGAAAACTTCTCTTTCAGAAAATTCTTTCATTATCAATTTTGAAATCTATAAAAAGACTCATTGCGTATATTTTTACCTATACTTATGTTATAATGGCATACTTTATACACATAAAGATAATATTTTTGTCTTAATGAGTCCATATTAGGGATGGGCATGGATCGGGTTTTTGGTCCACCCGACCCGACCCGAGAACAAGGGATCCTCCACCCGAGACCCGACCCGACCTGACCAAAACAAGGTTTCACCCGACCCGAACCCGACCGGATATATAACTCAGAAATCCGATCCGACCGACCCAAAATAATAAAAAAATATTATTTTTATTCGATAAAAATAGTGACTTAATTGAAAAAATTATATATAGAGGGGTATTATTGTAATTATTCCTAAATATATAATGTAAAATTATATATATTTTTTGGGTCGAAATGGGTCAGGTATTTTTCACCCTAAACCCGAACCCGATCCGACCCGACCCGAACATCACACTTAAAAAACACAACCCGAACCCAAATGTTTTTATAAAACCCGACCCGATCAGGTCGGTTCGGGTCAGAACCCGTCGGGTTCGGGTCCTATGCCCATCCCTAGTCCATATCCCTTAATTTGGGCCGTCTTGTTGAAATGAACTTGATGAATTTATTGACTTATGTGGTTGGATCTTTGCTCGTTATAATTTCCTATATTTTTGTAACCCCCTAGACCCGGTCTGTGAGTTAGACTCAAACCTAAGTGGTCACATATCCCATTCAGAGGTTTTTTTTTTATATCTTACAATACATTATATTAATAATACATATATGTCCAAAATTATAGCAAATACATGTCACCAAACATAACTGAAAAACATATAGAAATATATGTTCGTACAAAATAAGTAGTTGATTTCCACTGATGCCAAATCTGCTAGCTTACTGTCTGCTACTATCTGAAAAAGGGTAAAAACTACAGAATGAGCTAAAAAGCTCAGTGTGCTCCATACAGTATATCAGAAAAATATACAGATAAAATCTTTCAATTAAATCGGTTTATGCAATATGTTTTTTTTTATTTTTATTTTTAAAACATGAACACTACCCCCATCCGTTCACATCATAGTTGTGTAGGTTCCCCAGAACCATACACCCAACCGCACATGCCATTTAGACCCTGAGCACAAAGCCGAGAAGTCTGCAGATAATCTTCCTTCAACAATACCCACCCAAATGACAATGAATGTATTCAAATGAAAACAATGATTAATCACTTAAAACATAACAAATATTTCATGCTTAAAAACCATATGCAGAAATACAAAAATCAGAATTCAAATCAATAATTCAGATATCAGATAAGCAGATCTCAGAAGTCGGTATGAAATACCTTAATTCAGAAATTATATCAGAATATACAGTAAATCGGATATCAAGTATTCGGTATTCAGATAAATCATTTAAATCAGTAATATAATACTGTTAGGAAACACACCTGTAACAGTCTGAGAAATCGGATAGGGAAGCCTACTACTGGATTTGTCGATCACGCTCTGCTGCAGCGCTAGATCCTACGAATTGGAAAAATCCTTATTGGAATTCTAATAAAAAAAATAATCTTAATCTTTACTTAAATAATATACGGAAACCTACGGGTAGTTCTTGTAATATGCGGTTCGGACTGATCTGACGAACGGACAACACCGGACCTGACTAATCCTTGCTCAGGTGAAACACGAGTACCTTCATAAAATATTTTACTTAATCAATTTCTTAACCATATATCAAAATACTAAATACTAAGCCTTTTTAGGTTCACAAGCTCGATTCGAGAATTTCGGGTCAGAATTTGGCAAAACGGACTTCGGAATCAAACTCAGGACGTCGAAAAACATAAAGTATGACCTTCCGAAATTTCGAATTCTCAGTCAAAATCAAAGTCAACGGGTTTGACTGACGATTTGGAGACTTCCGGGTTCGAATTTGGTGAAACAGACCCCAAAAACGGATTTGGAACGTCGAAAACTATCAGGATAGGTATTCTTGGTCAAAAACAAAGGTCGTCTAATAGCTGGTCAAAGCCGGTCAAAGTTCTGGTCAAAGGAGGTCAACAAACTGTCAAACATTTTACACAAATAGCACCCTTTTTCGAATTATTTACCAGAATAGCACCAAAACCTAATTATTTACCAAAATAGCACCGGTCAACGGTCAACGGTCAACGGTCAACGGTCAACGGTCAACGGTCGGGTCGGGTCAACGGGTCGGGTTAACGGGTCGGGTCAACGGTCGGGTCGGGTCAACTATCGGGTCGGGTCGTGACCGGTCAAACCGGTCAAACCCTTAAGAAAACCGGTCAAACCGGTTTTTTTCAAACATTCACTCGCCCACCGGCGGCGCGTGTAGGCGCGTGGGACGTCTTCCGGGACTCTAAAAATTCCGGAAAAATTTCTAAAAATTATTTTCAGTGATTTCGAGATACTTACAAAGATCGGTTCAAATTTTTGAACGGCGGAGAGCTCGATTTCATCAAATCGGAAACTTTGACCGCTTCACCTCCCCACGCGCCGCCGTCGACGGAGATCGAGGATGACACCGGCGAACTCGGAACGGCACAAGGAACACGATGGTGCGGAAGGTGTCGTAAACGGAGCAACGATCGGCGATGAATTTAGGATTTTCAAGGCGATTGAGCTAAAAAAACGTCGATGCTTTGACTTGAAATTCACGACGTTTGGCAGCGTTTCGTTTCAATTAAATTGAGGGGATTGTTCCTGACTCGATAACGAACACGATGGTGCTTTCAAAACAACGATCGGAATTCAGACGGCGTCGGAATCGGGGTCGGAAGTTGAGGCAAGGAAATGGAAATTTGGGAGGAATTGGGTTCTGATTTTCAGAACCCAATTCACGCATAAATCATATATATAAACCAAATACCTAACTTTTTGGGTAAATTCAGGGCTTGGTCCCTGAATTTCCTTTAACTCTAAAACAAGCTTCAAGTTTTAAAATCTTTCAATTTAGTCCCCAAATTTTCACCAATTACACAATTAAATCTTCAAATCCCAAATTAATATTATTTGAAATTTTCGGGTTGTTACAATTCTCCCCCTCTACAAGAAATTTCGTCCTCGAAATTTACCTTATGAAAACAGATGAGGAAATTGAACCTCCATTGACTCCAATGTCTCCCAAGTAGCTTCTGAGGGGCTACGGTTACTCCACAGAACTTTGACCATTGGAATACGCCTATTCCGAAGAACTCGCTCATCCCTCTCTAAAACATGAACAGGCTCCTCCTCATATGACAAATCAGGTCTCAGCTCTACCTCATCAACCTGAATGATGTGATCTGGATCTGGACGGTATCGCCTTAACATAGACACATGAAAAACATCATGAATACGACTGAGCTGGGGAGGCAACTCAAGCTGATAAGCAACAGGTCCAACTTTCTTCAGAATACAATACGGCCCAATAAATCTCGGACTCAATTTACCCTTACGTCCAAATCTCAATACCTTCTTCCATGGAGATACCTTGAGAAAAACCTGATCTCCAACCTCAAACTCGATATCCTTACGTCGCTTATCTGCGTATGACTTCTGCCTATCAAATGCCTCTCTTAAGCGATCACGGATCAGTCTGACAGTATCTTCAGTCTCTCGAACCAAGTCTGGACCCAAAGTCTTCCTATCATGCAATTCAGTCCAACATATAGGAGTACGACATCTACGTCCATACAGAGCCTCATACGGTGCCATGCGAATACTCGCCTGATAACTATTATTGTAAGCGAACTCAGCTAATGGCAAGAAATCTTCCCAGCTACCACGAAAATCAATCACACAACCACGTAACATATCCTCCAACACCTGAATCAATCGCTCAGACTGTCCATCGGTTTGAGGATGAAAAGCTGTACTGAAATTCAAACGAGTACCCAGAGCCTCGTGCAAAGCTTTCCAGAACCTGGAAGTGAATCTCGGATCTCGATCAGATATGATAGACAACGGAACACCATGAAGTCTAACGATCTCAGAAATATACAACTTAGCCAGTTTATCCAGAGAATAATTAACCCGAATAGGGATAAAGTGCGCTGACTTGGTGAGTCGATCAACAATCACCCAGATAGAATCCTTTTTGGAAGGAGTTAGAGGAAGACCAGTAACGAAGTCCATCGTAATACGCTCCCATTTCCACTCAGGAATCTTAATTGACTGTAACAATCCAGATGGATGCTGATGCTCTGCCTTAACCTGCTGACAAGTCAAACACCTCGCCACAAAATCTGAAATATTTTTCTTCATACCAGTCCAAAAGTAGCGCTCTTTGAGATTATTGTACATTTTGTCCCCACCAGGATGCATAGCATAAGGACTACTATGAGCCTCCTGAAGAATAACTCGTTTCAACTCATCATCTTTAGGGACGCAGTAACGATTGTGAAAACACAAAATACCATCCTGATCCACAGTATACTCCGAACTCGATCCTTGCTTAACTTGTTCAATAATAGGAAGCAACGAGCTATCAAGGAGTTGTTTGGCCTTAATCTCCTTGGCCAAAGTAGGTTTAACTTGTAGCTCCGCTAACAGACTGTTATCATCAAATAAGCTCAAGTTGGCAAATAAGGCTCTGAGATCTGATATCGCCTTACGGCTCAAGGCGTCTGCCACTACATTAGCCTTTCCTGGATGATATTCTATCTCTAGATCATAGTCCTTTAGAAGTTCTAACCAGCGACGTTGTCTCAAATTTAATTCTTTCTGAGTAAGTAGATACTTCAGACTCTTATGATCAGTATACATATAACACTTCTCTCCGTAGAGGTAGTGTCTCCAGATCTTTAAAGCGAAAACCACAGCAGCTAATTCCAGATCGTGAGTAGGATAGTTACGCTCATGCGGCCTTAATTGACGTGACGCATAAGCGACAACCTTCCTATCTTGCATCAAAACACATCCTAATCCAGAATGAGAAGCATCACTGTAGACAGAAAAATCCTTCCCAGATTCAGGCTGAATCAACACTGGGGCTTGAGTTAAAACAGTCTTCAATTTCTCAAAGCTAGCTTGTTGGTCCTCAGACCAGACAAATGGAACATCTTTCCTCAATAGTTTCGTCAGAGGAGCTGCAATAAGGGAGAACCCCTCAGCGAAACGACGGTAGTAACCAGCTAAACCCAAGAAACTACGGATCTCAGAGACGTTCCTGGGTTGCTTCCAGTTCAGAATAGCCTCCACTTTGCTCGGATCCACCTGAATACCATTAGCAGAGACGATATGTCCAAGAAAAGTCACTTCGCTGAGCCAGAATTCACACTTGCTCAACTTAGCGTATAGTTTATTCTCCCTTAGAGTTTGAAGAACAATCCTTAAATGCTCCTCATGTTCTGCTTCACTTCTAGAATACACCAGTATGTCATCAATGAATACAACTACAAACTGGTCCAAATAAGGTCGAAACACCCTATGCATCAAATCCATAAAGGCAGCAGGGGCGTTAGTTAACCCGAAGGACATCACCAAAAACTCATAGTGCCCATACCGAGTACGGAAAGCAGTCTTCGGAATATCCACATCTTTCACTTTGAGTTGGTAATAACCAGATCTCAAGTCTATCTTTGAAAAGATAGAAGCCCCTCGGAATTGGTCAAAAAGATCATCGATTCTGGGCAGAGGATATTTGTTTTTAACCGTGAGCTTGTTCAGTTTTCTATAATCAATACATAGTCTCAATGTCCCATCTTTCTTCTTAACAAAGAGAACTGGGGCTCCCCACGGTGATACACTGGGTCGGATAAATCCCCTGTCCAACAACTCCTGGAGTTGGACTTTCAGTTCCTTAAGCTCCTTTGGGGCCATACGATAAGGAGCCATTGAAATCGGGGTGGAACCAGAATAGACTTCAATCACAAACTCGACTTCTCTATCAGGAGGTAATCCAGGCAACTCCTCGGGAAAAACATCAGAAAATTCCTTGACAATTCGGATGCTTTCAATATCGGATTGCGATCTCCTAGTGTCCAAAATATAAGCAAGAAACGCCTCGGAACCCTTCCTGATCATCTTCTCCGCTACCAAGGCAGACACAACATTCGTCAGAAATCCCCGTCGTTCCCCAATCATTACAATCTTTCGATTATCTGGGGTCTTCAGAACAGCTCTCTTAGTCTCAAAATCAATATTTACTCGATGTTTGTCCAACCAATCTACGCCAAGAATCAAATCGAACTCTTCAAAGGGTAACTCCATCAGGTCAGCCAGAAAAATCTCCCCATTGATCTCTATAGGGCACTCTCTAAAAATACGATCCAACACAATAGATTGACCTAAGGGACTTTGAACTATCACTGAACGCTCAGTATTCTCAACAGGAATATTTAGACCCTCAGAAACGGAATGTGATACATAGGAATTTGTAGAGCCACTATCAAACAATGCAAAGTATGGAACTGAATGAATAGTAACAGTACCTGCAGTCACATTAGGCCCATCTCGATCTTGTCGAAGTCTAGCAGTGTAAACCAATGCAGGTTGTCTAGCCTCAGATCTGACTGGACCCCTACTCTGAGATGCTCGGCCTCTATTAGCCGATCCAGGTGCTCTCTCCTGAGTACGACCACCTACAGGAGTCTGAACAGTACTCTGAGTACGAGCGGGTGTACGAGCTGGTGTCTGAACTGTAGAAACTGACACTGTGCAATCCCTTATAATATGGTCACTAGAACCACATCTAAAACATGTGCCAAATTTTCTTCTGCATTCCCCAAGATGATGTTTTCCACAGTAATCACATGTCTGCAAAGGTTGCAACCCAGAAGATTCACCATGTCTAGTAGACTGAAAAGTTGAAGCACCAGATGCAACAGGTCTGACACTCGCACCGCCTCTCTGAAAAGAATCACCCCTGCCTCTCTTGCTAGGATGTGCAGAAGAATTAACAGAACCAGAAGGCCTCCTGAATCGGGTTTGAGCTCGATCATTATCTCTCCTGTGCTCCATACCCAGTCGCTCTATTTCCTCAGCAGTCTTGGCTATCTCAACCAAAGCATCAAAATTCCTCTCTCGGTGAGTAGCGACTCGACTCCTGATTTCATACCTGAGTCCATTCTCGAACCTCAAGCATCGATCTGTCTCAGTATCCACAAGTCCAGGAGCATATCGGCTCAATCGGATGAATTCAACCTCATAATCCATAACAGACATATTACCCTGCTCCAGATTCTGAAACTCCTGGCGTCGCTCCTGCAGATATCTCTCTCCGATGTAGCGACTCCGGAAGCGCGTCTTGAAAAGATCCCATGTTAATTGGTTCCTTGGAATACTACCAGAAATGGATTGCCACCATCTGAAGCTTTCTTTCTTCAACATAGTTAGGGCCCCCTTTAACTTTTGCTCAGGTCTGAGGTCCATCTCATCCATAATCCTCTCTGTGTCCTCCAGCCAGTACTCAGCGTCTGTCGGAGGTCCACCAGTAATACCCTCAAATGGTACTACACCAGCAGCAACCAGAGAATTTGAAATCTCCACTGCAGTCATGTTACTAGGGGCTCTAGTAGCTCTCTGAAACATGCGGAAGATAGCTCTATTAATGGCGTCTTCATTCATCTCAGAATCCTCATTTTCAGTGACAGGAGGGTCTCTCACAGGAGTAAACTGATCATCTTGAGAAAGAGTCGGATCTACTTGTGGAACAGGAGAATCAAGTGGTGACAATGGATCGTCTATCGTAACAGAAGGTCGAGTGACTCGCCCTCTACCACGTCCACGTCCTGTCCTACGACCTCTAGCAGCATTCATCGTTGGATCTATAAGGCTCTACATAAAGAATTTGAAACATGTGTCAGATTAGCATCAGGGATCTCGAGAAAACTTTAAATCATAACATAAGGTGACATTTTTTTTTCTTCTTAAAAATCCAAAATTTAGGACCCATATACAGTCCGAGTGTTTAAAACCGAAAGCTCTGATACCACCAAATGTAACCCCCTAGACCCGGTCTGTGAGTTAGACTCAAACCTAAGTGGTCACATATCCCATTCAGAGGTTTTTTTTTTTATATCTTACAATACATTATATTAATAATACATATATGTCCAAAATTATAGCAAATACATGTCACCAAACATAACTGAAAAACATATAGAAATATATGTTCGTACAAAATAAGTAGTTGATTTCCACTGATGCCAAATCTGCTAGCTTACTGTCTGCTACTATCTGAAAAAGGGTAAAAACTACAGAATGAGCTAAAAAGCTCAGTGTGCTCCATACAGTATATCAGAAAAATATACAGATAAAATCTTTCAATTAAATCGGTTTATGCAATATGTTTTTTTTTATTTTTATTTTTAAAACATGAACACTACCCCCATCCGTTCACATCATAGTTGTGTAGGTTCCCCAGAACCATACACCCAACCGCACATGCCATTTAGACCCTGAGCACAAAGCCGAGAAGTCTGCAGATAATCTTCCTTCAACAATACCCACCCAAATGACAATGAATGTATTCAAATGAAAACAATGATTAATCACTTAAAACATAACAAATATTTCATGCTTAAAAACCATATGCAGAAATACAAAATCAGAATTCAAATCAATAATTCAGATATCAGATAAGCAGATCTCAGAAGTCGGTATGAAATACCTTAATTCAGAAATTATATCAGAATATACAGTAAATCGGATATCAAGTATTCGGTATTCAGATAAATCATTTAAATCAGTAATATAATACTGTTAGGAAACACACCTGTAACAGTCTGAGAAATCGGATAGGGAAGCCTACTACTGGATTTGTCGATCACGCTCTGCTGCAGCGCTAGATCCTACGAATTGGAAAAATCCTTATTGGAATTCTAATAAAAAAAAATAATCTTAATCTTTACTTAAATAATATACGGAAACCTACGGGTAGTTCTTGTAATATGCGGTTCGGACTGATCTGACGAACGGACAACACCGGACCTGACTAATCCTTGCTCAGGTGAAACACGAGTACCTTCATAAAATATTTTACTTAATCAATTTCTTAACCATATATCAAAATACTAAAATACTAAGCCTTTTTAGGTTCACAAGCTCGATTCGAGAATTTCGGGTCAGAATTTGGCAAAACGGACTTCGGAATCAAACTCAGGACGTCGAAAAACATAAAGTATGACCTTCCGAAATTTCGAATTCTCAGTCAAAATCAAAGTCAACGGGTTTGACTGACGATTTGGAGACTTCCGGGTTCGAATTTGGTGAAACAGACCCCAAAAACGGATTTGGAACGTCGAAAACTATCAGGATAAGTATTCTTGGTCAAAAACAAAGGTCGTCTAATAGCTGGTCAAAGCCGGTCAAAGTTCTGGTCAAAGGAGGTCAACAAACTGTCAAACATTTTACACAAATAGCACCCTTTTTCGAATTATTTACCAGAATAGCACCAAAACCTAATTATTTACCAAAATAGCACCGGTCAACGGTCAACGGTCAACGGTCAACGGTCAACGGTCAACGGTCGGGTCGGGTCAACGGGTCGGGTTAACGGGTCGGGTCAACGGTCGGGTCGGGTCAACTATCGGGTCGGGTCGTGACCGGTCAAACCGGTCAAACCCTTAAGAAAACCGGTCAAACCGGTTTTTTTCAAACATTCACTCGCCCACCGGCGGCGCGTGTAGGCGCGTGGGACGTCTTCCGGGACTCTAAAAATTCCGGAAAAATTTCTAAAAATTATTTTCAGTGATTTCGAGATACTTACAAAGATCGGTTCAAATTTTTGAACGGCGGAGAGCTCGATTTCATCAAATCGGAAACTTTGACCGCTTCACCTCCCCACGCGCCGCCGTCGACGGAGATCGAGGATGACACCGGCGAACTCGGAACGGCACAAGGAACACGATGGTGCGGAAGGTGTCGTAAACGGAGCAACGATCGGCGATGAATTTAGGATTTTCAAGGCGATTGAGCTAAAAAAAACGTCGATGCTTTGACTTGAAATTCACGACGTTTGGCAGCGTTTCGTTTCAATTAAATTGAGGGGATTGTTCCTGACTCGATAACGAACACGATGGTGCTTTCAAAACAACGATCGGAATTCAGACGGCGTCGGAATCGGGGTCGGAAGTTGAGGCAAGGAAATGGAAATTTGGGAGGAATTGGGTTCTGATTTTCAGAACCCAATTCACGCATAAATCATATATATAAACCAAATACCTAACTTTTTGGGTAAATTCAGGGCTTGGTCCCTGAATTTCCTTTAACTCTAAAACAAGCTTCAAGTTTTAAAATCTTTCAATCTAGTCCCCAAATTTTCACCAATTACACAATTAAATCTTCAAATCCCAAATTAATATTATTTGAAATTTTCGGGTTGTTACAATTTTGATTTGAATAGTCTTATTATGATGGACTTAATGAATTCATTAAATCTAAATTTGAGATGATTAGCATATTAAATATTTTTAATGATTATTGAAATTGACATAATGAAATTATCTATGTAAGTGTGAAGAATTAGTTACTTTCTATGAAAGACATCAAGTCGTCTTTCTAAAGCATTTATTAGCCTCTTGAGGTATATTAGTTAAAGTTTATTGATCTACTGCAAAACTCAATTGAACTTAAGGTTATTATACTACGTATTAGTTCAAGTCGGTAAATTATTTTACTTCAGCGACTAGGTCCGTTGTTGCTTTTTTTCATTTTCACTAGACTCTAACTTTCTTCGTATTTACAAAAACTTTACTACTTTGCATTAGTGAAAGAATGTTGGTAATACAAAGTGGGATATCTTATATTAATTGATTATTCACTTAAATGAAATTTTAAATATAGCCTTCATGATTTCTTTCATTGTGTGATTGGTAGTAAGGCTCACGGACTTATAACATCCATAACCCATATAATTATACATGTACAGATTATAAATGTTACATGAATTTCTAAAACCATATCCAATTAAAAAATGATTTAAAATTTTATTTCTTAAATGGTAAATAATATTATGAAAATATCATATCATATGAATTATGATTCTTTATAAAAAAAAATAAAGGCAAAAGATGTATTTATGAATAGTACTATGAACAGTTAACAATGTACCGATGCACTGCTACAGTACGTGAACAGTGTACCGATGCACAAAAAATTCGAACTTAAAAAGTGTATCGATGCACAAAAATTTCGAACTTAACTGCTACAGTAATTTCAACAAAATATATATAGATAAAATTCATAAAACTTAACCTTTCATCACTATAAAGTTACAATTTTGTTTCCAAATTTGTTCAACAAAGTAAATAAAACATTAATAGGTACATGCCACTAATAAAGTCAACATTACATCATAGGATGTCTTACTGATATTGAAATATACTTCTTGATGCTTGATGTCGCTTTGAACTCTTTATTCCATTACTGGCATTTTACCTACGTGTGAAAATCATCACACGCTAAGCATATACTTAATGAGGCAATTTAAAACAATAAACAGTGCAATAAAAATAATGCGTGAAATTTAATATCATTGTCAAAGGCCAAAATCAAAATAACATAATATAATAAAATCATTTTTTATCCACAATTATTGCCCACAATTCTCAATCTATGAGGAACCCGGTATAGGAGTCAAATATTGCACAAAAGTGTTGAGGTCGAGCATTGCTCACCTAATAAGGCACCGTAGTGCTGAGGTCGGGTTTTACCCACCTTGTACACCGTAGTGTTTTGTATCGTGTCTTCGCTAGACACTTTGAGGCATGCACTATGTGTCTTCTTTAGACACTCTAGTGCTACCTAATATGCAGCTGATAGACTCTATGACATGTCATTAATACCACTGAACCTCAATCACATACTTAGGTATCTAGTCATTAATTAAATCATCCATGGCAACATATAACCATGAAACAAACCTTAGGGCAGTTTATACCCAAACTTTCATGCTAATAAAACAAGGTCGACTTGTCGCAAGTCTTCCAAATGATGTATAAAACATCTATGTACCATGTCATGCATGTATTGCACTCACCTTGACACTTTATATAATCCAAAATATATGCCTCACTACGGTCCACAATAACTCTTTTATACTTGATTTGCTTCAATCACAATTCAATCATGATCTATATAAAATCACAAATTCATAACAATACTTATGTTAGTATAGTACTAACATAAACACATCCCATAACAACTCCATAATATACTTGGAACTCATTTTCTACCAAATATTTAACACTTAATAATTCCTTTTAACATTGGTACCAACTTTTCCAACTTATATAAAATGGTCCTTCACCATTTTACCACTTAAAATTTCAATACAAAAAAATTCCAGTATTGAAAGTATTATCAACCAAGTACTCATACAAAGACATAATTAAAATAAACACTCCCAAACAATAATTTATCAATTAATTCCCTAAAATTTTCAAGTTTTATACTTTGGCCACCAAACTTCAAAAGTTACATTTTGGTCACTAACCAAAATTTGGGGTATTACAGGACTCGCGTCGTCATCCACTGACTTCTTATTAAAAGTGAATATCCAAAATTACAATAAAAGTTTACAACTATCATCGTAAATTAAATACATAATTTGAATATTTTCTTATAACATTGAAACTAGTAACTTTAGATCATATAATGATATATTTAAAAAAAGATTAAAAACTCAATCAAAAGACTCGAATAAACAATAGATACAAGTAAATCTGACTGCATCGGCAAACGAACCAAAAGATGAGATTAAGCTATTGAAAGATCACTGAGAACTGCAAATCAGAGTCGAGCGTCGTGAGAAACTATCCACGATCGCAAAATAGCATATCCAAATTCAATTCGAGGGTAGAATCAAATCCATATTGATCAGTCGTGGCATCATCAAATCCATACCAGAGAAAATATAAAATAAAAAGACGATCAAACGACCGAAAAAGAAAATGAAAAATGTGTCATAAAGACAGAGATAAATGTGTCACAAAGGTAGAATTATTCTTATTAAAAAAACTAAAAAAGAAACAAAGAAAAAAAAAAAGAATTGGCGATCAACAACCAGCATCTAAACCGGTGTTATTATCAGTTAAATAAAATTAAAAAAAATTATCTGATCGATAGAAGACAATATAAAAAGAAAAAAAAAAGAAAAAGAAAGAGATGGGGGTGGAGGGCGGACCTGGTCTGTATTTCTATTTGTGTTTGCAACACATAATGCACATATTTCTTTTTGAGTATTATCACTTTACTTTTATCAAATTAATTTTATAATATATTTTTAAATTCATAATTTACATATTAATTAATGAACAGTTTTAAATATTTATTCAATTATTTTTGTGACAATTAATTTGTGTCTTTTTTTACTATTTTAATATTTTAGATTACCATGTTGGCCTTATCTTTTCTCTTATAAATATGAGATTTGATACGATTAGGGGTGTGCAAATTTAGATATCGAATTCGATCTGATTAAAAAATTTGGATATCTAAAAATTTCAGGTACCTAAAACAATATTCATAACACAAAAAAGTTAATTTTATATTTTATACTTTGTTACTTAATGTAACTTATTTGATACTCACACAATAAATAATTAAATATCTTAATTTTTTATTGAGCTTTAATGGATTAATAGGTTACTCATTTATTGGCTTAAGGCTATCTAAAATCTAGAAGCTCATTGTTTTTTTTTCAAAATTTTAGACAATCCGAAATTAAAATTTATCTTATCCGTATCCGATCCGATTATCCAAATTTTTTTCGGATATTTAATCCGAATTATTTGAAAAACAAAAAAATGGATTAGATATCTATATTTTCAAATCAGATCAATGGATCAATAGATCGGATTGATCAAATCGGATCTTTTAGCGCACCCTTAGATATGATCGTAGCGGAAAAAGATCAATTCGCCAAGTTTAATCTCCCTACAAGACTCTAGACTCTTGAAAATAAGGAAACGAATTTTGTTGTTCACACAAAAACAAGGAGAAAGATTAGAAAACAACTAAGAAAATAAAGAAGATGAAAAGGAAAAAGAAAAGATAATTTTTGAATTCAAGAATGAATCAAGAAATTGACACCAAATAGATCTTGATTCAATAAAAATAAATAAATTTGTGATAGTTGTCCATAGAACCCTCTAAATCTCAATGAATCCAAATTTAATATGTATTTTACATTGTATAGAGTTATATTTTATGATTAAGTTTATATAGATAAAAAAACTCAAATGATCTCAGTAATTAAAGGGAATGTTATTCTCTATAAAATTCCTTGATTCGATCAACTACGTTTGCAGAGTGTGTTCGTTATCAATGATTGCGAAAGATTTTGAACATATACAACCTTGTAATCACCTCAATTTTCATTAAATTCACATAAACATAAGGTAAAATATACAACATCCTTAGAAGGACCAAAAGAACAGTTCCATATTTGAAACAATGCAAATCAAATAAAAAAAGAAGAAGCTATAAATAAGAATCACTTAGCCACCCCCAAGAACCATAAAACCTATCACCAAGGATGGACGCAGGATATCATGTTAGAGGGAGTGAACTTATAAAATTTTAAAGTAGTGACGAACTTATAAAATTTTAGGGAGGGCGAAAACATATCTTCAACAAAAAATACAAAGAAAATATCTAAAATATATAAGAATTTGAAAATTTCAGGGGACGACCACCCCCACCTGTCCCCCTATAGGCCCATTCATGCGGCTATCACTGTAAGTAGTGTTTAAATTGAACTCTTCATCCTAATTTATCTCTAAAACTACTTCTTAATTTGTAGAAAACATGACTCCTATTTTATCTAGGTCTCTAATTCATGTGTATAAAAAACCTATGTACCCTATTGTGTAAGATGCAATTTTCCTTTGAATAAAAGAATTATAATTCTTTCACTATAGGAAAAATCTAGTTCTTTACATGGTATTAGTTGCCGGCGTTGATCCCAGCCTTGCTGCCAACACCGTTTGTCATCCCTCTGATCATTAGTGTGCTTTCAGCACACTGCTGTCCTCTCAATCGTGAATATACGATCACACTGATGTATCCATCACAACACCAAATCCCTCTCAATGCTGTTTTCCTTTGCAAGCGTCGTCCCCTTGCTACACCACCGCAACGTTGCTCCATCGAATCATCGCACCCTTCGCAGTGTCGTCCTCATCGCAGCACTATTCTCCTTGCATCGCAGCACAACCCCGTCGCAGAATCGTCTCCTTACTGCATAACCATAGCACTGTTCTTCTCCTTGTACCGCTCTCCTCATAGTGCTGCTTCTATCGCACTGCTTCTCTCCTCGCAGTAATGCTCTCATCGCGCCGCTGGTCCAGCGCTACCCTCAACACAGCGGCAACCCTTCATGTTCTACTATTTGGTCACTGTTTGGCCAACCCTTTAATTCATCTTATCGACAATTATGGTGTATCGTTCTTCACCGAATCTTCCATCTGAGGCTAAAAACTCCATTATCCAGCTGTCTCCTTCCATCTTAGTTTCCTCATCCATTACTTGTCATCATATCAATGGTGAGAATTACATTGTCTGGTCTCAATCCGTGTGTTTGTTCACCACCAGTCACCGAAAATAGTAATATCTCTCTGATAATATGCCAGTCCCTGATCCCTCTGATCCCAATATGACACTTGGCTCATCCAGAACACCATAATCATGTCATGGCTCCTCAACTCTATGATGCCTGAAATTAGCGCGAACTTTATGCTCTATACCACCGCCTCGGAAATCTGGAACGCTGCCAAGGAAACATACTCCAATCAGGAAAACTCATCCACCCTATTTGCCATTGAATTCCGGATCAATGACTTAAAGAAGGGCGATCTTACTATTACAGAATACTTTACTCAGCTATCTCGTTTATGGCAGCAAATTGATCTGTTCAAAATCCCGCTTGGTAAACCGGTGTAGATGACAAACTCTACAAAGGGCTGCTTGAAAAATGACGTATTTTTTAATTCCTGTCGGGGCTATCCGTCTCTGTTGATGATGTTCGTGGCAGGATTCTGGGCATCAGACCTCTTTTATCTATTCGCGAGGTGTTCTCTGAAGTCCGCCACGAAGAAAGTTGCCCATCTCTTCCTTGAATATCCATTCCTCCGGTGATACCCGTGTCAAGAAAGGTCGTCCCTGGTGCGACCACTACCGGAAACTTGGTCATGTTCGTGATAATTGCTGGAAACTACATGGTCGTCCGACTAACTGGACTCCATTGAAATCCTCCTCGCGTCCATCCCACGGTAACTCTGCTTTAACAACATTGGAAGGTGGATCATTTTCTCGTCAACAGTTGGACGATCTATGGTATATGTTTGGTCATTTCCAGATTCCTTCTGCTACTGAGCTCAAGTCTGTCTGCACTATTAACGAAAGTAGTTCTCCTTTTGCATCCTTATCCCCTTCACTTGGATGTGTCTCTTGGATTGTTGATTCTGGAGCAAGTGATCATATGACGGGTAACTTCATTTTATTTTCAACATTTTTAATAAATGGTATCTCATGCAGTGTTCGTACGGCTGATGGCTCCCTATCACCGGTTAAGGGCAGTGACTCGGTTCGTAGTAATAGCCGCATTATTTTGTCTAATGTTCTATTTGTTCCAAGTTTGACTTGAAATATTCTTTCGATTAGCAAATTATCTATCGATTTAGGTTGTACTTCTCATTTTACTCATGATCATTGTGAGTTTCAATATTTGACCTCGAGGATGGTGATTGGCAATGCTAGGCGTCGTAGTGGACTCTACATCCTTGACGACCCTCCTTATGCTTTCGTTCCAAACAACTCACCCGCACCATTTATCTCTTTCTTTGTTTCAGTTTCTCTTATAGATGTGGCTGCTGACATTGTGTTATGGCATTTTAGGTTAGGTCACCAAATTTTCCTTATCTTGCAAAATTGTTTCCCAAATTATTTATTAATAAAAATACCACATCGTTTTATTGTGATATTTGTTCTATTGAAAAACACATTCGGAGCTCTTATCATTATTCTCCCTCCCGCTCACCTAAACCTTTTTCTTTAATTCATAGTGACATTTCGGAACCTTCACGGGTTACAGGTTTACATGGAATTCGTTGGTTTATTACTTTTATTGATGACCACTCTCGTACCACTTGGACATTTCTTATTAAGGACAAATCTGAGTGTTGTATCATCTTCAAATGATTCCCAAAAATGGTTGAAACACAATTTCAAAGTTCCATTGGCATCCTTAAATCTGATAATGGTTGGGAATACCTCTCTCATTCGTTGGGATCTTTCTTCCAAGAAAACATAATTTTCTACCTCACTTCCTTTGTCGACACTCCACAACAAAATGGGGTCGCTGAACGTAAAAACTGTCATCTTCTTGAGGTAACCCAAGAACTCATTTTTTCTTCTAATGTTCTGAAATACCTTTGAGGTGAGGCTCTCTTAACAACTATTTTTCTAATCAGTCGTTTGCCTAGTAAAATTCTTGTCTTTAAGTGTCCACGGGATATCCTTTCCACTAAATTCCCTCATTTCAAACCTTTTACCTCTTTCGTTCCTTTTCGTGTCTTTGGTTGTACTGCCTTTGTCCATGACCATAATCCTCATAAGTTTAAACTTGATCTTTAGGCAATTCAGTATGTCTTTGTTGGTTATTAATCCCATCAGAAAGGTTATTGTTTCTACTCTCCTTCTACAAAATGATTCTTCACATCTATGGATGTTACTTTTCAAGAACATAATTGTTTTTCTCAAAAACCAAAATCCAGGGGGAGAGTGAGTCTGAATTTTTATTTTTACTGATTATAACTGAGTTACCCATTAGTCCATCTTCTACTGAAAAAACTACCACTACACAACCTCTTAACACCACCACATTTGATAATGAAAACCAATCCACTAATCCCATCGACTCTCATAAAACACCCAGGCCATCTACCGATATTCTCATCTACAAAAGACAACCCAAACAAGCCCTACCTTCCACACCGCAACCAATGCATTGTCAAGAGCCATAACTGGATTTAAATCCATCGACAGACGAAGGAGATGGTGACCAAAGTAAGTTGGATATGGTAATTGATACTAGTGAGTTATAAATTGCTCAAAGAAATGGAGTTAGACGATGTACAACTCATCCAACTCATCCTATTAGTAAATTTGTTTCTTATGGGAAACTAATGTGTTGAGTTAATCGATCGACATAATCGGCCAAGAGGGGGTGAATTGGCAATAAAAAATTTTGATGGAAGCTTTTGTAGAAAAATTGAAAATATTTGCACAACGATTTAGAGTGGTTCGACTTTCTCAACCAAAGTCTACGTCCACTACCTTAGCTATCCACACTAAGGATTTTCCACAAATTCACTAATTTGTCTTTCTTTTGAGGACAAAGAGTAACCTTACAAATCCCTCAAGAATTATACCCCAAATTCTTGAGAACACTCTCTCCCAAAGAGAAAAATACAAATTTTGCAAACATACAAAAAAACCTCACTAGGCAAGATGAACACTTAAGAATAATACAATTGAGCACAATAAGTGTTCTTGAAAGCAAAATGAATATGAATGAAATAGGCTTGAAATGCTCAAACTTGAGGTTTGATGCTTTCTCTTTGATTCTCTCTTGATTCTTGATAATAGTTGTTGACCAATGGCTTATAAGCTTGTTTAAATACACCTTGAATCACTTTTGAATATTGGGGATCATTGGTGGAGTCAATAGAGCCGTTTTTGTGTGAAAAAAAATAAAACAGTTGAGAGCGTGTATGCATCGATGCATAGCCAAGGTGCATCGATACACTATGTGTAAAATTCAATTTTTTCTACAGTTATAAGACTTAGTGCATCGGTAGACTAGGGGTGCATTGGTACACTAATTACAATCGATGTTTCAAAATTGGGGATCATTGGTGGAGTCAATAGAGCCGTTTTTGTGTGAAAAAAATAAAACAGTTGAGAGCGTGTATGCATCGATGCAGCCAAGGTGCATCGATACACTATGTGTAAAATTCAATTTTTTCTACAGTTATAAGACTTAGTGCATCGGTAGACTAGGGGTGCATTGGTACACTAATTACAATCGATGTTTCAAAAGAGCCAGAAGTTCATCGATGCATGGTATGTGAATCGATACACTAAAATCATTCGATGTTTCAATAACACATGGAGTGCATCGATGCATGGTATGTGCATCGGCACACAAAATCCATTCGATGTTCAATTAAATTGGGTGTGCATCGGTACATCCCTTCATAAAATTGATTTTTGGCTCGATTTTGGTTCGAAATACTTTGTTAAAATAGTTTTAAAATATTTTAAGATTGAAACTCAATTTTACACTTGAGTAAGGATTGAAATTGACAATTGAAAAACTTGGAGTAATATTTTGATATTCAAATAATTTAATTGAATATACTTTAAAATTAAATATAAAATCTTAAAATTCATTAACACTTAATTTGTTATATCGAAACATAAAAATGTTTTCAACAATCTCCCCCTTTTTGATATAACAAAACATTTTAGTTATTTTAAGATTTTCTTATTGAAAATTATTTTTGAAATTAAAGTTTGAAAAATTACTCCCCCTTACTCTAACACTTCTCCCCCTTTTTGTTAAATCAAAAACAAGACTCTAAAATCAAAATATTTTGCCAATTGATTTAGAAATTTAAAGCTTAAGCTGCTAAGATCACTAGCAAGAGAAAGATTAGCCATTAGTTTCATAAATCAATATTCATAATCAATGTGTAATGGTAATTGGTCATATTCTAATATGATGTAAATGATGCAAAACTTAAGATTAAATTAAAAATTCAAACAAACCAAATATATATATTAAGTTCAAACATCCAAAGCATCTAAAGCATAAATCCAAATATTCAATCATCCAAAATAAAACAATCCAAAAACATCAAAATGTTTAATCCATAAGTTCTAAATTCAATCCAAGAAAGCATAGCAAGGCAAGGTCTAATCCATAGGAAGATCGTGAGGAGGAGGAGGATAACGTGCTTTCATATCGAGTGTGAGCGCATCTAAACGTTCGTTCATCTCACATTATTGAGCCCTCATAGCGGTTAAATAGGACTCAATGGATGCAAACCTTAGATCGAATGTCTCCATAAATGATCGAAAATATGGAGGCATTAGATCCTCTTGATGTAATTGTTATTCTTGCTGCGTCGACTCATCGTCGGGTATGACATCGTCAATATCTTCCATAAGTTGTTGAAGCTCTGGATCATCATCCTCAGCCGGTGTCGGTAGAGGTGGAGCTCGTGAAGAGCTAGCTCCTGAGGTTTGCTCAGTGGATCAAACTCATTAGCCATTTTCCTCATTTATTTTCCATCTCAATTTCTTTAAGGAAGTGAGATTGATTTGGTTCTGGAGAGGGATGAGAATATCAAGTGAAACACTAAGTCCGAGTTTGATAAGTAGATTACTGAGGAGACAACCATAAACTAAAGTTTCTACATGTTTGGATGGTACAACATTTATGGTATCTACAAGCTCACTAAAAATAATCTATGGCAAATTGATCTTCTTGTTATGTTGGATACAATGTATCCACCATAAATCTATGAGAGTACCTACCTCCAGATAGTCTAAACCACCAAGAGATCATTAAATGAAGGAATCGCTCGTGATGAGTTCATAAGGTACTAACACTACCCTTAGATTGATAGGGAGTTTCCATAATCTGTTTCTCATTATCTAAACCATTGTTATCTAGTCCAAATTGGGCAGCGATCGTGCCGGAGTCAATATAAATGAATTGTCCTAAAAGATAGGATCGAATTCCTACAGTTGCGGTTCTTCGCTCAGATTGGACACATACCGCATTAAAATAGAAAATGCAGACTAATTGATGATAGACAATCGGTTTAAGGTGAAAAGTTTATCAAATTTCCAGGACCTAAGAGATTGAAGATATGAAAAATTTATATCAACCATAGCTTGAATTGAGGGAATACGCTCTTCTCGGATTTTTTATGACTCAAAACAACTATGGTACCTATGGTAGAGTTCTTATCTACGATGATCGGGTACATTAAAACAGGAGTTTAGAATAGTCATATTTAGATCATTCAGATTTGGATTTGGATTGGGTGGACGAATAAGAGGTCAGTTTTGATTCGAACGACTCGATGACGACCTAGGACGTTTAGGATTAGACATGGTTTAGGAAATTGGAATAGGATATGATAACCTGCAAATTTGAAATACATGTATGCAATATAATCAATCCCAAAACTCAATAGAGTCCGCAAAAGTCAATGTTCTCTAAACCGAATCCTAATGGGTAAATTTTTGAAAACTATTTGGAAAACAATGTTTGAAAATTATAACGTGTATAGTTTTCATGAAAACAACTTAATTGAATCAAAAACACCAATTAAAGCAATAATTTTCGAAAATAAATTTTTTATTTCGAAATTCAAAGAAAATTTTGAAAAATTTTATGTTTTTTTTTTGACAAAATTGGTTGTAAAATCTAGTTTAGAATCATCATATATTCAATGCTCGATGTAATTTTCATCCTAGTACTAATCAAAACTAGTCCTAAGTTCAAAAATCATTAAAACAGGGGTTTTTGAAATATTACCTTGACTAGTCCTAAGTTCAAAAATCAATAAAACAGGGGTTTTTGAAATATTACCTTGAAAATTAGGATTTTGTGAGAATGAGATGTTGTTTGCATGAATTTAATGAATGTAACAGATTTTGGAGTTGAAGAACGAACTAATTCCGACAAGAATACATTGATTTGAGCAAAGACGAAGATTTGGGTGATATTTGGGCAGAACGACGAGAGTTTTTTAGTTTTAGGGTGTTTGACAAAATGAAGATTTTAGGGATTTAGTACCCAAAACCCAACGGCTGTATTGATGCATAGTAGAGTGCATCGATGCACATTCAAGGAATGCATTGGTGCATTTCATAGTGTATCGATTCATATTCAAGGGATGCATCGGTACACTCTCTAGTGTATCGATGCATTGTGCACAAAATGTCAAAAATCCATTTTAAACACTTAAAATGCTAAATTAATTAGCTCTAGTGGTATTGCCAACTCATAAATCGAAAATTAACAATTTTCAATCAATCAAATCTATATTTAAACATTATTTGAACATATAATTCATTTTCACTAAGAATCATAAACTCCCCTTAACTATTAGCAAAGAATGCAATCAAAAATATTATTTTTATAAGCATTTTTCAATTCTAATTAAAAGTGCTAAAATTATTTTAAACACTAAGTGAAGATAGGTCAGTTAAACCTAATTCTCTCCTAAGCGTCCAAAATCTTTCTTTATCTAAAGGTTTTGTAAAAATATCCACTAATTGATGCAAAGTATCAACAAATTCTAGAACTACATATTCCTTAGCGACATGATCTCTAATGAAATGACGTCTAATTTTAATGTGCTTAGTTCTAGAGTGTTGGATGAGATTATTAGTGAGACAAATAGCAATAGTATTGTCACACTTGATAGGTATGGTACCTACTTCAATTCCATAATCAAAAATTTGTTGTTTCATCCATAAAACTTGTGCACAACAACTATCGGCTGAAATGTATTCGGCTTCAGTTGCAGATAATGCAACACAATTTTGTTTCTTTGAAAACCACGAAATCAGTATATTTCCTAGGAATTGGCAAGTACCGGAGGTACTTTTCCTATCTATTTTGCATCCTCCATAATCCGTATCAGAGAAAGCATGCAAGCTAAAGATAGAGTCTCTAGGATACCAAAGTCCTAAACTAGGAGTGTCCTTAAGGTATCTAAAGATCCTCTTAACAGCTAGTAAATGTGATTCCTTAGGGCATGATTGAAATCTAGCACATAAGAAAACACTAAACATAATGCCTGGTCTACTTGCGGTTAGATAAAGCAACGAACCAATCATTGACCTATATAATTTAACATCCACACATTTACCTCCTTTATCTTTGTCAAGCTTTGTAGAAGATCTCATTGGAGTGACGTAAGGTTTCCCATTTTTCAATCCAAACTTCTTGAGCATATCATTGACGTATTTTGCTTGATTGATAAAGATGTCATCTTTTCTTTGCTTGATTTGGAGTCCCAAGAAATATGAGAGCTCTCCCATCATGCTCATCTCGAATTCACCTTGCATTAGCTTAGAAAATTCTTGGCAAAGAGCATCATTAGTAGAACCAAATATTATATCATCAATATAAATTTCTACTACTAATAAATCTTTACCTCTTCTCTTTAAAAAACAATGTAGTGTCAACATTCCCTTTTGAAAAACCCTTTTCAATTAAAAAGTTTGAAAATCATTCATACCAAGCTCTAGGAGCTTGCTTTAAACTATAAAGTGCTTTTGTCAATTTAAAAACATGATTTGGAAATTTTGAATCTTCAAAACCAGGAGGTTGTTCCACATACACTTCTTATTTTATAAAACCATTTAAAAATGCACTTTTAACATCCATTTGATATAATTTAAATTCATGAAAACATGCAAATGCTAATAACATTCTAATTGCTTCCATCCTAGCTACGGGATCAAATGTTTCATCATAGTCTAATCCTTATTCTTGAGTATAGCCTCGAGCAACAAGTCTAGCCTTGTTCCTTACTATATTACAACTTTCATCTAGCTTATATCTAAATATCCATCTAGTACCTACAGTAGATTTATTACTAGGCCTTTCAACTAATGTCCATACTTTACTTCTCTCGAATTGATTCAATTCTTCTTGCAAAGAAAACCTTGGCAAATTTGATGCTAAAAGTGTGAAGGAATTTTTGGGTTATTCCTTAAATTCTAAAGCTTATCGAGTATTTAATAAAAGAACTTTAGTTGTAGAAGAGTCTATACATGTTGTTTTCGATGATAATCCCCTTCCGAGGAAGGATTCTTGTGTTGATAATGATGTAGGTATTATAAAATCAAATGACGCTAGACATGACGTTGGAGAACCATCATCAAAGGAAGAAACAAAAGATGAAGAAACTCATGATCCTCTCGAGAATCCAACCATTGAAGAAAGGAAAGTATCTTACCCAAGATAGTACAACTATGTCAAGGATGGTGCAAATATACAAAATTAATTTCAAAACTCAAAATTGAAAATAAATCGATTTTGAAAGCTAGAATTGATTTTGAAAATCAAAATGAAATTTTGAAAAATATTTGCACAACGATTTAGAGTGGTTCGACTTTCTCAACCAAGGTATACGTCCACTACCTTAGCTATCCACACTAATGATTTTCCACAAATTCACTAATTTGTCTTTCTTTTGAGGATAAAGAGTAACCTTACAAATTCTTCAACAATTATACCCCAAATTCTTGAGAACACTCTCTCCCAAAGAGAACAATACAAATTTTGCAAACTTACAGAAAAACCTCACTAGGCAAGATGTTTGCACAATTCTAAAACAAAGAAAAAACACTCAAGAATAATACAATTGAGCACAATAAGTGTTCTTGAAAAAAAATGAATATTGAATGAAATAGGCTTGAAAATGCTCAAACTTGAGGTTTGATTCTTTCTCTTTGATTCTCTATTGATTCTTGATAATAATTGTTGATCAATGGCTTCTAAGCTTGTTTAAATACACCTTGAATCACTTTTGAACGTTGGGGATCATTGGTGGAGTCAATAGAGCCATTATTGTGTGAAAATAATTAAATAAAACAGTTGCGAGCGTGTATGCATCGATTCATAAACAAGGTGCATCGGTACACTATGTGTAAAATTCAAATTTTTCAACCGTTATAAGACTTAGTGCATCGGTACACTAGGGGTGCATCGGTACACTAATTACATTCGATGTTTCAATAGAGCCAGGAGTGCATCGATGCATGGTTTGTGCATCGGTTCACTAAAATCATTCGATGTTTCAATAACACATGGAGTGCATCGATGCATGGTATGTGCATCGGTACACAAAAGCCATTTGATGTTCAATTAAATTGGGTGTGCATCGATACACCAAAGTGTGCATCGGTACATCCCTTCATAAAATTGATTTTTGCCTCGATTTTGGTTCGAAATACTTTGTAAAAATAGTTTTAAAAATATTTTAAGATTGAAACTCAATTTTACACTTGAGTAAGGATTGAAATTGATATTTGAAAAACTTGGAGTAATATTTTGATATTCGAATAATTTAATCGAATATACTTTAAAATTCAATATATAATCTTAAAATTCATTAACACTTAATTTGTTATGTCGAAACATCAAAATGTTTTCAACATAATGTCTGGTCTTAAGACTTTCACAGCTCGGGTTGATCATATTCACATTCCAGAAACCATAGAAGAGGCATTAAAAAGTCCTGAGTGGAAGAAGGCAGTTGAAGAAGAAATTTCAGCTCTAGAAAACAACAAAATCTGGGCCATCGTTGATCTACCTAATAACAAGAAACCAGTCGTCTGCAAATGGGTCTTTACTGTGAAATTCAAGGAATATGGAAAAATTGAGAGTTATAAGGCTAGACTTGTGGCAAAAGGGTTCACTCAGACGTATGGAGTTGACTATTAGGAGACCTTTGCTCCAATTGCAAAAATCAACACTGTTCAAGTTCTATTATCCTTGGCGGTAAACAAGGATTGGATACTTCACCAACTAGACGTGAGAAATGCATTTCTCAATGGCAATCTTGAAGAAGAGGTCTATATGCAAGTTCCACCAGGAATTCATTATGGAAATAACCAGTTATGTAAATTATTGAAAACCTTATATGGTCTAAAACAATCACCTCGAGCTTGGTTGGATAGATTCACGAAGGTAATATTACAAGACAACTACAAATAGTGTCAATCCGATCACACACTGTTTGTAAAAACTGCTCCTGATAAGAAGAAGTCAATCTTGATTGTCTACGTTAATGATATCATCATCACGGGTGATGACTTAGTTGAAATCGAAAAGTTGAAGACTTTACCAGCAAAGAAATTTGAAACCAAATATTTGGGAATTCTAAGATATTTCCTAGGTATAGAGGTAGCGAGATCACAAGAAGAAATTGTAACAAATCAAATAAAGTATATTCTAGACTTACTTTCTGAAACTGGAATGACTAATTGTAATCCCTCAAAAACTCTTATGGAATTTAACTTAGAATTGAGTAAAGATGGAAACCCGGTAAACAAGGAACATTATCAGAAGTTAGTGGGTAAACTCATTTATTTATCTCTAACTAGACCTGACATTGGTTTTCTTGTTATGTTGAGTTAATCGATCGATGAAATCAGCCAAGAAGGGGTGAATTGGCAATAAAAATATTGGTAGAAGCTTTTGCAGAAAATATAAAATAATTGCACAACGATTTATAGTGGTTCGACTTTCTCAACCAGAGTCTACGTCCACTACCTTAGCTATCCACAGTAAGGATTTTCCACAAATTCACTAATTTGTCTTTCTGTTGAGGACAAAGTGTAACCTTACAAATCCCTCAAGAATTATACCCCAAATTCTTGAGAACACTCTCTCCCAAAGAGAACAATACAAAATTCACAAAATTATAGAAAAACCTCACAAGGCAAATTGTTTGCACAATTCTAGAACAAAGAAAGAACACTCAAGAATAATACAATTGAGCACAATAAGTGTTCTTGAAAGCAAAAATGAATATTGAATGAAAAATGAGCTTGAAAATGCTCAAACTTGAGGTTTGATGCTTTCTCTTTGATTCTCTCTCAATTCTTGTTTCTTATTGTTGATAAATAGCTCCTAAGCTTGTTTAAATACATCTTGGATCACTTCTGAACGTTGGGGATCATTGGTAGAGTCAATAGAGCCGTTATTGTATGAAAACAATTAAATAAAATAGTTGGGAGCGTGTGTGCATCGATGCATAGGGATAGTACATTGGTACACTATGTGTAAAATTCAAATATTTCGACAGTTGGAAGACTTAGTGCATCAATACACTAGGGGTGCATCGGTACACTAATTACATTCGATGTTTCAAAAGATCCAGGAGTGCATCGATGCATGGTTTGTGCATCGGTACACTAAAATCATTCGATGTTTCAAAAATACATGAGTGCATCGGTGTATGGCATTTGCATCGGCACACCAAAGCCATTCGATGTTTAATTAAAATCAAGAGTGCATCGATGCATGGATGTGCATCGGTACACAAAAATCATTCGAATTAGGGTGTGCATCGATACATCAATTAGTGCATCGGTACATCCCTTTATAAACTTGATTTTTGGCTCGTTTTTGGTTCGAAATACTTTGTAAAAATTGTTTCAAAAATATGTTAAGTTTAAAACACAATTTTACACTTTAGTAAGGATTGAAATTGATCTTTGAAAGACTTGGAGTAATATTTTGATATTCGAATAATTGAATCGAATATACTTTGAAAATGATTATAAAATATTAAAATTCATTTATACTTAATTTTTTATATCGAAACATCAAAATGTTTTCAACAATCTCCCCCTTTTTGATATAACAAAACACTTAAGTAATTTTAAGATTTTCCATGAAAATAATTTTTGAAATCAATTTTTGAAAATTACTCCCCCTTACTATATTCTCCCCCTTTTTGTTAAATAAAAAAAAACTCTATAAATCGTTTTTAAGCAAAATTAGCCAATTGATAAAGAATTTAAAGATGCTAAGATCACATTCAAAAGAGAGATTAGTCATTAGTTTCATAAATCAATATTCATAAATAAATGTGCAATGGCAAATTGGTCATATTCTAATATGATGTAAATGATGCAAAACTTAAGATCAAATTAAAATTCAAACAGACCAAATATATATAAAGTTCAAACATCCAAAGCACCACAAATTCAAACATCCAAAATAAAATAATCCAAAAACATCAAAATGTTTAACAATTAAGTCTAAATTCAATCCAAGAGAACTAAAGCAAGACAAGGTTTAATCCATAGGAGGATCGAGAGGAGGAGGATAATGTGCTCGCATCTCGAGTGTGAGCGCATCTAAATATTCGTTCATCTCCCATTGCTGAGCCCCCATAGCGGTTAAATGGGACTCAATGGATGCAAACCTTAAATCGAATGTCTCCATAAATGCTCGACAATATGGAGGCATTGGATCCTCTTGGTGTGCCGTGCCGGTGGATCATCGTCAGGTACGACATCGTCAATGTATTGCATAAGCTGTTGAAGCTCAGGATCATCGTCTGCAGCTGGTGCCGGTGGAGGTGGAACTCGTGAAGAACTAGCTCCTGGTGTTTGTTAGTAGGTCGATAAACCCATTGGCCAGTTTCCTTATCCTTTTTCCATCATGATTTCTTTAAGGAAGTGAGATTGATTTGGTTCTGGAGAGGGATGAGAATATCAAGCGAAACTCTATGTCCGAGTTTGATAAATAGATTAATGATGAGACAACCATAAACTAAAGTTTCTACATGTTTGGATGGGGAACATTTACGGTATCTACTAGCTCACTAAAAATAATCTGTGGCAAATTGATCTTCTTGTTATGTTGGATACATTGTATCCACCATAAATCTATAGGGTACCTACCTCCGGATGGTCTAAACCACCAATAGATCATTAAATAAAGGAATCTCTCGTGATGAGTTCGTAAGGTACTAACACTACCCTTAGATTGATAGGGAGTTGCCATAATCTATTTCTCATTATCTAAACCATCATTATCTAGTCCAAATTGGGTAGTGATCATGCCAGAGTCAATATAAACGAATTGTCCTAAAAGATAAGATCGGATTCCTACGGTTACGATTCATCGCTCATTTTGGACACTTACCACATTAGAATAGAAAATGCGGACTAATTGATGATAAACAATCGGTTTCAGGTGAAAAAGCTTATGAAATTTACAAGACCTAAGAGTTGGAAGATATGGAAAATTTATATCAACCATAGCTTAAATTGAGGGAATACGCTATTCCCGGATTTTGTATGACTCAAAACAATTATGGTACCTATGGTAGAGTTCTTCTCTACGATGACCGGGTACATTAAAACAGGAGTTTAGAATGGTCATATTTGGATCTTTCGGATTTGGATTTGGATTGGGTGGAGGAATGGGAGGTCGGTTTTGACTCGAACGACTTGATGACGACCTAGGGCATTTAAGATTAGACATGGTTCAAGATATCGAAATAGATATGGTAACCTGCAAATTTGAAACACATGTATGCAATATAATCAATCCCAAAACTCAATTGAGTCTGTAATATTCAAGGTTCTTTAAACTGAATCCTAATGGGCAATTTTTGAAAACTATTTTTAAAACGATGTTTGAAAAATTAATATGTAGTTTTCAAACAACACAATTAGATCGAAAATATCAAATTTAATTTTTTTATTTTTTGAATTAAAAAATTGTCAAAATTGTGTGTTTTTTATGAAATTGATTGTAAAATCTAGTTTAGAAACATTATATGATCAATTCCCGATACTTATTTCAACCTAGAACTAATCAAAACTAGTCCTAAGTTCGGAAATCAATAAAATAGAGGTTTTTTAAGTATTACCTTGAAATTTCAGATTTTGTGAGAATGAGATGTTGTTTGAACTTATTTAATGATGTTAGTAGGATCATAAGTTGAAAATCGAGTTAATTCCGACTTGAAACCGTTGATTTGAAGCAAAATGAGAGTTTAGGGTGAGAGGGGGACGAATGGCGCAAGAGAGTGTTTTAGGTTTGGTTTTGAGATAATGAAGAAAAATTGGAATTTAATACCCAAATCCTGACGGGTGTATCGATGCGCAGCAGAGTGCATCGATGCACATTCAAGGAATGCATCAGTGCACTGATGGGTGTATCGATGCATATTCAAGGGATGCATCGGTGCACTCTTTAGTGTATCGATGCATAGAGCACAAAAATGTCAAAAATCCATTTTAAACACTTTAAAATGCTAAATTAATTAGCTCTAGTGGTATTGGCAACTCATATATCAAAAATTAACAATGTTCAATCAATATAATTTGTCTTTAAAACTTATTTGAACATAAAATTAATTTTCTCTAAGGATCATAAACTCCCCTAACTATTAACATAGAATGCAATCAAAAGTGTTATTTTTATAAGCATTTTTCAAATTCTAATTTAAAAGTGCTAAAATCATTTTAAACACTAAGTGAAGATAGGTCAGTTAAACCTAATTCTCTCCTAAGTGTCCAAAATCTTTCTTTATCTAAAGGTTTTGTAAAAATATCCGCTAATTGGTGCAAAGTATCAATAAATTCTAGAACTACATCTTCCTTAGCGACATGGTCTCTAATGAAATGACGTATAATTTCAATGTGCTTAGTTCTAGAGTGTTGGATGGGATTTTTTGTGAGAAAAATAGCACTAGTATTATCACACTTGATAGGTATGGTACCTACTTCAATTTCATAATCAAAAAGTTGTTTCGTCCATAAAACTTGTGCACAACAACTACCGGCTGAAACGTTTTCCGCTTTAGTGGTAGATAATGCAACACAATTTTGTTTCTTTGAAAACAATGAAATCGACATATTTCCAAGGAATTGACAAGTACCGGAGGTGCTTTTCCAATCTATCTTGCATCTTTCATAATCCACATCTGAGAAGGCATGCAAGCTAAAGCTAGAGTCTCTAGGATATCAAAGTCCTAAACTATGAGTGTCCTTAAGGTATCTAAAGATCCTCTTAACAACTAGTAAATGTGATTCCTTAGGGCATGATTGAAATCTAGCACATAAGCAAACACTAAACATAATGTTCGGTCTACTTGCGGTTAGATAAAGCAAAGAACCAATCATGGATGTATACAATTTAACATCCACACATTTACCTCCTTTATCTTTGTCAAGCTTTGTAGAAAAGCTCATTGGAGTGGCATGAGGTTTCCCATTTTCCAATCCAAACTTCTTGAGCATATCCTTGACGTATTTTGCTTGATTGATGAATATGTCATCTTTTCTTTGATTGATTTAGAGTCCCAAGAAATATGAGAGCTCCCCCATCATCTAATCACAAATTCACCTTGCATTAGCTTTGAAAATTATTGGCAAAGAACATCATTAGTAGAACCAAATATTATATCATCAACATAAATTTGAACTACTAATAAATCTTTACCTTTTCTCTTTAAAAACAATTTAGTGTCAACCTTCCCTTTTGAAAAACCTTTTTCAATTAAAAAAATTGACAATTTTTCATACCAGGCTCTCGGAGCTTGTTTTAAACCATAAAGTGCTTTTGTCAATTTAAAAACATGATCTGGAAATTTTGAATCTTCAAAACCTGGAGGTTGTTCCACATACACTTGTTCTTTAATAAAACCATTTAAAAATGCACTTTTAACATCCATTTGATATAATTTAAATTCATTGAAACATGCAAATGCTAATAACATTCTTATTGCTTCCATCCTAGCTAAGGGAGCATATGTTTCATCATAGTCTATCCCTTCTTCTTGAGTATAGCCTTGAGCAAAAAGTCTAGCCTTGTTTCTCACTATATTACCACTTTCATCAAGCTTATTTCTAAATACCCACCTAGTACCTAAAGTAGATTTATTACTAGGCCTTTCAAGTAATGTCCATATTTTACTTCTCTCGAATTGATTTAATTCTTCTTGCATAGCCATAATCCAATGTTCATCATTTAATGCTTATTTGATGTTTTTAGGCTCTATGCATAAAATAAATGCAACATAATTACATATATTTCTAAGAGAAGATCGAGTTGTTACCCCTTTAAATGGATCACCTATAATTTCACTATCCTTGACATAGTTGTACTCTATTGGGTAAGAGACTTCCCTTTCTTCAATGGTTGAATTCTCGAGGGGATCATGAGTTTCCTCATCTTTCGTTTCTTCCTTTGATGATGGTTCTCCAACGTCATTTCTAACATCATTTGTTTTTATAATACATACATCATCATCAACACAAGAATTCTTCATCGGAAGGGGATTATCATCGAAAACAACATGGATAAGCTCTTCTACCACTAAAGTTCTTTTATTAAATACTCGATAAGCTTTAGAATTTAAGGAATAACCCAGAAAATTCCTTCATCACTTTTAGCATCAAATTTGTCAAGGTTTTCTTTGCCGTTGTTTAAAACAAAGGATGAAAATAACTAATGTTAGACTTTTTATTTTTGAAAATTTCAAATGAAGTTTTCTTTAAAATTGGTCTAATCATTACTCGATTTATAACATAACAAGCGGTATTTGTGGTTTCTACCCAAAAATATTTTGGAAAATTATTTTCACAAATCATGGTTCTAGCCATTTCTTCTAAAGTTTGATTTTTCCTCTCAACAACTCCATTTTATTGAGGGGTTCTAGGTGCTGAAAAATTATGGCTAATACCATTAGAATTACAAAACTCAGTAAATCCAAGATTTTCAAATTTAGTGCCATGATCACTCCTAACACTAGTGATAGAGTAACCTTTTTCGTTTTGGATTATTTTTGAAAATGTGATGAAATGTTCTAATGCTTCATCTTTAGTACTTAAGAATAGAACCCAAGTATATCTAGAATAGTCATCTACCAAGACAAATGCATATTGTTTTCCACCCAAGCTAGTAGTCCTAGTTGGCCCAAAAAGATCTATATGGATCAATTGTAATACTCTACTAGTGGATACATCATTAATGGATTTAAAAGAAACTCACTTTTGTTTTCCTTTAGCACAAGCATCACAGATTTTACCATTATCAAATTTCAGTTTTGGCAACCCTCGAACTAAATCTCCTTGAATTAGTCGTTGTAAAACACTCATACTAGCATGTCTTAGTCTCCTATGCCACAACCAACTATCATGTTCATCATTGGCAACTAGGTATAAATTAGTCATATCAATAGAATCTAAATGCACCATGTATATGTTTCCTATTCTATGACCAATAATCATAATCCGATTAGATGCAATGTCAATGACTTTATAACCATTAGTTCAAACAAGACATTGTACCCCTTATCGCATAATTGACTAATACTCAATAGATTATGCTTTAAACCACTCACATATAACACATTTTTAATTTGTATGGAAGAGGTATTACCTATAGTACCTATACCTTCAATGTGACCTTTTGAATTATCTCCAAAAGTCACCTCTCCTCCATTTTTGTTGTTAAGCTTTATGAATTGGCTCTTGTCTCCGGTCATGTGTCTTGAGCATCCACTATCAAGGTACCATGAGTTTGAATTTGTTTCCCGTGTCTTGTAGCAATGCTCATTTTCCTACAAACATAGATTAATTTCTAATTTTTGGTACCTAAATTCTTTTGGGTCCATATTCATTAGTAATTAAAATCCAAGTCCGCTTGGGTATCCATTTGTGTAGGATATCCTTATCTTTAGCAGTAATGAGTTCTTTAGGAACCCATATACTCCTAATGATTTTACCATTCAAGGTTCGTTGAGGACCTCTATGATTGTAGTTTCTAAAACTTTTTCTAACAAAGTTTGATTTTGAATTCTCACCTTTTTTAAAATGGTTTGTTCCAACTTTATTAAAAGAAATTTTAAGATCATAAATTTCTTTTTGATGATCATCATGAACTTTCGAAAGTAAGTTATGCAAATCAATATTTTTCTTTTAAAAATCATCAATTTTAATTTGCAGTTCTTTAATCTTACTTTCAAGCTCATTATTGGTTTTGGACATAAGACTATTTTCGTTTTTCAGTTTTGAAATATCATTTTTGTATTTTGAAAATAAATTCTTATAATCTGAAGCCAACACATTATAATCCTCTAATAACTCATCATAAGATAATTTATCTGAATCAAATGAGTTAGAGGTTACCTTAGAATTTTCCCCGATGGCCATCAAGCACAAGTTTGCTACTTCTTGTTCCTCTTCATCGGAACCTTCTTCATTGCTCCATATAGCCACGTGTGCCTTGTTTTTCTTCTTAGATTGACCCTTTTTCTTCAATTAAGGGGAATCGTATTTGACATGCCCCGACTTTTTTCATTCGTAGCAAATGATTTGGTCCTTCTCCTTAGGTTCAGTTTTGAAGCCTTCATTTCATTTGAATTTTCTTCCACGGCTGGGATTCATCAATTTTATGAACTGTTTGGAAAATAATGTCATTTCCTCGTCATCGTCATCTTCATCCGAATCACTTTCATCTTTTGAGGATTTGAGAGCAACTCCAATGTTCTTCTTCTTCTCATTCTCCTTTGGTGTTTCGTCAATCTTCTCGAGGTCTACCTCATCTTGAAGCATCATTTCATGAGTGAGGAGGGAACCGATTAGTTTTTCAAGGGTTAAGGACTTTAAGTTCTTAGCCTCGATGATTGTCGTCTTCTTTGATTACCACGATTTTGGAAGTGAGTAAACTAACTTCCTTACAAGCTTTTCATTTGGAATGATCTCTCCATATGATTTGAGACCATTGAAAATCGTGGAAAATCTATCCGTTATACCTTTGATATTTTCATCCAGTTTCATCATGAAATTTTCATAGCTATGAGTTAGAAGACTAATTTTAGATTCTTTTACCTCGTTTGTACCTTTATGTGTGACTTGTAGTTTATCCCATATCTCGTTGGCAGTTTGTGTAAGATGAAACTCTTCCGTATTCATCCGGTCGAAGGGCGCAAAATATGATATGGATAGTTTTTGAGTTGAACTGGAACATTCTTGTCTCTCCTTCACTCCAAAATCTTGGATGAGTGGAAGGTTTTATGTATCTGTCTTCTATGATATTCCATGCTCCTATGTCACTTGCATGAATGAAGTATATCATTCTATTCTTCCAATAAGCATAATTAGCTCCATTTAAGAAAGGAGGCTTGTTGACGGGCATTGAATCGAGAACGACGTCGAAGTTTGAAGTATCGACCATTGATGACTTGAATATCGAGGTGACTCTTCTCGGATCCACTTAAGAGGCGATTAAACCTTCAAATGAGTCAAGCTTTGATACCAATTGATGAGTTAATCGAACAACGAAATCGGCCAAGAGGTGGGTGAATTGGCAATAAAAATTTTGGTGGAAGCTTTTACAGAAAATAGAAAATAATTGCACAGCGATTTAGAGTGGTTCGACTTTCTCAACTAAAGTCTATGTCCACTACCTTAGCTATCCACACTAAGGATTTTCCACAATTTCACTAATTTGTCTATCTTTTGAGGACAAAGAGTAACCTTACAAATCCCTCGAGAATTATACCCCAAATTCTTGAGAACACTCTCTCCCAAAGAGAACAATACAAATTTCGCAAACTTATAGAAAAACCTCACAAAGCAAATTGTTTGCACAATTCTAGAACAAATAAAGAACACTCAAGAATAATACAATTGAGCACAATAAGTGTTCTTGAAAGCAAAAATGAATATTGAATGAAAAATGGGCTTGAAAATGCTTAAACTTGAGGTTTGATGCTTTCTCTTTGATTCTCTCTCAATTCTTGTTTCTTGTTGTTGATCAATGGCTCCTAAGCTTGTTTAAATACACCTTGGATCACTTATGAACGTTGGGGATCATTGGCGGAGTCAATAGAGCCGTTATTGTGTGAAAAAATTAAATAAAACAGTTGGGAGCGTGTGTGCATCGATGCATAGGGATAGTGCATCCGTACACTATGTGTAAAATTCAAATATTTTGACCGTTGGAAGACTTAGTGCATCGGTACACTAGGGGTGAATCGGTACACTAATTACATTCGATGTTTCAAAAGAGCCAGGAGTGCATCAATGCATGGTCTGTGCATCGATACACTAAAATCATTCGATGTTTAAAAAATACATGGAGTGCATCGGTGCAAGGTACTTGCATCGGTACACCAAAGCCATTCGATGTTTAATTAAAATCAAGAGTGCATCGATGCATGGATGTGCATCAGTACACAAAAATCATTCGAATTAGGGTGTGCATCGATACATCAATTAGTGCATTGGTACATCCCTTTATAAACTTGATTTTTGACTCGTTTTTTGTTCGAAATACTTTGTAAAAATTGTTTCAAAAATATGTTAAGTTTAAAACACAATTTTACACTTTATTATAGATTGAAATTGATCTTTGAAAGAGTTAGAGTAATATTTTGATATTCGAATAATTGGATCGAATATACTTTGAAAATGATTATAAAATCTTAAAATTCATTTATACTTAATTTGTTATATCGAAACATCAAAATGTTTTCAACATGTTAACATTGTGAGTCAATACATGAATGATCCGAGAGAAGAACATTTGGAGGTAGTCAATCGAATCTTAAGATATCTAAAGATGACACCAGGACATGGGTTGATTCTCAGAAAACATGAAGACATAACAATTAAAATCTTCTCAGATTCAACCTGGGCTGGACAATTAACAGATAGTAGGTCAACCACATGATATTGCTCATTTGTATGGGGAAACCTAGTAACATGGAGGAGAAAGAAACAATCAGTAGTCTCCAGGAGCAGTGCAGAAGAAAAATATAGGGCAATAGCACCCGGGATGTGTGAAGGAATTTGGCTACAAAGACTCCTAACTAAACTAGGGATGTGAGACAACAACTATTTTGAACTTCAAAGTGACAACAAATCTGCGATAAACATTGCAAAGAATCTGGTGCACCAGGACAGAGCAAAACATGTGGAGATCGAAAAACACTTTATTACAGAAAAAGTAAATGACGGAACTGTGAAACTAAACTATGTCTCTTCACGAAACCAGCTAGTCGATGTATTGACCAAGGCACTTCCAAGGATTTCCTTTGACGAAATTACATCCAAGCTGGGTCTTCACAATATTTACACCCCACCTTGAGGGGGATTGTAAGTAGTGTTTAAATTAAACTCTTTATCTTAATTTATCTCTAAAACTACTTCTTAATTTGTAGAAAAGATTACTCATATTTTATCTAGGTCTCTAATTAAAGTGTATAAAAAGCCTATGTACCCTCTTGTGTAAGATGTAATTTTCCTTTGAATAAAAGAATTATAATTTTTTCACTACCAGAAAAAACTAGTTCTTTACAACCACCCCTGCCATTCTCCTTGGTGTATCACTGCTTCTAACATAACTCACATATAAACAAGAGTATATATAACACTAAAAGGGATTTTTCAGCCCAAGGCAACATATCACATTTTTGCAAGTAAAGAATTGGACTGACTTTGCAGTAGATTTAATTCTAACGTGCTGAAAGATTGCCTACATTTTCGGCACCAAGAAACTACCGTCGATTAAAAAGTACTGAAATGCTACTTTTACTGGTGCATGTACAATTTCATGTGAAAGAATTTCCTTTGGTGGAAGCAAAGGGCCCTTGGGTTGGGACATTCCTGCCAAAAGAGAAAACAAATTTTATGTTCCATAATCATGATATAACCATGCATGTTTACTTGAGAAAATTGTAATTCGCGTCAATGTTGAGTAATCTAAGGCAAATTCTTGGAAATCTCTTTTCTATTACTAAACTCTATACCCTAAACACAAGCCAAAACATTGTATGAAATTATTTGAATAGTGGGAAGAAATAAGGATGATATACACTGGGGAAACACAATAATAAGTGACAAAAGTGATTGTAACATAATAAAATAACTCACGATAACTTAGTGTAATCATCAATTTTCAAATTTTCAACACCCACCATCCCATATTTCAACACCTACCATCCCCACCATCCCGTGATTCATGTTAAACAATAAGATTTATTTCACTCAAGATTGTCTTTGTTAAAACAAGATTTGTCTAGCTTGAGACAATTTTTACTTAAAAGAAGACATTTCATTTCACTCAAGATTGTTTTAAAGAAGATTTTATCTCACTTGAGATAGTTTCCCTTGAAACAGAAGATTTTTTCTCGCTTGAGATAGTTTCCCTCGAAATAGAAGATTTTGTCTCGCTTGAGATAGTTTCCCTCGAAACAAAAGATTTTATCTCGCTTGAGATAGTTTCTCTCGAAACAAAAGATTTTATAAGAAACTAAGTATGATTTTCAAGGTTTTCTTGATGAGTAAGTCCTTCGGGCCATCAGTAAGTGTTTCCAGCATGATGCTTAAATCCTTCGGGTCATCTATAAGTCTTTCGAGCAAGATAAAAAGTCCTTCGGGCCATCCATAAGAATTTCGGGTAGGATGTTTTCAACATTTCTGGCACTCGATTCATCACATATGGAGTTGAATCAGCAACGCATCACTTGAGGGATCAACATTTCCAGTGGAAAGACCAGGATGAGAAGAACCCATAACCAGAAGAACTGAAGATGAAGACTCAACCAAGAGAACGAAGCAAAGATGACATCATTTGCAGCAAGACTCGATGAATTTCGCAGAAAGAGAATAATTGACATTCCCCGTGAAGAGTTCGCAGCGTGATAAGAAGTGACCAAACAAATGAAAATTGGTGCTTTACGTCTTTGCTCTATTTCTGTTTCACAGCAACAAGCAAAGAGGGGCATCTGTAATAACCAATTTTCAAATTTTCAACACCCACCTTCCCATATTTCAATACCTACCATCCCCACCATCCCGTGATTCTAGCAAGATTAAATGCACAACCACCCCACTTAGTTGTAATATTTCAATTATGTAAAATTTTGGCTATAAAAAACCGAACGAAATGTATGAACAAAGATGAGAGAAAAGCAATAAAAATCATATTATTCCAAGGTATTTCGAGTATTTTTTCGGTTTTGAATAGAATATAATTTTTTTAGCTTTGCATGTAAAATAAAACAAGGGAAAGAGAGTGAGTAGATCCTTACTTAGAAGAGTGTTGATCGGGGCGGTTCACGGTGGTGGCCATGGTGGTTCATGGCCACCGATCGTTTATCTTCCACAAAGTCAAAAAATGAAATAGAGAAAAAGAGGGAGAAAGTTGAGAGAAATAATAAAGAGAAGATGAAGGGGAAGCTTTTTTTTAAGCTTTATCGTGTTTTCTGGAAAGTTTAAAAGGGGGATTTCATTTTAAGTTCTTTTGGGTAAATCAAGCTTTAGGTCCCTTTATTTTAGTGTTCATGCTTTTGTCACCAAACTTAAGTATTAATTACCCACAGGTCCCCATATGTTAGGCTTTTCGTGTTCTGGTCGCCCAAATAAGGTCTAATTTGGTTTTCGGTCCTCCTTTTCAGTATGTTATGCGTTTTAGCCATTTGTTTAAGGAAAAATACGCTTAGACTCCCTTAGATTTAGCGTCTTTGCATTATGGTTACTTGCAGTGATTATTTTGTTTTATTTTAATTTTCTTGAGTTGATTCTATATTTTTTGCATTTTTATTTAAACTTGTAAAATGAATAATTGTCGTTTAATTCCTGTAGTTTTAATGTGTTATGTATTTTAGTCACTAACTTGTTTTTTTTAATTTTTTTTTTGGATTTATTTACTTAATCTTTAATTTAGTCATTTGTATTACATGTTTTATTAATTTTATTAATTTTGTTTTTAAATCCCTATAATTTAATTGACAATACGATTTTGTCCCTTTATATTTAATTTGTGAGACCTCGATTAAAATTAATTTTTGTGTACTTATTTTATTTTTATTTTTATTTCTATTTTTGGTTGTTTTTTTTAATATTTTTATTATTTGTTGTTTTTAATTATTTTGATTTAGTTCCTTGTTTTAATAATTATCAAGGCTTAAACCTATAGATCAATACTTTAAACTTTAAGATTTATAGGTTTAGATCTTTAAATTTTAGTATTTTAATTTAGGTCTCATAATTGTAGTTTTTTAAATCCTTTGATTATTTAGTCCACAAGCTTAATTAGAACTTTAACATTTACATAATGAAATAGGATTAATATTAGAGTCTACGTTTTTAGATTTGAGCCCGTTCATTAATTTTCATAATTTGACACTTTAAGCTAGAAAAAAGCCTTAATTTATTTTTAGTATAATTAGGATTAAATAAAATTTTGCTTGATTGCATTGTTTTATAAATCAAGGCATTGTTCACTTATTAAGGAATTAATAGTATATCTCCCGCAATCATGCTCAGGGGGTGACTACTAGTAATTCCCTAAATAAGTCGACATCCTTTTCAAAACTACATCATGATTTTCTAAAAATGAGACAATATTCGTTTATTAGGCACAATAGTTGATCTTTCACATTTACGCTCGGGGGAGAATGCTATCGGTCTTAATAAACGAATACCCTTTTCAACTTTGCATCCATAATGATTTTCAAATTAAATAAAGATTGAACACAAAATTTCCTATTTTAAATATAGGGTAGTCAACTAGGTAACAATTTTTGGGCGCTTGTGGGGGTGCTAATCATTCCCCACGCGTAACTGACTCCCAAACCTAATTTCTGGATTTTCGCAGACCATAAAACTCGGTATTTTATTAAAATAAAACATTTTATTAAAATCACCCGGGGTTTTTTACGGTGTTCCAATCTCACCTTAAATGATTGGTGGCGACTCCTCTCATTTCGAAACGATTTTCAAAGAGAAGGTATCGGTCTTCCCCCGCACGGGCAGAAAACGGTGTCGACATTGAAAACTTGGTGCTTGACCAGACATGGATGCTAAGTCGTCTGCAGAAATAGACAAAGCATCAGTTTTTGTCACACCCTATATGGGGTTAGATTTTTTTTCAGTTTAAAATATGTGAAATGATATAAAGTTTGATTGGCAAATAATTGGGTTATCATATTATTATTATATTATTAAACAAATTGAGGGACACTCAATAAGACATATATTTTTTTAAGTAAGGATACTGGTATTGCAGACAAGGTTGGAATCCATTGCTTTTAACTTTCACTTTCGGCCAGCTAGCTTTTGTTTCCACCAAAGCTGGAAATCAATTAAAGAATTTATTGCTCTATCATTCCCCAACAACAATCTCCATACTTATAATAAAAAAACCCTGACAACTGTCGTTTTCGATGTCAAAATAATTCCTTTTTCTCAATTAATCAATAAGGAAATGCGTAGTATAGAGAAATAAGGGTCGAATCCTCAGGGACTTAGAAAATCACAAATTTATGTTTGATTGGTTTTAAGCCTGGTGAAAGACAGTAAAATGGGGGGTTTGGTGAAATGAGATTTAAATAGTAATAAAAATGATTAAATAAATAAAATCTATTAAAGTAAAAATAAGAGAATAAAATATTGTGAATGAATAATGTAAAAATAGCCTCAAGTCAGGTTTTGACTCATTTTTCTTTAGATCATCGAATAAGATTTTCCCTCTGGGATTCACGTCGGTTACTTTGTCTACAAGGGCTATCCCCGTGACTTTATCTTGTATATCGAATACCCAAGGCAATCTTTGATTCTGGCTTCGGTAATTGATTATAACAACATCAATTGTCGTAGAACAACTAACGTTTAAGTTTGTGGCGACCAACTCAGATTGTTGCTTCAATAACCATCAATTATGATCTCAATTCCCTCTTGGCGAAGCTATCTCGCCAAGTGTGTTCCCAGGAAGTCGAATTGCTTTCTATAAGACAAATCTTCCTCCCACACGTTTAATCGCAACAACCTCTTGACCAAAGTCAATCTTTGATTTTGAAAACTGTTTTGATTTTGAAAAATAAGCGCAGAGATTGAGAGAGATATTCTGAAGATATTAAGGGCCTGTTTCAATTCTCCCGTTGGAATTGAGTCATCGCGTTAGCTCTCGGCTTTTGAAAAAATTTAGCTAAGAATGACAAAAGTCATACTTAGCATATTAAAAACAACTTGAAAATAAAAGAAAAAAATGAAAAGACTTTGAAAAGTAAAAAGTGAAAGCTTTTATAAAAACTAGAGAGAAAAGAAGAATGTAATTTGAGTGATGAGTTTAGGGTTACCTCAAGTGGGTATTTATAGCCTCTCAAGCCTAAGGGATAAACAAAGAAAATAAATAAAATAACCCTAAAGATAATTATTTTGAATTTAAATTCAAACTTAAACTAGTCTCCTAATGCAACTCTGCTCGTCAATCTTCCAGAAAGCGTGCGGAGGAAGTCTTCTAGAAACCGCCGCTGATTGGAGCTTCTAGAAACTGCCACATCAGACCGCGTCGTGCCCAGAGTCGTACCCATGTCTCCAGCCGTGACCAAATAATAAAAAAATGAAGAATTCGCCCGTTTTGTCACTAATTCTGGAAAGTAAGGACCTGCATAAAAACAAGCGTAACATGACCAAATCAGCAACAATAAATACATAAAATCGAAGAAATGACAAGCAAATATTAACGATTCTGAACACTCATCAAATTCCCCCTCACTTATCTCATGCTTGTCCTCAAGTATGATTAATCAAACTAGTCAAAAATTTCATTTATTGTTTGTCAAGTTTCATATTCAAGGAAGCAAGGTAGAGACCACAAGAATTATTCAAGTCAAGACATCAATCCATTGAACATCACCAATTGGAACAAGTCAAGTGCAATTGTAATTTCCATTCATTCATTAATCTCAATGTTTATAACTTAATACCTTACCGGGATTCACTCAAATCACTCAATGTGTTTGGGGTAAAGAAAAGCTCAATGTCAGAATTGACACGGTATTACCATAAGCCTGCAAGTAAATCAAATCTCCACTACTAATAAGAACAATATGCATAAATCAAAGGGTCTTTTATTAGTTGTAACGGGGCTCGGGTAAAGGTGAGGAAAAGGCTAAACACATGGCTAAATATTCAAGGCAAGTAACTAAATAATAAAAATCTCAACTCCATCAAAACATTAAGCACAACAAGACGACATATCAAACAAAAAATATCTCTTCAAAATGCATTTTTTCTCTTTGTTGTTGTTTTTTTTTTCCATTTTTCACGTATTTTTTTCTTTTTTCTTTTGAACAGCTTCTTTTTTTTTCTTTTTTTGAACTGCTGTTTTTTTTCACATTCAACATTTTTTTGTTTTCGATGGAGCATACAATGGTAAAATTATTCACTTGCCCTGAAAAGGGTAGAAAAGAGGGATAAAATAAAAAGGTTCGGGTTTATGAATATGGTGAAAACAAAGAAATGGGTATAGGCTCAAAAGTGGTTAACTAGAGGAAAAATGCATGGGTAGGCTATTTAGTGGGGAAACGAAATGGTTAATCCTAAGATGCCCAAATCATTTTTAAGCATCATGTTCATGTGTAATCTCGACAGTATTTAACATGCAGGTTCTAGAATACCAATGTCAAATTCGACACACTCAATCTAATAAAATGAGAGCGAAAATGATATGCTCGTAAAGGCTCAAATCTCACCAAATTGTTTTCATGCATTGAGCTAATCATATTTCAACCAACAAAATCATGGAATATCAAAAAAACACCAACTTATCACAATTCATGCTATTCGCTATTAAGAACATCCTAACCTAAACAATCATGTGTTCCCAAACAAGCATAGAATTCCAAAAATATTCAACAAGAAAAAGAAATTCAATGAAATTTCTGCAAATTCAACCAACACATACTAGAATCAAAACATAAAGATAAACAAAAGGGAAATTCAAACTATATTCTACTCCCCCTCACTTAAAGCGTTTTGCCTCAAAACAAAAATTAAACTACAAGAGAAAGAATTAGAGTACTCCACGGATTTCATGTCGGTTTTGCGTGCGCACCATCATGGAGTACAGAGGAGCGGGTGGCATGAAAACGTTGAAGCGAGTTGATTTGTTTGTTGTAACTACCGACAATAAGAATAAGGAGATGAAATGGAGTGGCTTGCGTTTTGGGGGTGCTAGAGTTGGAGAAGATGAAGGGAAGAAGTTTGTTTGATTTGGGTTTAATTGTGTTCTGCCGTGCGTGGGAGGGAAAAAGAGTTTGAATAGGAGTCAAAATGGGTGTTGTTTTTTTATGATAAAGTGTTTTGAAAATTAAAAAAAAAAGTTGATAAATGGTGATAGGGTGGGGTCCATGAAATATCAAAAGGGGAAGGGATAAGGTGGTCGACAAAAGAATCAAACTAAGGGAAAAATATTTGGGCTTCACTAACGTGCGTCGAGCCCCCTTGGGTTCTGCTAACGTGCGTCGTTAATGAAACGGTGCGCATAGGCTTCTCCTTCCCCTTTTTTTGTTCGATCGTGTACTGCACTGTAGGTCCTGAAATTGGCAATGTTCGAATGGAAATTCCACAATTCTTCGTCGTTTAAGTTTGAATAAAAATATTTGGTTTCTGCAAAATAAGAATAGAAATTAAATTAAACATGCTTGATGAAACAAAAACAAAAAGTAAAAATATATATATATATATAGCGGAATCGAAAACAATGGGTTGCCTCCCATGAAGCGCTTTTGTTTAACGTTGTTAGCTCGATGACCTGATTGAGATTTCGGGTTCTTCCAACTCGAAATCTTCAATTAAGAAAACTTCGCTATTCGCATAATACGATTTAAGCCTGTGTCCATTTACTTTAAATCGAGTGCCCGAATTGTCTTCAATTTCGACTGCGCCATGAGAGAATATTTCAGTTACCGTATAAGGCTCGCTCCATTTTGATCGAAGTTTTCCTGCAAAAAGTTTTAATTTTGAATTAAAAAGAAGAACTTTTTGCCAGATAGAAAAAGATTTAGAAACAAATTTTCGATCATGGAATTATTTTGTTTTGTCCTTATATATTTTGGCATTGTCGTAAGCATCTCTCCGGATTTCCTCAAGCTCTTGTATATGTAATTTCCGTGTTTCGCCAACCGCTTCTAACTCCATATTGCATTGTTTTACGGGCCAATACGCCTTGTGTTCTAGCTCGATGGGTAAATGACATGGTTTACCGAACACGATGCGATATGGTGACATGTCGATAGGTCCTCTATATGCGGTTCGATAAGCCCACAAAGCGTCAATTAACTTTTAGCTTCAATCCTTGCGATTTGACTTAACTATTTTCTCAAGAATTGTTTTTACTTCACAATTTGAAACTTCTGCTTTTCCGTTCGTTTGCGGATGATAGGTCGTGGCAATCCGGTGATTCACTCCATGCTTTTTCATAAGTACATCAATTACTCGGATGATGAAGTGTGTGTCGTGGTTTCTTATTATCGCTCTTGGTGTACCAAACCTGGAAAAAATACAATTCTTTAGAAATTGAACAGTGGTTTTAGCATGGTTGTTTCGAGTGGCTTTAGCTTCTACCCAGTTCGAAACATAATCAACCGCAAGAATTATATAACAATTTCCAAAAGAAGAAACAAATGGACCCATATAATCAAGTCCCCAACATCAAATATTTTGCATATATATATAGGATTAAGGGGCATTTCGTTTCTTCAGCTCAAATTACCTGCACGTTGACAATTATCAAAAGACTTGCAAAACAAGTAAGCATCACGAAAAATATGAGGCCAAAAGAATCTGCATTCTAAAATTTTATGAGCGGTCTGCTTCGGTCCAAAGTGTCCACCACACGAATAAGAATGACAGAAATTTAAAATTGAGCTTACCTCGCTTTTAGGAACACATCGTCTAATTACCTGGTCTGAACAATGCTTCCAAATATATGGATCATCTCAAATGAAGAAACGAGATTCCCTTTTAATACGGTTTACTTCAACTCTCGTTAAATCAGATGGTAATTTACCTGTAGCTAAGTAATTGACTATATCTGTGAACCAAGGTATTTTTGTTTGCACCATCATCAAGTTTTCCTCCAAAAATTCTTCACGAATAGGAGGATCAACTGTAGTGATTGGAAGCCAACTTAAGTGATCGGCTACTAAGTTCTCACATCCTTTCCTGTCCTTGATTTCCAAATCAATTTCTTGGAGGAGTAAGATCCAACGGATTAGTCGTGGTTTCGCCTCTTTTTACTGAGCAAGTACTTCAAGGCTGCATGATCAGAGAAAACAACAATTTTAGTTCCAAGAAGATATGATCTAAATTTATCTAATGCAAAAATAATAGCGAATAATTCTTTTTCGGTTATTGAATAATTTCGTTGTAAGGAATCCAAGGTACGGGATGCATAAGCGATAATGTGAGGTTCTTTCCCGATCTTTTGTGCGAGCACAGCCCCAACACTTCCATCCTAAGCATCACACATAACTTCGAAGGGAAAGTCCCAATTTGGCGGTTGGACTATGGGTGTCGAAACTAACTTTTCCTTCAATACATCGAATGATTGTTGGCATTGTTGGTCGAAATTGAAGTCTTTATCCTTTTTAATAGCTCGTACAATGGTTGCACCACCTTAGAGAAGTCCTTGATGAATCTACTATAGAAACCTCCATGACTAAGGAAAGAGCGAATTTCCCTCACCGTAGTGGGGTAAGGAAGTGAACGTATTATATCAGTTTTTGCCTTATCTACCGCAATTCTTTTAGATGAAACAATATGTCCTAGAATTAAACTTTTATCAACCATAAAGTGACACTTTGCATAATTCAGAAAAAGGTTAAATTCTAGGCACCAATGCAACACATTTTTTAAGTTTAATAGACACTCATCGAATGAATTACCGTAAACAGTGAACTCGTCCATGAAGACTTCAATACCTTTCTCAATAAAATCAGAAAAAATACTAATCATACACCTTTGGAATGTGGCAGGTGCATTACAAAGTCCGAAAGGCATACGTCGGTAAGCGAAGGTGTCGAAGGGACATGTGAACGTCGTCTTTTCTTGATCTTCAGGTGCTACTGGAATCTGGAAGAAACTTGAAAATCCATCAAGACAACAATAGTGAGATTTACCGGTTAATCGTTCTATCATCTGATCTATGAATGGAAGAGGAAATGATCTTTTTGAGTTAAAGAATTCAACTTCCTGTAATTGATGCAGACTCTCCATCCATTCTGAGCTTGTGTTGGTACAAGTTCTCCTTTAGAATTTTCAATCACAGTAACTCCTATTTTTTAGGAACTACGTGTATCGGACTTACTCATTTGCTATCCGAAATTGGATATATAATATTTGTATCTATGAGTTTTTCGATCTCCTTTTTTTACCACTTCCATCATTGGTGGATTTAGCCGGTGTTGAACTTCACGTGTTTGTTTTGCGTCTTCTTCTGTTTTAATTTTATGCATACAAGTAGATGTACTCAACCCTTTTATATCAGCGATGGTTCATCCTATAGCCTCCTTGTATTAGCGCAAAACAGTGATTATGTCCCTTTCCTCCTCCTCGGATAACTTTTTTTGATATGATTACTGGTAGAGTGTTATTTGCTCCGAGGAATATGTATTTCAAATTAAACGGTAACGGTTTCAGTTCAACTTCGGGTGCCTGCAAAACAGAAGGTAAGACTTTAGGCTTAGAAGAAATCAAATTCAATTCGGTATGATTAGAATTCACGTTTTCATCATGATCCTCTAGCTACATGCATATATCAAAGGAAAAATTAGTCCTTAAAAATTCATCAGACAAATGATCAATTAAATCGACAGAATTAAAACTTTCCACTTTATCTGGATATCCCATTGCCTTATATACGTCAAATTTAACGACCTCGCCGTCGAATTCCATAGTTAAAATTCTGCTCCTCACGTCAATTTTTGTTTGTACAGTGCTTAGGAAAGGGCGCCCCAAAAGGATATCAGATGATGTGTTCGTGGGATCATTCTTCATGTCGATTATATAAAAATTAGTGGGAAATATCAGGACGTTTACCTCCACCAATACATTCTCTAAGAGTCCTTCTGGATAGATCATCGACCTATCGGCAAGCTGTATCGAAATCTTTGTATCCTTCAAAGAATCGTTAGTAACCATTTTATAAACAGATAGAGGCATTACATTAATTGATGCACCAAGATCACACATTGCTAGTTTTATCTCAACTTTTCCAATTTTACAAGGGATTGCGAACATACCTCGGTCCTTTAGTTTAGGTGGTAACTTTCGTTGAAAACCGACTGAGACATTCACTCCTAAGTTCACTTGCTCAACTCTGGTAAGCTTTCTTTTGGTCATACAAAGATCCTTTAAAAACTGGGCATACCTTGGAACCTTCCGGATAACCTCGACGAAGGGTATGTTAACTTCCACCCTTCGAAGTACGTCTAATATTTCTTTTTCCTCAGCTTTTGTATCCTTTTTGACTAACCTCGATGGAAAAGGTAGTGGCACGTCGTAGGGAGATGGCGTTGGGTCGTCTATTTGTTCTTCGTTATTCTCTTCCTGGGATCCTGAATCATCAGTCTTCTTCTCTTTCTGGGTTACTTCGTTTGATGAAACAGGTGGTGCCACTACTGTACCGCTCTGAAGAGTGATGGCGTTGATGTTCTCCATCAGGTTTACTTCAGTTTGAGACGGAAGCTTACCTTGTGATTCCAAGCGGCCTATGGTTTGAGCTAGTTGGCTCACCTATTTGTTTATCTCTTGTAAGTGAGATTGAGTACGATTATGGAATTGTTCCTAGGAAAGTGCTAACCTCTCGACAATCGATTCTAATGATGACTTCTGTGGTTGTTGTGGTGGTGGAGGTCTCGCTTGATAGCCTTGATTTGGTCTCGAGTTCTGAGCATAGCTGAAATTCGGATGATCCCTCCATCTTGGATTGTATGTATTCCCGTAGGGATTGTAAGCTCTTTGGGGAGGTCCCGAAAAATTCTCGACTGCATTGATTTGAGCTGCCGCATCATCTTGGATCAGTGGACAATCGTCTGTCGGATGATCAGGTGATGCACATATTCCACATAATCGGTTTTGTCATGTCTTTCCTGCAACAAGAGAGTTTATGACTTCAGTTAATTTATATATTTTATTTTCCAAGGAAGATGAACTTATCTCATGAACCCTTCGAGATGGTTCATTATTTGTGTGAAGTTGTTGGGAATTTGCAGCCATCGTCGATATTAAGTCCCTAGCCTCAGTAGGAGTCATATTCACCAAGGCTCCACCGCTAACAACATCGATCATCTTCATTTCTAGGGGTGATAATCATTCATAAAAGTATTGAAGGAGTGTTTGTTCAGTTAACCCATGTTGTGGGCAACTAGAACATAATTTCTTAAACCGCTCCTAGTAGTCGTAAAATGACTCTCCATCAAGCTGCTTGATTCCAAGTATTCTCCTTTGTAGTTCACTCACTTTCTCCGCAGGGAAAATATGTCAAGAAACATACAAGTCATTTGAGCCCATGTAGTGATAGAATTAGGAGGAAGATAAAATAACCACTCCTTAGCCAAATCAACTAAGGTAAAAGGAAAGCCTCTGAGTTTTATTTGGTCCTCGGTTACTCTCTGTGGTTTCATGATGGAGCAGACCATATGAAATTCCTTGAGATGTTTATGTGGATCATCGTTTATCAATCCGTGAAATGTAGGGAGGAGATGAACAAGGCCAGTTTTCAACTGGTACGGAGTTTCGCCTTGGGGAAAATCAATGCTCAAAGGCACTTGTTCAGTAGGTGTCGCGGCTAACTCCCGGATAGTAAGATCGGCCATCGGATTTATATTACCTGAATTTGATTCTTCTTCTGGATTTGTTTCTTGTCTCGTTCTTTCCCGAAGAGTCTGTGCGTGGAGTCTCCTAGCTTTGTCTTCAATCTTTGGGTCGTACTCCACTAATGCTCCCGGATTAGACCTGGTCATAAATCAAAAGCAAAAAACAATTAGTAACTTTGGCGAAGTTCCCGGTAATGGCGCCAATTTGACAACTGTCATTTTCGATGTCAAAATAATTCTTTTTTCTCAATTAATCAATAAGGAAATGGGTAGTATAGAGAAATAAGGGTCAAATTCTCAGGGACATAGAAAATCACAAATTTATGTTTGATTGGTTATAAGCCAGGCGAAAGAAAGTAAAATGGGGGGTTTGGTGAAATGAGATTTAAATAGTAATAAAAATGATTAAATAAATAAAATCTATTAAAGTAAAAATAAGAGAATAAAGATTGTGAATTAATACTGTAAAAATAGCCTCAAGCCTTGTTTTGACTCAATTTCCTTTAGATCATTGAATAAGATTTTCCCTCCGGGATTCACGTCGGTTACTTTGTCTACAAGGGCTATCCTCGTGACTTTATCTTGTATATTGAATGCCCAAGGAAATCTTTGATTCCGGCTTCGGTAATTGATTCTAACAACATCAATTCTCGTAGATCAATTACCGTTTAAGTTCGTGGCGATCGACTCTGATTGTTGCTTCAATAACCGTCAATTCCGATCTCAATTCCCTCTTGGCGAAGCTATCTCGCCAAGTGTGTTTCCAAGAAGTCGAATTGCTTTCTATAAGCCGAATCTTCCTCCCACACGTTTAATCGTAACAACCTCTTGACCAAAGTCAATCTTTGATTTTGAAACTATTTTGTTTTGAAAAATAAGCGCAGAGATTGAGAGAGATATTCCGAAGATATTAAGGGCCTGTTTCAATTCTCCCGTTGGAATTGAGTCTTCGCGTCAGCTCTCGGCTTATGAAAAATTTAGCTAAGCATGACAAAAGTCATACTTAGCATATTAAAAACAACTTGAAAATAAAATAAAATAAATGAAAAGACTTTGAAAAGTAAAAAGTAAAAGCTTTTATAAAATCTAGAGAGAAAAGAAGAATGTAATTTGAGTGATGAGTTTAGGCTTACCCCAAGTGGGTATTTATAGCCTCTTAAAGCCTAAGGGATAAACAAAGAAAATAAATAAAATAATCCTTAAGATAATTGTTTTTAATTTAAATTCAAACTTAAACTAGTCTCCTAATGCAACTCTTCTCGTCAATCTTCCAGAAGGCGTGCAGAGGAAGTCTTCTAGAAACCGCCGCTGATTGGACCTTCTAGAAACTGCCACGTCAGACCGCGTCGTGCCCAGATTCGTGCCCATGTCTCCAGCCGTGACCAAATAATTAAAAAATGTAGAACCCGTTTTGTCACTAATTCTGGAAAGTAAGGACCTGCAAGAAAACAAGCATAACATGACCAAATCAGCAGCAATAAACCATAAAATCGAAGAAATGACGAGCAAATATTAACGATTCTGAACACTCATCAACCCCATACCAAGATTTCTTTATTCTCAAAACTGACCAGTTTCTTTAGTTGGTAATTCTTTATTTATATGCTTAGAGATAAGCGTTTATGAATTCCCCTTGAACCATATCATGCACCATGGCTTTATCACATATGTTTCTGTCCACTACGTTCGAAAAAAGTGCTTGGTTCCTATAGCTTTCCAGGATTATAGGACCCTTGAAGTAACTGGTTTAGTTAAAAGACCTGTGAAGTTGAGCATGCATCAGCTCGTGAACAAGTCTCAAAGCCTTGAGTTCTCGGTTACCTTAGTTTGTGTTGTTAACAGACGTAAAGAACAAAATAAGGTGAAACAAATGATAGGTTTCAACTAGGTAGCTGCTGGGGTTTCCACTTCGTTGTGAAGAGGTGTAACGTTGTTTGGTGTGATCAAAAGAAGTGAGATATTTGGAAAGAAACATCAGCAGCTACCCTCATTGCTCACTCCATGTCTTAGCTCGACGATTCTGCCCTCTCATGTCGCTCTACTTCGGCAATGTCCTCGTACTCGTCATGTCCTCCGCCGGTGCTGCCCGTGAGATCACCAAAACACATGATCTCATATTCGTGAATAGACCCAAACGCAGCTTCTTTCAGATACTTCTTTACGACTACAAAGACGTCACGTCCGCACTTTACGATGAAGTATTGGAGGCAGATGAGAAGTATATGCATACTAAATCTTCTTAGTAACAAAAGGGTTCAATTTTATCGGGCTATAATAGAATAAGAAACGACTCTAGAACTGGAGAACATTAAAAAGTCTAGCTCTTCCGGCTTGCTAGTGAATCTAAGCGAGCTCTTTTCGATGACTACGAACAACGTTATCTGCAGAATAGCTTTGGGAAGAAAGTGCAGTGAAGATACGGGCAAGTTCAAGAAGCTTTTGAGGGAGTTTACAGAGTTGTTGAGTACTTCGGATGTGGGGGATTATCTTCCATGGCTTGCATGGGTAAGCCATGTCAATGGATTCAAAGCTAAAACCAAGAAAGTGGGCAAGGAGATCGATGAATTTCTTGATGGAGTGATTGATGCACACGTGAATCACCATAACAAACAAGTAAATGATTTTAAAGGGAAAATTGAAAGCTCAATCCTTTGATATTGGTGAGAACTTAACCTTATTCATAAGTGTTTACATAATTTCATAAATAGTTAAATGGTTTAAATTAATTCGATTTAGTCCCTGATTTTAGTAATTAAAAAGTATAGTGGCTACACAAGAGAAGTCCCTTGGCTTGGTGATGGTTCGACTAACCCTTCATGAAGGGGCTTAATGTTTCGACAAAGGGTGAGGGAACATCTCTCTTGTTCGAATGTATATCCTTGTTCATCTTGGTGCCAAATACATCTCCTTGGCCGAATGATGATTTGTCTCCTCATGTTTGGTGCCAAAGCTCTCATATGCAAGGCATGTGGTGTGGCCGAATAGTCATAGAGCATTGTCTCATGTCCTTTGATGATTTAGGCCTCCAATGGGTGTGATCTCTTCACCAACGTGCTCCTTAGTGAAAGGGCATCTTCATGGGCAGTATCATTCATGAAAGGTCATAATGTTTGGAAAAGGTAACCTTTCATGTTTGAGCTAGTTCTGGTGTGAATGAGCTGGAGGTGAGCTGGCTATAGGTGAGTTGTAGAATGGTGACCATTATGGTAGCTCCTTGTGAAAAGGTACCTCTTGAGGTGGCAACTATTCACGAAAAGGTACGATTTCACAAAATTTGACTTAGGACATATTTTAAGTGTCCTAAGTGGTGATGATGATGGTGAAGCTCCCCAGCTGAATTGAAGTCATCTTGCAGCTCAAATCTTCAGCTCAATCCAGCTATGAGCTCATGGGTCTCCGGAAAACTTTTCATCAATGGTTCCTTATGCTCTCCTAAACGTTCCCATATAAGTTTCCTTAATGTTGCATGCTCTATTTAGCTCCAATATAGCTCCCAAGTTATGATCGAATGTACCTACACACATAACATAAAGAAATAAATTAAATATATGAACTATATAAGGTGTATAATATAAGAATGTGGACTATAGTATATAATAATAACTTATGTCTCACATGGTAATGACTAAGTTATTATCATTATAGCTATTGATGCAATATATGTATATGAATATAACTATGTTATAGCATATAAAATAATCATCATTGTGTATAAAGATAGAAAGTTTCTTCCCTTGAAAGGTAGGAATAGCCCATGTAAACATGATACTGAATTGGATCACATCATCCTCCCATTCTTTTAATCGATTTGTCCTCAAATCGAAAGGTCTTCTTTTCCTAGTGTCTTTCCATTCAACGAGTAGCTTTATGAAAAGGTTCATGTCTTCTGAAAGAATACTTTGGAAGTTCTTGATCTGAAAAGAAAGAAAACTTTCATAAGAAACTATTTGATTAAACATATTTAAGGTTAAGGAATACTCCCTGTTAAATGTATGTTCAAAGTTCATGTCTATTGAAGACGTTTTGCTTTGAACGTTTGTGTTCTTTTGCATTCCAAAAATCATGTCCCTTGGTTCTTCAAAAGATGTATGCATTGAATCATGAAAGGTGATGACTCTTGGAATGGTGATGTCCTTATAGTCCTCATAAGTCATACCATTTGGATGAATAATCGGCTCCTTTTGCCTTTCATTAGGTGCAACTCTTGATTCTTAAAGGTCACGTCATTTAGCTTTCTAAATTGATAAGTTGTGTTGCTTGGGACATCCTGCAAGTCAAAGGAAATTTATGCATTTTCAATGTTATAAAAATCTTCATCAACCTTGCATCTCGACAATAAGTATTTCTGTAACAAGCACTTAGATGTAGAAGCACTTGTTTTTGGACTAGTTTCCTCCTTGCTTGAGGTCTATTTTCCTTTCCTCATGGCCTCAACACTTTGTTTCATCTTGATTTGATCAATTTGGACTTGCTTAGGCGTTAAAGGTGTTAGGATAATCTTTTTCCCTCCATGGTTGAACGAATATTGATTGGTAAAACAATCATGGATGGTCCTCTTATCATATTGCCATGATGTTCCAAGGAGTAAATGGCTAGCATGCATAGGTACAACATCGCACATAATCTCGTCCTTGTACTTTCCAATTGAAAAAGGAACTATCACATGTTTGTTGACGTTAAGTTCTCCTCGTTCATTGAGTCATTGTAGTTTATAGGGATTTGGATGCTTCAACATTTTCAATCCCAATTTCTCCACCATGATTGAACTTGCCACATTGGTACAGCTTCAACCGTCTATGATCATGAAACATACCTTTTCATTCACATGGCATCGGGTATGAAATATGTTTTCCCGTTGTGCATTGTCCTCTACCACTTGAGCACTTATACTTCTTTTAACCACTAGGGCTTTGCCTTCCACGAGAGCACCAATTTATGCTTCTTCCTCGACTTCAGTTGGTGATGCTTCTTCCTCTTCATGGTCAGACTCAATGTCGCCATTTCAAAGTAGTAACATGGTGTTTCGGTTAGGACATTGTGTAGAAACATGCCCTCTCACAAGACATTTAAAGCACCGGATGTCTCTTGATCGTTCAGGGTTATCTTTTCCTTGGCTATCCTTGTTGAGTTGTGGAGCACTGGATGATTTTGCCTTCTCTTTGGTAGGAGTAGGGATAGACTTCTTCAAGTTGTTTCGACTCCATCTTGAAGGTGTAGGCATGGCAGTGCGAGAGATAGATCTTCTCTGTAGTTTCCTTTCTATCTTCATAGCCATTTGCACCATTTCATCAATCTCTATGTAATGGTACAACTCCAAGGTGTTGGCAATTTCTGAATTGAGTCCGATAAGAAATCTAGACATGGTTGCTTCACGATCCTCTTCAATATTGACTCGGATCATTTCCACTTACATCTCCTTATAATAATCCTCCATACTTCGTTGGCCTTATTTAAGTTTCTGCAGTTTCTGAAACAAGTCCAGGTGATAATGAATAGGAATGAAATGTTTACGCATGATACCTTTCATTTCAAGCCATGTTGATATTGGTCTTTCTCCATTCCTCCTCCTGGTAATAGTAAGTTGACCCCACCATATCAAAGCATAATCGAAAAACTCCATGGCTTCCAATCTCACTTTCTTGAGTTCGGAATAGTTGTGGCAACTAAAAACATGTTCCACCTTGTTTTCCCATTCAATATAAGCTTCAGGATCAGTTTTCCCTTGGAATTGAGGAATCTTGATTTTGATGTTGCTCATATTATCATCAATAATGGCACGCCTAGGTCCTTGTAACATTGTTGGTCCTTCTTCATCATAATTGTTTAGGACATCATCTTCTGGAAGAGGTTGTTTCCTTTGAGGAGTATCATTGTTCCCAGCTTGTGCTGGATCTTGTTGTTGGTCTAGTTTATCATGAAGAGCATCAAACTCCGCACGAAACATTCTCATCATTTCTCCAATCAATACTTGCATTTGCAAATTTGGTTGATCTGCATTATCTTTAGGACTTTGAGACATGGTTAGTAAACTAAACTAAAATTAAACATTGCCAGCACACTCACAAAGCCTCAAAAAATTAACTCCAAGGAAATAATAAGATCACTCCACTCAACACTCGTGTTTACTCTCGGGAATTTATATATTTGGCTTTTAACAATTCCCCTTCTAATCTCACTAACTCAAATAGCCTTTTTCCACTCGATCTCTCTTGCTAAGTCCTTTGAAGAACTTACTCAAGATTAGAACAAGTTAATTATTTCCTTGTGTGTGTCGGCTGCAAATAGGTTAGGGTAGAAAAGGAAAAGAATAAATGAAAAGGTAGAAGAAATGATTCAAGGTAAAAGAAGGAAAAGGTTGTAGACAAGGAAAATGAAAGTATAGAAAAGAAAGAGGTGACTTACAATCCAAGAAACAACACTTACTGTAACCTTTCTCAAGAAACAATAAGGTTATCTTCTCTTAGTGTAGATATGCCTCTTTGATGTACTTGAAATAGTAGAGAAATTTCCTTGGCTTTTGCTTTTGAAATTCTCTTTTTCTTCTTTTTCTGATTTTTTCTTCTTTTTGTCTTTGAACTCCTTTGTTTGTTATAGGAGTCTTGCTTTTCTTTTCGAACTTATTTTTCTTTTTTTCTTTGCACACCAATGACACTTTTGTTGTCAATCCAACTATGCTCTGATTACTGCTTGATGTAGGTTGAATCTATACGCTTTGATGGAAGTGAGTAGATAGTGTTATTGTATCTCGATCTAGGATTGACAAGTACTGATGTCCTTGAATTATAAGTTTGGGCTGCAACAAAATTAAGAAAGAAATGAGATTAGTAATGGACTTAATAAATGGTTATATAATAAAGGTAATGAAATGGAAAGAAATGAAAGAGATGGTTGCAGAATTAGGAAGATGATGATGGTCTTGATGGATGATGTTAATGGAGTTGATGTTGAAATAGAGATGGTGGTGATGTTGTATCTCAAATACGCCAAAGAAGAAACTATGCTATGAAGCACAATCCCGATCTTCACAAACTTGCTTGAGGGGTGGTGAAAGTGTCTTCAACCCACTAGATATAAATCTAGGAATTTAGGAATCAAGATGTAAGGAATGACACCACAAGTATATGAATGATACTTGCTTAATCGATAAAGTTCACAAAGAACTTTGAAGAGAAAATTAACTCACAAAGGTTTGTTTATAATATGAGATGATATGAGTACAAATAATGAGAAGCCTCTCAATTTATAGGAAACGAGAGGGCTTGGCCAAATGGTTACATAGTGTTTCGGTTGGTACATGTATCTTATGGAAGTACATAGTGCTTTAAAATATGAAAAGAGAAGTCCCTTAGCTTGGTGATAGTTTGGCTAACCCTTCATGAAGGGGCTTAATGTTTCAACAAAGGGTGAGGGAACATCTCTCTTGGCCGAATATATATGTTTGTTCATCTTGGCGCCAAATACATCTCCTTAGCCGAATGATGATGTACCTCCTCATGTTTGGCGCCAAAGCTCTCATGTGCAAGGCATGTGGTGTGGTCGAATAGTCATGGAGCATTGTCTCATGTCCTTTGATGATTTAGGCCTCCAATGGGTGTGATCTCTTCACCAATGTGCTCCTTAGTGAAAGGGCATCTTCATGTGCAACATCATTCATGAAAGGTCACAATGTTTGGAAAATGTAACCTTTCATGTTTGAGCTAGTTCTAGTGTGAATGAGCTGGAGGTGAGCTGGCCATAGGTGAGTTGTAGCATGGTGAACATTATGGCAGCTCCTTATGAAAAGCTACCTCTTGAGGTGGCAATTATTCGCGAAAAGGTACGATTTCACAAAATTTGACTTTGGACATATTTGAAGTGTCTTAAGTGGTGATGATGATGGTGAAGCTCCCCAGCTGAATTGAAGTCATCTTACAACTCAAATCTTCAGCTTGATCCAGCTATGAGCTCATGGGTCTCCGGACAACTTTTCATCAATGGTTCCTTATGCTCTCCTAAACGTTCCAATGTAAGTTTCATTAATGTTGCATGCTCCTTTTAGCTCCAATATAGCTCCCAAGTTGTGGCCGAATGTACCTACACACATAACATAAAGAAATAAATTAAATATATGAACTATATAAGGTGTATAATATAAGGATGTAGGCTATAATATATAATAATAACTTATGCCTCACATGGTAATGACTAAGTTATTATCATTATATCTCTAGATGTAATATATGTATATGAATATAACTATGTTATAGCATATAAAATAAGCATCATTATGTATAAAGATAGAAAGTTTCTTCCATTGAAAGGTTGGACTAGCCCATGTAAACATGATGTTGAATTGGATTACATTAGGCATATTCTCATTAGATTAATGAAAGACATGGGTTTTGGAGAGAGATGGTGTTCGTGGATCTTGTACTGTCTATCGTTTGCATCAATATCAGTACTAGTGAATAGATCACCTACAGTGGAATTCCCGATGGCAAAAGGGTTGAGACAAGGTTGTAGTCTTTCCCCTCTACTGTTCTATATAGTTGGTGGACTATTCCATTTAATGTTGACTAAAGCTGATGATTTGGGCCTTTTTTATGGGTTTGTTATCGGTAGGAAATCCTTTTCAGTTGACCCACTTCCAGTTCGCAAATTATCTTACCATTTTCTGTTGCGCTTCTCTTAGACAAATCAAAAATATCAAGAGAGTTTTGAGGATTTTTAGTCTAATGACAGGGCTACATTTGAATATTTCAAAAAGTAAACTATATGGAATTAATGTTGAAGCAGCCACCCTAAATGAATGGGCCACGTCCATTGGTTGTTCAATAGGCTCTTTCCCTGCGGATTATCTAGGCTTACCTTTAGGTGCGAAGAAAAATTATGAATTCCTATGGTATCCGATCATCTAGAAGTTTAACAAGAAATTAGCCGATTGGAAAGTATATTCCTTGTCAATGACGGGCAGATTGGTGATTTTGAAGTCGGTGTTGTCTTCCCTGCCCATTTTTTTCTTATCAGTTTTCAAAATTTCATACAAAGTAAGTCAAAAGATTAACTCATTGATGGGAAATTTTCTTTGGGGGGAAGGATCAGAAAAGAGTCAAATTCATTGGGTGAATTGGCAAACAATATGTCGACCGTTAGAATATGAAGGCCTGGGAGTTTTGGATATAAATATAACTAATCGGGATTTGCTGGTTAAATGTGTGTGAAAATTTGCAAACGAAAACGATTCCCAATGGAAAAATATAATTTACAGCAAACACAATGTCAGTAATAAGTCCATATCAATCAGCAAGGCATTTTCTCCTCAAGACTCTTGGATTTGGAAAGGAATTGTAAATAGTTACTTGAATAGTAATTCGGTTGGAGCGTGTTTGAGATCCCATTCTGGGATCCAAGTGGGGAATGGTAAGTCTATTTCCTTTTGGAATGATGTTTGGGTAAATGATACACCTTTAAAAAATCAATTTCCCAAGATCTTTGCATTATCCTCTAATAAATGGGGAAATGTGTCTGAATTTGGTAGTTATGAATTGAATAGATGGGAGTGGAATATTCAAACTATGAGGAATTTATGTGATTGGGAATTGGACCAATGGATGGAATTAATGTCAATGTTGAATAGCATTAAATTGTCTGAATTAGTAGATGACTTTCTATCTTGGTCTGGGAAGGGTGATGGATTGTTATCGGTAAAATCCTATAGGTTGACCCTATCTAAGGATTCTGGGGAAAATTATAACTGGAATAAGTGGGTCTGGTAGGGTTTGGCTCCTCCAAGAGTTGAAACCTTTCTTTGGAAAGCTTCCCACCAAAAATTGGCAGTTAGAATGGAACTGAAGAAAAGGGGGTTCCCTTGGATGATGTTCTCTATCCACTTTGCCATCATCATGAAGAATTTGTGCAGCGTCTTTTCATCTTGTGTTCTGTTGCCAGGGAACTTTGGAACAAATTATTCAATTTCCGGGACGTCTCTACAACATTGCCCCGTGATCCTCCTACCCTTCTAAGTTCTTAGTCTGAATTAAGGGCTAATTCCTCCATATGTAAATTTATTCCGCGAGTTATTTTTTGGTTCATCTGGAAAGCCAGAAATTCAATTGTTTTCGATAATATGAAACTTGACAGATCCTCCCTCTTCTTCGTTGTTAGATTTAGGTTGGCAAAATAATACCTAGCCAAGTTCCCACACGTCCCTATCCAGGCTGACATGTTGATTGGGGAGACCCCTCTCTTGCAGACAAGCTTCCTTGCCCAAAGATTCAATGTAGGCCAGTGCAAAGTTGGCTTCCCCTCCAGTAGATTTTTTTTTCAAAATAAATGTAGATGGGGTTGTAAGGAAAGACGGGTTGGCTGGTGGAATCGGAGGTATTTTAAGAGACTCGAATAGCTACACTTTAGCGTCCTTTTTTGAAAGTGTTGGTCATGGCCCTCCACCATTGGCCAAATCAAAAGCCATTAAAAAAGGCATTGATATTTTTCTCTTATCAGTTTGGGCACATAAGGGAAGACTAATAGTAGAAAGTGATTGCAAATCATTAGTGGATTGGATTCTATCGCCTACTACTGCTCCTTCCTTCTTTAGTACCCTAGTCGTAGAAATTGTGTCCCTCGTATTAGTTAGGGAGTTTATTGTGAGATTGATTCCTAGGAGATGTAACTGGGAGGCTGATAAATTAGCTAAGGAGGGGATTGGGTGATTGTAAGGGTATTTTTTTAGGGAAGCTTAATGTGTTTTTTTAATGATCTGTTGTCTATAGTGTATTCATTTACTCTTATGTAGTTATGACATATCAATAAAATGAGGTACTCTTTTTCTCCTTCCGCTAATTGCCTCATTATAAGAGTCAACTATGAGGGAGGTTTTTAATGAGGCTTCCTACTTATATAAAAAAAACCCAAAATATATCTCTCAAATGTGCATATATTTATAGGTCTTTGTGTATTCACTAAGCTTGCAGAAGAAGTAACTGATACTAAAACCATAATATACATGCATGAACATTGAAAAAATGGATAAAAAGAAGAATAAGTTCTGTTGGAATATTTTTTAAAATTGCATGCGCAACATGATTTATCATTTAGATTTTCTCTCTTCTTGATGTTAATAAGAATTCATAGTAGCCCACACAGTGTTATGGTAACGATGCTTCAAAAGAATTATATATTTCCAGAGCAGGCAAATGACTTAAAAAGAATAGTATGTGTGAGATATCAGACCTGCGGGTGCGGGATCCCTACAGCAGCTTTCTTAGAATTTGGATTCATAAACAATTACTTCTTCGACGTTGTGTATCTTCACTAAAGACATCTGTTCGAGGTTGAGAATTTGGGCTGCCAAATACAGTGTCCTGAAAATTTGGTGACCCTGTACCAGATTTTAAAGTATCACCTCCACTGGAGACAGAGTTGTCTGACAATCTAGGAGCAGAACCCCCATTTGCAAACCTGTCCTCGAACATTTGATCACTTAAGCAACCAGGACTGAAGATAAAACTAGACACTTTCCTCACAAAGAAGCCTCGATCTGAACCGGTATTCCTAGGAAACATGGCAGCAACTTGTTTTCCGTAACGCCGATTTTCATATTGATAGTCATAAGGTGGACTTTCAGAATACGAGTGATAAGAACTTGGACGCCTTATAGTATCTCCATGATTACTAGGGCTCTGTCAAAATACAACCATAATTTAACCTAATGTTCTGGGTTATAGAGAATTGAATTCAAATAATACTGAGAGAAATAAACATAGAACACCCCTATCTAAAAATTTCTATTTTCTATAAAAAACGACAGATAAGGAAAAATATTCTTCAGGAAAAAAATAAAATTAGGAAGTTCAACTTCAGACCACATGATCCACAACCAAAACCATATTCTCTTCATTTTCTAATTATTAAAAAAAGCCAAGAAGCACAAAGGTTTAACAAATAGTTTATGTTTGAAGACTCACAACCAGAATTTCAAAAAACGGTCCGCGACCGCGATTTCGTCCGTGATATAACGGTTTCGCCACCGTCGGAGTTACCCGCGACGGCCGTAATAGCGCCCGCAACGGCCGCAATCACGGTAAATCCGAAATAACCGAAAACGCGACCGCGACCGCGATTTGAAACCCTGCTCACAACTATGTAATATGCTAGATAGATAGAACTATGTAATATGCTAGATAGATAGAACTACCTGCATGTCTATAGGAAGCTTGTCAGATGTTTCTCGTCTGACATATTTTCTGTCCACATATGCGTTCTTTATAAACTCTCTGATTTTATTAGCATTGCTGCCATAAGAAAGAGTTATTAGAAAAACCAAATCCTCAAGATCATGCCTAGAATGAAAGTGATATATAATATGTTCTGCACCTGCTGCTGGGTAATCTTTTCCTCTGCAGGTCCTAATCTTTGAGATATATGTCTCTTGCACGCTGAAAATGGTAAAATGGTGAACATCTCATCACCATGTTAATAAACATCCCACTTTTCCATGGATAACAAAAAATGGATCACATTGATCATAATATTTTTAGTGGTAAAAAAATGAAGACTTCTCTCTCAAATAGGAGCCGAAGAGTCGGTTCACTCCCCACTGGAGTGACCTGGTCTGTGTTCATTGATAATCTCAGCAGAAGAGCAGCTAGGGGTACTTTAAGGGAATTATTCAATCACCGTGGGAGGGTAACTAGAGTCTTCATCCCTCGAGTCAACAATAGAGATAGATACAGAAAATCCACCTTCGCCTTCGTTCACTTCGCGAGTCAGGGAGATCACCTGAATGCGGTCAAAAGCTAAATAACATATTAATAGATGGGAGAAAGATGTCAGTTGGGGTAGCAAAGTATCTGATGGTGAAGAATCATCGTCATCCGGCAGAAAAAAATGGTGAGAAACTGAAAACCATATTGAAGAGACCTTTCGAAGAGCCAACGGAGAATGATGTTTTTTTTCAAAAAGTTTAATGATGGCAGGTCTTTTAGGGATGCTCTTGTTAATGGCAAGAATCTATCTGTTGGAATAGTGAAGACGATTCCGATTAGCAGAACAAAAAATCCGGTGAACTTCTTCATTTCAGAGAGTGAAAGGGAGTGGATAAAGTGCTCTTTAACTGGAATTGTCAAAACTAGTTTTGAATTCGAGTTCGTGCAGAAAGCTCTCTACAATGATGGCATTGATGTAGTTGTTAGGAAATGGGGCTTTGACAGGAATGTGTGTATCATTAGCTTCCCTTCAAAAGAAGTCACGGAAGATACATGGCTTAACAAAAAAGTGGAGTTATCGTACTGGTTTGAATGGATTGAAAAGCTGGTCATGGAGGAAGGTGTTCCCATGGCGTTATGCTCCATGAACTTATACGAAATTCCTCTCATAAGTTGGAATAATTTTGTTTTCACAATTCTGGCGAATAGATGGAGTCATTTGGTGAGCATACACAATGATACAAGGAATAAAATTGATCTGACGGTTGCCAAATTACTATTGAGGGTTGCCAGCCCTTTTGATGTTCTGAAATCCTTTAGGCTTTTTGCGAACGAAAGATCGTTCTTGATTAAAGTTAAAACAAGCTCCCTTAAATCAGAATCAAATAAGTTCGGAGATCAGATCAATGGCTTTTCATCGGAAGACATATGAGAAGATAGCTTATCAGATAATGGGGAACTTGATGATCGGAATCAGCTAGTCAACCTGGAAGCTCAACTGTCTCCGGAGGATGTGCATGACAGGGTGACTAAGTGGCTCGAGGGTGGAATGACAGATGGAAATGTTGAATTAAATCCAGAGATTAATTATTCTGAAGATAATGATGTTCTCGGGAGGATTCCTTTGGTGGTCACGAGGCGCCAAGCAAGGGAGTTTTTATCTAATGAAGAGATTTTAAATGACATGGTCAATTCCAATAGGGATAGTATGGATGCCATTAATGTGGAAAGAGAACCCATAGGTCAAAGGGTTGTTATTTAGGAGAATATGATTGATTCATCCCATCCTCAAAATGGACTGAAGACGGAAAACAATTTAACTTTAGGATCAAGGACCAGTAAGTTTGCGAACCAAGAGGTAAACAAAATAATAACCATAACTGATTAAGAAAATATAGTTAAGGAAAATCATATGACCCCTCTAAAAAAATCTTTGTCGCTTCTATCCCGGTCGAAGAGTTTCAGCCATCAAACTCATACCAGAATCTCTCCCCGTCGTTCAGGCAGTGTGTGTTCGGAGGGTAGCAGGTCAATTAGCTTTTTTGACAAAGTCTATAGAAGGTCACATAGAAGTAAGATCATGGAGTCTCTGAACAGGATAGGGCTTCTACAAAATCGTCCCCTATATCTATTAAAGCGAGAGATGAAGCAGCTGCTACTTGAGAGGTATGTAATATGTTGGGGATTTCTTTTAAAGGTGGGCAGCAAATTTTAGAAGAGAAGATATTAAAGATGGAACTGAAGAGGTCTTCGAAGGAGAATGAACAATATCATGCCTGTCACCTTTGGTTTTCTGCTCATAATCCTTCTCAAGGTCAAAATCTAAAATAATTTCATGGAATATAAGGGGTTTATGGAGAAGAGAAAAGATAAGAGCAGTGGAGAAGCTTGTCAATAAGAATAAATCGATATTCCTACTTATACAGGAGACTAAACAAGAATAGTTTCAACTCGTGCTAAGAAGAAAGTTAGGGGTAATTTGCTGAAAGGCGGAAGTTTTTCTCCAGCTGATGGGTCTGCGGGAGGCTTGCTTTGTATATTGAATGAGAACTTGTTTGAAGTACTCAATTGCGAACATATCCATAAAAGATTTATTGCAATATCAGGGAAGTTCAAGGAGTCAAAATTTGAGTGTGTAATAATTAATGTATAAGGCCCGTCCATATAGGCTGAAAAGGATGAGTCCTTCAGGGAGTTGTTGAATTTTGTTGTAAGTCTGAATCTTCCAGTATGTATCGGGGGATATTTCAATGGATATCTTGATCCAGCAGAGAATACTGGAGTAACATAGAATAGGCATGCCATGGATTTGCTACGATCATTTGTTCAACAAGCCAATCTAATTGACCTTCCTTTATCGGGAGATAGTTTCACTTGGTGTAATAATAGAGAATCTCCAACGTGGGTATGACTTGACCATTTTTTAATTAATGGCAGTTTTATGAATAGTTTCCCAAAAATATTTCAACGAATCCTTCCTAAATCCCTCTCCGATCATAATTCGGTAGCTTTGGAAGAAGATTGCCTAATCTGGGGCCCCAAACCTTTTAGATTTTTCAATTATCTATTAGAGGAAGAAGGATTCGAAGACTTGGTTGAAACATTCATGGCTGATTTGAAGAAGGAAAACAAGCGTAGGGGACTTTTCACCATACTTCAAGGTACAAAAAAGGCGATCAAAAGTTGGACCAACATATATCAATTCGGGATTTCATAATCTATTTCAGAGATGGAAGGTAGAATAAATGACTTGGAAATTAAGTTGCAAGGTGAGAGTCTTTCTGCCCAAGAATGGGATCAGCTATTGCATTATAGAAATGAACTATGAAGACTGCACAGGATCGATGAAAGCATCTGGTTTCAGAAGTCGAGAGTGAAATGGATAAAGGATGGAGACAGAAACACGAGGTTTTTTCATCTCTGTTCCCTGAATAGAAACAAAATCAATGCCATTTCTGCCTTGAAGGTGGATGGAAAGGAAGTTTCTGACCCATAACAGATAAAGACCTATGTCTCAAATTTTTTCAAGAAAGCTTTTAATTCCAAAACAATGCTGGTAGTCGATGACATTAACCTTGACTTTGCTAAACTGACATTTGATCAAAGGGTCCGCCTTGAGGAGAAATTTTCATAACAGAAAGTGTGGGAAGCCATTTCTTCCTCTGACAATGCTAAAGCCCCTGGCCCGTATGGATTCACCATGTGATTTTCAAGAAATTTTGGCCTAGCCTAAAGGAGCAAATAATGAAATTCATACATGATTTTTATTGTAGAATGAAATGGGAGCACTTATAGGATCCAAGTGAGGAATGGTAACTCTATTTCCTTTTGGAATGATGTTTGGGTAAATGATACACCTTTGAAAAATCAATTTCCCAGGATCTTTGCATTATCCTCCAATAAATGGGGAAAGGTGGTTAAATTTGGTAGTTACGAATTGAATGGATGGGAGTGGAATATTCAAACTAGGAGGAACTTATGTGATTGTGAATTGGACCAGTGGGTGGAATTAATGTCAATGTTGAATAACATTAAACTTTCTGAATCAGTGGATGACTTCATATCTTGGTCTGGGAAGGGTGATGGATTGTTCTCGGTAAAATCCTGCAGGTTGACCCTATCTAAATATTTTAGGGAAAATTATAATTGAAATAAGTGGGTTTGGTCGGGTTTGGCTCCTCCAAGAGTTGAAACCTTTCTTTGGCAAGCTTCCCACCAAAAATTGGCAGTTAGAATAGAACTGAAGAAAAGGGGGTTCCCTTGGATGATGTTCTCTGTCCATTTTGCCATCAACATGAAGAAACCGTGCAACATCTTTTCATCTTGTGTTCTAGTACCAGGGAACTTTGGAACATATTTTTCAGTTTATGGGACGTCTCTACAGCATTGCCCCATGATCCTCCTACCCTCCTAAGTTACTGGTCTAAATTAAGGGCTAATTCCTCCATTTGGAAATTTATTATGGGAGTTGTTTTTTGGTCTATCTGGAAAGCTAGAAATTCAATTGTTTTTTATAATATGAAACTTGACATGTCCTCCCTCTTCTTCATTGTTAGATTTAGGTTGGAAAATGGTATCTAGCCAAGTTCCCACACGTTCCTATCTAGGCTGACATGCTGATTGGGGACCCATCTCTTGCAGACAGGCTTCGTTGCTCTAATATTAAATGTAGGACAGTGCAAAGTTGGCTTCCCCCTCCAGTATACTTTTTTCAAAATAAATGTAGATGGGGTTGTAAGGAAAGACGGGTTGGCTAGTGGAATCGGAGGTATTTTAAGAAACTCGAATAGCTCCATTTTAGCGTCCTTCTCTAAAAGTGTTGGTCCTGGCCATCCACCATTGGCTGAATTGAAAGCCATTAAAAAAGGCATTGAGATTTTTCTCTCCTTAGTTTGGGCACATAAAGGAAGACTGATAGTAGAAAGTAATTGCAAATCTTCAGTGGATTGGATTATGTCGCCTACTACTGCTCATTCCTTCTTTCGTGCCCTAGTCAAGGAAATTGTGTCCCGTATTAGCTAGGGCGTTTATTGTGAGATTGATTCCTAGGGGATGTAACTGGGAGGCTGATAAATTAACTAAGGATGGAATTGGGTGATTGTAAGGGTATTTTCTAGGGAGCTTAATGTGTTTTTATAGTGAGCTGATGTCTATGGTGTATTCATTTACTCTTATGTAGTTATGACATATCAATAAAATGAGGTATTCTTTTCCTCCTTCTACTAGTTGCCTCTTTATAAGAGTCAACTATGAGAGAGGTTTTTAATGAGGCCTCCTACTTTTAAATGGATCACTATTTTAAATTTGATTACCACCATTCTTAAGAGCCTCAACTTCTTCTGCAATAAACTTTGACATTGATACGGGCTTTACACGGTGAGTAAACTCACGACCAGGGATTTAAATAGCGTTCACGGTCACGATTTCGGTCGCGTCGCGTTTATCACAGTTGTGTACATAACGGATTTCATTGCGGTCATTGCGGGTATCGCGATCGTGAATTTTTTTAAATGTCGCACAACTTACCCTAAAATGACTAAATTAAATATAATTAAAATAAAATTGTAAAATTTAAATTGTAGAAATTTATATTACTGAAATTAAGTCTAAATTAAATAAAAATTAAAGTTTACATTTTAAACTATGGATTAAATTATAAATTCTAAAAGTGGGAGGGATGTCAAATTAATATATCATTTAAAATTATATTAAAAAATAAAAGAAATAAACCAACTCCCCCTCCCTCTTCCCCGATAGGGATGGGCATGGGTCGAGTTGGGTCGGGTTTTTGGTCCACCCGACCCGACCCGAGAACAAGGAGTCCTCCACCCGAACCCGAACCCGACCCAAACCCGACACGACCCAACCCGACCCGAAATAAAAAAATATTTGTATTTAATAAAAATAGTGACTTAATTGAAAAATATAATATATAGAGGGGTATTATTGTAATTATTCTTAAATATTTAAGGTAAAATTATATATTTTTTCGGGTCGGGTCGGGTATTTTTCACCCTAAACCCAAACCCGACCCCGACCCGACCCGAACATCACATTAAAACACCCGACCTACCTGAACCCGATTTTTTTAAAAAAAATCCGACTCGATCGGGTCGGGTCGGGTCGGAACCCGTTGGGTTTGAGTCTCATGCCCATCCCTATTCCCCGACCTTTCATCTCTCAACTCTCCCCTCCCCTTCCTCCTCCTCCGATTTCATTGTCTGAAAAAAAAATTCTGCTTTGACTCTAGCTGCACACCTACCATGTCATCGACTAGCTCTTTCGTTTCTTCGTTTAGTATAGATGGTAGTGTAGCTAACTTGGATGGTGGGAGTGCCTTCCATGCAATCAGGGTGCCTTGTTCGGCCAATCAGGGTTCCCAACACAAAAAGAAGTGTTCTGGTAGGGGAGAAGATGGTAGTATCAAATGTGGAAATAGTAGCAGTAGATGCCATTGCTCCAAAAAAGAGGTTAGAATTCCGTTATTCCGATAATTGCTATTGTTTACTTTTACAGGGAAGGTGTTTGATATAGTCCTTCTTTTACCTTTCTCCTCCTTAATTGGTTGTGCTCCATCCATCATCAGGAAACATAGAGTAAAGAGATCGATCAAGGTGCCAGCAATCAGTAACAAGCTTGCCGATATTCCTCCCGATGATTACTCTTGGAGAAAATACGGGCAGAAGCCAATCAAGGCTTCTCCTCACCCTAGGTACCGATCACCAATGCTTTCACTCTCAACTCCCGCCTCCCCGACCTTTCATTTTTTGAAACAAAGAAAAAATTGCGATTGGAATCACGGTTGGAATAACGCTTATAGCGTCCTATGATCGACGCAATCCACCGTTACCCGTTAAATTGCGGGCGCGACATACCGTTATTGGTGTGAATCCGTTACCCACCACAAAAATCATAAAACCAGTTTCGAACGGCGACGCTACCGCAATATCATGGCTGTTATCACGTTTTCGGTCTACAATTTGAAACCCTGCTCACGACTGCAATACAATTTAACATAATCACAAATTACCACAAAGATAGGACAAAAAAGGATAAATATTTGAAAGACTTGAGTCTGACTCATGCTACACCACCAGAATCATGCAAAGCAAATAAAAAAGTACCACCAACCAAATTGGAATACAAAGATACAATATTTCTTTAAGTTTCAGTTAAGATCATCACAATGATAAACAGCAAAAGTTACCAAAAAATTGCAAAAATCACAATGCATTGATCCATACAATTGTTAAAGTTACGTTCCACCAAATATGTAAAGCTTCACAGGAGTGACAATTATTTATAGAGGAAGTGGACCATGCTTATAAACTAAAAGAAAATACTCACTGGATCCCACTGCAAGTCATGCAAACGAAAGTCCAAAAGTTTCTGCAACCATACAGAGGATTCTGCAATGATAGGACCAAAAACTAATATAAAAGAATTTGGGGATATGAAAATATATATAAATTTATCATTGGAAGCTCGAATTATGTTAATTAATCCATTCAAACCATGGCGAACAACTATGTCAGCCTAATTTAAGCAAGAAAAAAAGAAAGGAAAAAACTGAATTTGAAATCTATTAGTCTGAGTCGATTACAAAATGAAACGAACACCCTTTTTGATCATCTGATTTATCATCCTGAAATTCATTACTAATAGTTGAATTGCATAAAACTCATTTTCAGAAACAATTTCTATAACTTCAAATACATCGTCTTCTTTTCTTTCGTTTAAAAAACCAGACTATAATCAGACCTTTACTATCACAACAATCAGCTAAAGTCATTTCTTACAAAATAACAAAAAGAATCCCATTGCTAAAACCATTCATGTAACCAGAAATCTCTATCCAGTCTGCTTTACCCATCAACTAAAACTCACTCTTCCAAGAGAATTTAGATAAATTTCAGAACCCATATCTTGTTCATCTTTACATGCTCTCTCAGCCTCCCTAACACACCTTAGCCATGAAACCTCCGCACCCCCCACCCAACTCCAAAAGGAAAAAGCATGAGAAAATTTACCACGCTGTTACAATTAATACAGCGACGATTAGGAGGAAGCTTCATGAGACCTCTTATTATCTTCTCGTTTCTTTCTTCTTGATAACTGTCGTTTTGCTATCAAAATAATTTCGGCTTCTTAATAATTAAAAAAGTGAGAGTAATATAGAGAAGCAGAGTCGATCCACAGAGACTCTGGTGTTTCTAATTTAGTGGACTTTTGATTTAGAAAAACATAAAATTTCATATAAAGATAAAAAGCTAAGAATAAAATAAAAAAATAATTAATTAATAATTATAAGATAATGATAAAGATAAGAAGATGAGTTTTTAAATTATTTAAAGAAATATAATAAGATAAAAATTAAATAAACAAATAAATAAATAAAATAAATTGAGATAAAGAAGACTTATAGTAAGAATAGCCTCAGACTTCAGCTTTGCCTCAAATTCCTCGGATAATCGAAATAGATCTTTATTTCAAGATTCACGTCTGCTATTTGTCTACAAGGACAATTCCTTGTGACTATGCTTTGTATACCGAATATCCAAGTGCACTCTTAAATTTCGGTTTGTGAGTTGATCTAAGCAACAACAATGTTGTAGATCTTAAAACGTTGAAGTTCGAAAAAGTTGCCGACTCAGATTATGTTGTTTCAACAATAACTGATTCTGATCTTAGTTTCCTCTTAACAAACAATTTTGCTAAGTGTGTTCACAGGAATTTGAATGTGCTTCAATAAGCCAATCCTTCTTCACACGTTAACCATAACAACATCCAGACCAACGTCGGCTTTTGTTTTTGAAAATCGTTTTGATTTGAAAATAAGCCCAGAAAACAGAGAAAAATCTAAAGCGATTTAAGTGTCTTACAATTCTCACGTTTGGAATTGAGCCTTCGCTTTATCCTTCGGCTTAAAAGAAAATTAGCTAAGTATGACCAAAGTCATACTTAGCATATTTGAAAACAAAACTTAAAAATAAAGTAAAAAAATATGCGAAAAACTTGAAAGAAAATAGAAGAGATAATTTTATAAAGCTAGAGAGAATAAGAAGATTAAATTCTTAGATGTGAGAGATATGTTTCTAGGCTTACCCTGAGAGGGTATTTATAGTCTTCAAAATCCTAAAAACAAGCTAATTCCTAAAATAAAGAAATAAATCCTAATTAAAATACTTAAAACTATTTAAACTAAAATACCTAAAACAAAGATAAGATAAAATATAATATAATATTTAAAATAATATCTTAAATCCTAATTAAAATACTTAAAACTATTTAAACTAAAATACCTAAAACAAAGATAAAATATAATATTTAAAATAATATCCTAAAACTTGAGTTTAATTCAAATCCGAATTGTAAAACGTGCGGCTGATCCATTCGTTCTTCTAGAAGCGCTGACTGGACCTTCTAGAAAATGATGATGTCATCACCTCGTCAGATGTTTCATTCCCAAAGTCATGCCCACTAATCCAGCTTTGATTTCAAAAATAAAAAAACTACAGAATTGTGTCCTTTTAGTGCAATTTCCAGAATCTAGCGTCCTGCAGATAAAATGAATCAAAACGACCAAATAAGCCACAAAAACTAATGATTATGAAGCAATTTAAAAGCAAAATAATAACTAAATTAAGCACTTATCAAATTCCCCTCACTTATTTAATGCTTGTCCTCAAGCATTCCTTAATTAACATAACAAAATCATAAGTTGTCATCTTCGATTTCAATTTATTCCTCAAACTTCCAATTGAACTAAGTCCGTGACAATTTCCGAATTCAAGTTACAATCAAGCAAAGACACAACTAAGAAAATTTAAAGTAAGTAAGATATCCCAATTAATTTCCAATTTCAATGAAACATGACTCAATATCTCACAAAGATTCACACATATCCGCTCAAAGTGTTTGGGGTAAATGAAATCGCTCAAACCGAAACTAACCAAAATATTACCATGGGCTTGGAATCCAATCAAGTCTCCACTACTAGTGAACATAATGCAATAATCAAGGGGTCTTTAAACAAGATGTAACGGGGCTTAGGTTAGAGTAGGTAAAAGGCCAAAAAGAAAGGTTTAAAATGCCAAAACAAGAGATCAAAATAATTAAGAACAATCCACGAATTAACATGAGGCACAATGAAAGATAAAACAAGAAAAAAGAATAGATGAAAGGCAATTGAAACTATCAATTTTTCCTTCTTCTTTTTTGAATGAAAGGTCTTTTTTTCTCTGCTATTCGAAAGAGTGAACAACTTTGTTTTTTCGATTTTTTTCTTCGAAACAGTGAAATTTTTTCATTTCCTTTTTTTTTTCTTCGTGGAACAAGAGTAATAAAAGATCTCAAGTCACGGCAAGGGTGTGAAAAGAGAGGAAAATAAAAAGAAAGGCTTCAGGTTTAATTATGAGGTGTAAAACAACGAAAAGGAAATAGGATCAAATATGGTTCACTAGTGGTTATGTAAATGAGTATGCTTTTTGGAAAAAGTTGGTTTATCCTAGGTGCCCCTATCACATTAAAACATTAAGTTCAACATGTAGTCTCGATATGCATTTTGATTACAAGTTCTAGAATATCTTAATTAGTCTGGCACTCTCAAATCAAACAATGAGCAAGAAAGAAAATGTATGCTTGTTAGGCTCAAATCTCACAAGAAAAGTTTATATACACTGAGTCAAGTTCATTTCTATCAACAAAAGCATGAAATATCAATACTCAACAAAAAATTCACCAGCTATACCAATCACCAATCATGCAAATTAAATTCGATCAAAACATGGTCACAATCCTAAAGGAAGCAAAAATATAAAGTGAAGTTCAAGAATAGCAACCAACGATCTCAACACATCAATATAAGAATAACTCAATTTCAATCAATCAAACAAGTTAAAGAAAAAATTTGACATGCTAATCCTTCCCCCCTCACTTAATCTGTTTTGTCCCAAAACGTATATCAAATTTAAAAGCAAAGAGAGGCAAAAGGAATGTTCCCCAATCTAGTGGCGACCGCGGCCACGGCCACTTCGAGATGAGTTGTTGTATAGTAGAATGTCCGATCGAGAAGCCACCAGAAGATATATTAATATTTTATACAAAACAAATATCAAGAAAAGATAGATCATTCTAAGATTTTATTCTAAAGAAAGTAGACTTCAAGAAAATAACTCAATCAAGTTTTATCCTTTTTTTCACTGTTCAAACCAAAATTGTATTGCTGTGTTTTTTTTCTCTCGAACCAAAACTATACTGCTATTTTTTAACACTGCAATGTTCTGTTCAAACTTTTCTGCATAGTTCGAACCAAGTCTTTTTTTTTCTGCACTGCATTGTTCGAATTTGTTGTGTATTTTTCTGTACTGTTCGAACCAAATCAGTTTTTTCTGCACTGTTCTGTTCGAAATTTTCTGCACAGTTCGAACCAAGTCTTTTTTCTGCACTGTTCGAACCAAATCAGTTTTTCTGCAATGTTCGAATAGTATATTTCCAAATTATGTTTCCTTTTTTTTTGAATGATTCTTCCTTTGTTTGCTGCCACACGATCTCTTCACGCCTTGGGGTCGGGTTTTCACCATTTTTTTCTCTTTCGGTTCGAAAAATTATGGATTCTATCTTGCTTAAAATTTAACTAGGAATAACGGGTACCTGAAAAATCAAAGAAAAATAAAAACAAAAATAAATTATAAAAATTAAACAAACGGAAAATAAAAATAATAATGGGATGCCTCCCATAAAGTCCTTTGTTTAACGTCGTTAGCTCGACAACCTGATTTTTTTACTGCGGGTTCCTCTAAATTGATTTATTCGATTAGACCAACCAGAGCATTGTCATAACACGGTTTCAACATTTGACCGTTAACTTTAAATCGAACTCCTGAGTTATATTCAACTTCAATAGCACCAAAAGGAAATACTTGAGTTACTGTAAATGGTCTGAGCCATTTTGATATGAGTTTTCTTGCAAAAAGTTTAAATTTGGAGTTAAATAACAAAACGTTTTGACCGACATAAATTTTTTTAAAAGAAATTCTACTATCGTGAAATTCTTTTTTTTTTCTTTAAATATCTGAGCACTGTCATAGGCATTTCTTCGGATTTCCTCAAGTTCTTGAATGTGTAATTTTCGAGCTTCACCAACCGCATCCATGTACATGTTACACTGTTTAACGGCCCAATAAGCGTGATGTTCTAACTCAACAGGTAAATGGCATGGTTTACCGAAAACAAGCCGGTATGGTGACATCCCAATGTGACCTTTATAAGCGGTTTGATATGCCCAAAATGTGTCAGTTAATTTTAAACTCCAGTCTTTTCGATTCGGTTTAACAAATTTTTCAAGAATTGTTTTAATTTCCCGATTTGATACTTTGGCCTGTCCATTTGTCTGTGGATGATAGGTTTTAGCAATTCTTTGAGTTACTCCAAATTTCTTTATTAGCGACTCGATTACTCAGTTGATGAAATGAGTTCCTCTATCGCTTATTATAGCCCGTGGCGTGCCAAACCTAGAAAAAATAGTATTTTTTAAAAAATTTAACTATAGTTTTAGCGTCATTATTCTGAGTGGCCTTAGCTTCCACCCATTTAGAAACATAATATACAGCTAAGATAATATAGGTATTTCCAAATGACGAAATAAAAGGAGCCATAAAATTTATTCCCAAAACATCAAAAATTTCACAAACTTGTATAGGATTAAGAGGCATTTCATTCCTACGGCTTAAATTACATGTACGTTGACATCTTTCAAAAGTTTTACAAAATAGATATGAGTCCCGAAAGATATTAGGCCAAAAGAAACCACATTCAAGAATTTTATGAGATGTACGTTTTGGCCCAAAATGACCGTCGCAAGAGTAAGAATGACAAAATTGTAAAATTGAATTTACCTCACTTTCGGAAATACATCGTCGAATTACATGATCCGAGCAGTGCTTCCATAAATAAGGATCGTCCCAGATATAGTATCGGGATTCACGCTTAATTCGACTGATTTCAGCTCTTGGTAAGTCTAATGGTAACTTACATGTGGAAAAATAATTGACCATGTCCGCAAACCATGGAGTTATGCTTTGCGCCACCATCAGTTTTTCTTCAAGAAATTCTTCTCTAAGTGGTGGGTCAGATGTGGAAAGGGGAATTTGACTCAAGTGATCTGCTACCAGATTTTCGCATCCCTTCTTGTCTTTGATTTCCAAGTTAAACTCTTGTCAATGCAGGATCCATCGGATAAGCCTCGATTTTGCTTCCTTTTTGCTCATCAAATACCTTAAAGCTGCATGATAAGAAAAACCAGTATTTTTAGTGTCAAGCAAATAAGATCTAAATTTTTCTAAAGCAAAAATTATAGCAAAAAGTTCTTTTTCTGTAGTTGAATAATTTTTCTGAGCCGAGTCCAAAGTTCAAGATGCATAGGCTATGACATGTGGCTATTTCCCTATTTTTTGGCCGAGAACGGCTCCAACGCTAGTATCTGATGCGCCACACATAAGTTCAAAGGGTCACTTCCAATCTAGCGACTAAACAATTGGAGCTGAAATAAGCTTTTCCTTTAATGAATTGAAAGACTCATTGCATTTTGAATCAAAATTAAAGTCTTGATTCTTTTGGAGAAGATTGCATAAAGGTTATGCTATCTTTGAAAGTCTTTAATAAACCTACGGTAAAATCCTGCATGGCCAAGAAAAGAACGAATTTCCCTCACAGTTATGGGGTAAGGAAGTGAGCGTATAATATTTGTTTTAGCTTTATCAACCGCAATCCCTTTTGAGGAAACAATATGACCTAAAATTAACCCTTTATCAACCATAAAATGACATTTGTCATAGTTTAAAACAAGGTTATACTCTAAGCATCTTTTAAGCATATTAGTTAAATTATCAAGACATTCATTAAAAGAATTACCATAAACCGTAAAGTCGTCCATAAAGACTTCGATGCCCTTCTTCACATAGTCGGAAAATATACTTAACATGCATATTTGGAAGGTGGTTGGCGCGTTACAAATACCAAAGGGAATTTGTCTATAGGCAAATGTACCGAAGGGACAAGTAAAAGTCATTTTTTATTGATCCTCTGGCGCTACTCGGATTTGGAAAAAACCTGAAAAACCATCAAGGCAACAATAATGAGTTTTCCCAGCTAATCTTTCAATCATTTGGTCTATAGAGGGAAGGGGAAAATGATCTTTTCGAGTAAGAGAGTTCAACTTCCTGTAATCAATACAAACTCGCCATCCATTTTGAACTCTTGTTGACACTAACTCCCCTTCTTGATTTTCGACCACTGTGACTCTCATTTTCTTGGGAACCACATGAACCGGACATACCCAATTATTATCCAATATCAGATAGATTACGTCAGCATCAAGGAGTTTTTGAATTTCCTTCTTTACTACTTCCATCATTGGTGGATTTAATTTGCCTTGTCATTCTCATGATGGCTTTGCTCCTTCTTCAAATTTGATCTTGTGCATGCAAGTTGAGGGACTTAATCCTTTAATGTCGGCAATAGTCCATTTTATGGCTTATTTGTGAGAACCCAACACCGCTACCAAAGCTTCCTCTTCTCTTTCAGATAATTTACTTGAGATGATCACCGGTAAAGTTTTATTTTTGCCTAAAAAGGCATATTTCAAATGTTCCTGTAACTGCTTTAATTCTACCTCAGGTGCCTGCAAAACATAAGGTAAACTTTTAGTTTTAAAGGAAGGTAAAGATAAATCAGAATTGATTGAATGAATATTTTCAAACTACCTTTCTTCCTCTTTGTGGCAAAGTTCAGGATCCTTGGAAAGATTATAAGAAAAATTAGATTCAATATATTCATCAATTAAAGGTTCTATAACATCAATAGAATTAATTCTTTCAACACGATCCGATATTTCATTGCTTTGTAAACATCAAATTCAACGATCTCACCATCAAATTTCATTGTCAGTATACCACTTCTAACATCGATCTTTATATGTGCGGTGCTTAGGAAGGGTCGGCCTCAGAGTACTTCAGAATAAGAATCCGACCTATCATGTTTCATGTCAATGACATAGAAACCTGCAGGAAAAAATAATACATCGACCTTTACTAAGACATTTCCATCACTCCCACTGGATAGATCACAGATCGATCAACTAACTGTATGGTTATTCATGTTTCCTTCAATGGCTCGTTAGTAATCATTTTATAAATAGAAAATGGCATAATGTTGATTGAAGCCCCTAAGTCACACATTACACGTTTAATTTTAAAATTACCTCTTTTACAAGGTATAACGAACATACCTTGATCCTTCATCTTTGGTGGGAGCTTTTGTTGAAAAATTGTTAAAACATGTTCTCCCAAATTTACCTTTTCGTGCCCCATTAATTTCTATTTTGTAGTGCAAAGTTCTTTTAAAAATCGAGCAGGCCTTTGTACTTGTCGAATTACTTCAAGAAGATGAATGTTAACTTGAACTTTTTGGAACACCTCTAAGATCACCCTTTCTTCAGCTCTTTTATCACGCTTTATCAACATTGATGGGAAGGGTGGTGGCGTGATTTCATGAGAAGAAGGAGAAGGATGTGCGTCGGATGTACCTTGTATTTCTAGAGTTGGTGTTTCTTCTTGTTCTTCCTGATGTGCGGCTTTTTCTACTGGAACTTCAGGTGAGATGACTGTTCCACTTTTAAGTGCGATGGCACTAACATTCTCTCTCGGATTTAACTCCGTTTGAGAATATAGTCTTCCTTGTGATTCCAATTTCCCCACAGTTTGAGCTAGTCGGCTCACTTGGTTATCAAACTCTTGAAGATGTATTTCGGTTCGGGTTTGGAATTTTTCCTGGGATGTAACCATCTTTTCTTAGGAAATTGCTAACTTTTCCATTATTTATCCAAAGATGTCTTTTCTGTTTATTGTAGAGGAGGAGGTCTTGGTTGAAAAGTTTACCTTTGATTTGGTACAAAGTTGAGATTTGGGTGGTCTCGCTATCCCAGTTTATAAGTATTCCTATATGGGTTGTATGGTCTCTGTGTAAGACCTGGAAAGTTTTCTACGACATTGATTTCTTCATTGCCTCCTTCTTGTATCATCGGGCAGTAGTCCGTCGGATGGTCCAGCTTCATGCATATCCCACATGCTTTTTTTACCCCAAATTTTCCTGCAACAAGTGAATTAACTATTTCAGTTAATTTATCTAATTTATTTTTAATGGAAAAGGTACTTATCTTGTGAACCCGTCGGCTGAGTTCACTTGAAAACTGTTGAGAGTTGGTTGCCATGGTTGAAATTAATTCTCTCGCTGTTGTTGGGGTCATGTTGACTAATGCTCCTTCGATGGATGCATCTACCATTTTCATTTTCATTGATAAAAGACCTTCATAAAATTATTGAAGTAATGTTTGCTCACTTAATCTGTGTTGCGGACAACGTGTGCAAAGCTTTTTAAATCGTTCCTAATAGTCATAAAGACTTTCTTTGGTTTTTTTCTGAATGGAAAGAATGATCCTTCGTAACTCGCTTTCTTTAGCCACTGGAAAGAACCTGTCAAGAAAAAATCGACTCATGTCATCCCATGAATTAACTAAATTTGGAGGTAAATAAAATAATCAATCTTTAGTCAAGTCAGCTAAAGAGAAAGGGAAAGCTCTCAATTTAATTTGATCTTCAGTAACTCCCTATGGTTTCATGCTAGTGCAAACCACGTGGAACTCCAACAAGTGTTTGTGTGAATCTTCAGTGGGAAAGGCATAGAAAATGGGAAGAAGATGAATAAGTCTCGTATTTAATTGAAATGGAGTCCCGCCACTAGGAAAATTGATGCATAATGGAGTCTGAGTGACAGGAGCTGCGGCTAGCTCTCGGATCGTTTATTCTTCTTCTGCCATCGGGTTTTGATCTTCGTTATATACGTCTGCTTCAGATTTTGTCTCCGGATTTGATTTCGTTTCTAAACTATGTTCTTCTTGTCTCTTTCTTTTTTCTCAAAGTGTTTGTGCATGGATTCTTTGTGCTCGTGCTTCGATCTCTGGGTCAAGATCTTCTAATTCACCTGGGTTTCTTCTGGTCATAAATCAAAAACAAAGAAAAATAAATCAGTACTTGTCGTTAGTCCCCGACAACGGCGCCAATTTTATAACTTTCGTTTTGCTATCAAAATAATTTCGACTTCTTAATAAGTAAAAAGTGAGAGTAGTACAGAGAAGTAGGGTCGATCCACATGGGCTCTGGTGTTTTTGATTTAGTGGACTTTTGATTTAGAAGAAGATAAAATTTCAGATAAAGATAAAAAGCTAAGAAATTAAGAAATATAATTAATTAATTAATTAATTAATTGAGATAAAGAATATTGATGGTAAGAACATCCTCAGACTTCATATTTGCCTCAATTTCCTCGGATCATCGAAATAGATCTTTACTTCAAGATTCACGTCGGCTACTTATCTACAAAGACAATTCCTTGTGACTATGCTTTGTATACTGAATATCCAAGTGCACTCTTAAATTTCGGTTTGTGAGTTGATCTAAGCAACAACAATGTTGTAGATCTTAAAACGTTGAAGTTCAAAAAAGTTGTCGACTCGGATTATGTTGTTTCAACAATAACTGATTTCGATCTCAGTTCCCTCTTAACAAACAATTTTGCTAAGTGTGTTCACAGGAAGTCGAATGTGCTTCAATAAGTCAATCCTTTTTCCCACGTTAACCATAACAACATCCAGACCAAAGCCGAATTTTGGTTTTGAAAATCTTTTTGATTTGAAAATAAGCCCAGAAAACAGAAAGAAAAATCTGAAGCGATTTAAGTGCCTTACAATTCTCTCATTTGGAATTGAGCATTCGCTTTAGCCTTCGGCTTAAAAGAAAATTAGCTAAGCATGACCAAAGTTACGGATAATTTTATTAAGCTAGAGAGAAGAAGAATATTAAATTCTCATATGTGAGAGATAAGTTTCTAGGCTTACCCTGAGAGGGTTGTTTATAGCCTTCAAAATCCTAAAAACAAGCTACGGATAATTCCTAAAATAAATAAATAAATCCCAATTAAAATACTTAAAACTATTTAAACTAAAATACCTCAAAAAAGATAAGATAAAATATAATATTTAAATAATATCCTAAATCCTAATTAAAATAGTTAAAACTATTTAAACTAAAATACATAAAGTAAAGATAAAATATAATATTTAAAATAATATCCTAAAATTTGAGTTTAATTCAAATCTGAATTGTAGAAACGTGCGGCTGATCCATTTGTTCTTCTAGAAGCGCTGACTGGACCTTCTAGAAGGTGTTGACATTATCGCCTCGTAAGATGTTTCATGCCCAAAGTCATGCCCACTAATCTAGCTTTGATTCCAAAAATAAAAAACTGCAGAATTCTGTCCTTTTAGTGCAATTTCTTGAATCTAGCATTCTGCACAGAAAATGAATCAAAACGAACAAATAAGCCACAAAAACTAATGATTATGAAGCAATTTAAAAGCAAAATAATAACTAAATAAGCACTTATCACTTCTTCTCTTATACATCCCATTTCTCAAAAAATGATCTTCCAAAATTAACAATAGAACTGATACATGCATCATAAGGCTCACATCAAATGAAGAAGTAATAACTCTTCCAAATGATCTACTGGTCCAAACCTTGGAAAAGAAGACCATAATAGCAGCAGACTTGCGGCGACTTTTTGAATGGGATCCTAATCGTATTTAGTCAACATGTATTCTGGAGATACTACCGAATGTCTCTTAGTTTTCCAACGATTCTTAAATTGCATCAACCCGATATCGGGAACTCAAGATATGATCATTTTAGTGAAGACAATACATGTAGAAAATCTGGGATTAATACAGGATTTTGTAAATATTACGAATTTTCAATATTTTTATTGATTATTTTTAATATATTTAACATAGGATGATCCATTATCTTTTAGGATTAGATGTAATATTTTATTAGGAATTAAGGTTTAGTTAAAACATTATTCTTAGTTTATTATTATTTTATTAGGAATCAGAGTTAAGACATGTTTAGTTTGTTATTATTTTATTCATTAGTTATTTCGAACTTTTAGAACTCATCCCCTATATAAAGGAGGCTTCATTCAACTTTGTAAGGCATATTTTTCTTTATTAGTAATACAACGAGAGTTCGTTTTTGCAAGTGTTGATTCCCTTGTGCCATCGAAGCTTCTTTTCTTGGAGTTCTTTCAAGTTCTTGTGACAGAGATTAATCTTCACACTCCAATTTATCTTTTCATCGCAACTAGGAGGGTTGGTTAGATTTATATTATTGTGTTTTCATTTTCATTGAGACTAGCAGGGCTCGATAGGACATTATCCATCTATTTTTCACAAATCCATCCTCACCATCATCACCTTTGCCATCCACCTTCACAAGGGAGATATTTTGATTTCTTGATCATCATACTTTATTTTTAAGTTCTTTATCTTTTTTATATTATTCTAATATTATTTATCACCTTGTTTTCATCACCTAAAAGAAACCCTAAATAATCCCAATAATTGCCGCCACCTTCCCCTATTCATTCCCCATTGTTCTTCATTGAGTCTATAGCTTTCTAGGTTTGATTCTTCAACAAGAGTAACGTTCATTAATCTTCCACCGCTTCTCTATCAATTGGTATCATATTTTGGCTGATTCTTTGAAAGAATCAAGCAATCTTGCTTGTCCTTGAACAGAAAAACCGCCAAGGTACCCCAACGCAGGTAGTTCACAAAAGATTAATCTTTTCAGATTATTTTTGTTTAAATTTAATTTAGATTCAAATCCTTCTTGTTAGTTTGTTGTTTTTCATCAAAAATAAAAAAAGGGCCGAAAATCAAAAAGCTAAAAAAGCAAAAAAAAAAGTCAAAAAAAATTAAAATTGCAAACGAACGAATTTAAGGTTGATTTTCTCTATATCTCATTTTCATCCTAATAGTAATCTCCAGTCCAAAATTCACCCCAAATGGAGTTCATTAGACCCTACAAATAAATCGTTCAAGTTTCATCAGCATATTGAGTCTAGAATCTTGTCAAATTTCTTGAAAATTCTACAGGAGGAATTTCGTGGTGAAAATTTCTATATTGAAACTACATATATTGAATATCATTAAAAAAATCAACATTTTTGGAGGTCAATAACATCTTCAAACAAAGTGATCACGCAAAATAGACTATTTGAGGACTCATTGTTCAACAGAGTCTACTGGATACTACTAAAGGTATTTGGTTCTGAAAATTTACATATTGTTTCTACACACATCGAACGACATTAAAGAATTTTTCCAAAATTATTAGACACCGGTAAACCCCTCAAAAACGTTGCTCAAGTTGACCAACTGTTTTCTAGGTTCCTGGTTTGGTTTTTTTTTTCTTTGACTCTTTGTACTTTAGGTTCCTTTGTTTTCCCTTTTTATTGTTCTTTTACATTATATAACACATTATCTTCCTTGTTTTAGTAGGACTAAAGAGTTTTCATACTTCTTCCTTTGCATTCTCGTTCTCTTGGAGTCTAACCCTTGTTTGGCCTCTTAGAGCTTTTAGATTTTCTTATCGCCTTTGCTAGTAATCAAATTCTTATACAAACTGTGGAAGACTAATTGGTAAATTAAGTTTTAAAGAGTACAAGATCGGCTTACTTGTCTCTCGTTTTGTTACTTTCTTGGAGTGACTTATGAGGTTTCTTGCTTTGTTGAATTTTCTTTATTTTATTTTCATTTTACTTTAAATGTTTCGTTGAGTGTTGTAATTTCAGGATGCGCGAAAATAACAATGAGAAACTTATGGCTATCTTAGCCGCACTTGAACGACTCACGACTCAATTTGAAAGAAGATTTGATGAACTTAACAATACCGTGAGATAAAGAAAATAGAAAAAACATATCTTGTTCATCTTTACATGATTTCTCAACCTCCCTAACACACCTTAGCCATGAAACCTCCTCACCCCCACCCAACTCCAAAAGTAAAAAGCATGAGAAAATTTACCACGCTGTTACAGTTAATACAGTGACGATTAGGAGGAAGCTTCATAAGACCTCTTATTATCTTCTTGTTTCTTTCTTCATTTTTTCTACTTCCCATTTCTAAAATACTGATCTTCCAAAATTAACAATAGAACCTCAAACAAGCCCTCTATTGTAACCAATTTTCGGCGATACGACGTGTCTCGACTTATTTGTGAACAAATCGATTTTGTGAAGAAATGTTTTTGAGTTGCCATCGACCTTTTGGGTTAGGTAGGTCGAATAACTAAAAATTGCCTTTTAAAAGAGTTTTTAAGAAATCATCATTTTAAAAGATGCCCCAATCTACGATTAACCAAAAATTCATTCTTTTTTTGTAATAAAAAAGGGGTTCGGGGTCGATTACGTGTGGGGAAGGATAAGTACCCCCAAAACGCCCAAAATTGGTACCCCATCGATTATAAATTGTCTCTAATAGTGGGAATCTAAGAATTCAAATATAAATTTAAGTTATGATCCCATTATTCCAAATTCAACCATACAATTTTTATTTAACGAAAAATTCTAAGGAGAAATAGAAAATATTCTAATATTTCCAATCGAAGAGAAAATAATCCCTAAAATACTTTAGGATGAATATTTCTCTTTCTAACTGAAAAAAAAGGAATATAATAATTTCTCCCAAGAACTCGATATTAAAATAATTTGATTCGACTAAAATAAAAAAAATAAACCAATTTGAACAAATTTAGTTAATCATGCTAGATGATGAGAGTTCTTCTCATTATGAACCCCTCCATTGGAAATGTTGATCCACCTCCTTCTGTGATGGAATCGAACAGAGTGTTGACGCTGATCTACCCCCTTCTGCGATAGAGTCGAGCAAAAGGTTGAACAAGATCTTCTCATTTTGAACTTCTTATCCCTATTTGGATGAGTTCTTCTCATTATGAACTCTCCATTGGTAATATTGATCCCTCTAGTGAGGTGTTACTGATTCAACTCCATATATGATGAATCGAGCTAAGGTTGAACAAGTGCTTCTCATTATGAACTTCTTCTCCCTCATCGGATGAGTTCTTCTCATTATAAACTCTCCACTGAAAATGTTGATCCCTCGAGTGAGGTGTTGCTGATTCAACTCCATATGTGATAAATCAAGCTAAGGTTGAACAAGTTCTTCTCATTATGAAATTCTTCTCCCTCATCGGATGAGTTCTTATCATTATGAACTCTCCACTGAAAATTTTGATCCCTCGAGTGAGGTTTTTCTAATTCAACTCCATATGTGATGAATCGAGCTAAGGTTGAACAAGTTCTTCTCATTATAAAATTATTCTCCCCCATCGGAAGAGTTCTTCTCATTATGAATTCTCCACTGGAAATGTTGATCCCTCGACTGAGGTGTTGATGATTCAACTCCATATGTGACAAATCGAGCTAAGTTTGAACAAGTTCTTCTCATTATGAACTTATTCTCCCTCAATGGATGAGTTCTTCTCATTATGAACTATCCACTGGAAATGTTGACTAGTTTATCCTCTCTTTGAAAAGTTTTAAACCTGTAAAAGATTATCATATGTCAGTGATTTGTATTTAAAGCACCCGAAGGTATTGACCCAAAGGTCCTCGAATCTTTTCTGAGATCTACATTTTCAAAGACTGAAATCCTTTTCAACATGGAAATGTGAAATCTTTGTCAACTTTGGAATTCCTGTCAAATCTTAGACATCTTGATGAAAATGAATAAGAAATTTGTTTCAAGAGAAGTTATCTGAGAATAGATAAATTTTTTCTTCAAGTAAAAAAAATCCAAAATTTGTGTTCCAAGAGGAACTATCTCAAGCAAAATTTAATTTAAGAAAAAACATCTAAAGTGATAAATTTTGGTTTAGAGTGAAAAATTTTCAAAATATGTGTTCCAAGGGGAAATATTTCAAAAAAGATGAAATTGATTTTAAGAAAAACCATCTCAAGTGATAATTTTTTGTTTCGGGTGAAAAATTTTCAAAATTTGTGTTCCAAGGGGAAATATTTCAAAAAAATATGAATTGATTTTAAGAAAAACCATCTTAAGTGATACATTTTTGTTTCGAGTGAAAAAAAAAATCAAAATCTGTGTTCCAAGGGAAACTATCTCAAGAAAGACGAAATTGATTTAAAAAAACATCTTAAGTGAGAAAACTTTTAATGTTGAATATGAAGATAATAGCTCCTTCTTGTTGAAGACGTCTAGTTCTCTTTAATTTTATTATTTCCTGAAAGATCTACAAAGAATGTGTATTTGAATGTAACTACTGAATATTTCTAAGAAATACAAATGAATTTTTGAATTTGTCCTCATAAAAGGGAAAATGTCTTTAAGAAGGACAATATTTCAAGAGAAATTTTAATGCATTCTCATAAGAGGGGAAAATCAAAGTTTTTATTGCGTAAGATGATGGATGTTTGATGCAATGATGCAAAATCATGTATGTGTATGTCGATGCATGCTTTTTTTATTAATGACAGTAAAGAGGTGCTCAAGCAATATTGATTGTCTTCTTGATTTATTCGTCCTCATTCTTTTCCCACACCAAAGTGTATCCTTTCATTTCTTTGCAAAAAAAAATATGCTCTTCCTACTCTCTAATATTCAAATCCTTTGCCCTAGTTTATGATTCTGAGGTTCTATGTCTGAGAGACCTCCGTCAGTTTCCAAGATACACTCTCCAGAGAGCTTGTCTTGTTTAAAAATATTTTTTTTCTTTTTTCTTTTTTCAAAAATGTGAAAAGTTTGTTGAAGAGACAAAAATCGTGCCCTTCTTTTAGGCTCACAATCGAATCAAATCACAGAACATGAGTTCATTAAATATCAAAAGAATCAACAGCTCTTTTAATATTTTCAAATTTATAGCTCTTTGACAAGTGTCAAATTTGATGGGTTGGTTTCAGGTTAGCTCCTTAAAGTTTCTAAGGTTTGAGTCATCAAGATGACATTTCTTTCTTGGTCATTATGAATCTTACGACATGTCCCTCTTCCTTGGCTTGGCATTTTAATAAGATGCAGACAAAATGACGCAACTAGCATAATCAATTACAAGACTTTCTAGAACACTTTTATTTTGGTTCTCTGAATTCTTCCATTTTTTCAAGCTTCATAGACTCTCTTAGCAGATGTAGTGCAGAGACATCAGTCTAAAAACATAATTCCTGAGTGCTTATGTGAAGTTGACTATAACAAGTGTTCATCAACTCCCTTAGTCCATTTTACTGAAACTCATTATTAGATTAACCATAGGCATTAAAGCCTTTATTTATTGGAATTTATTTAGTTTGCCTTTGTTCAGGCATAGCTGAAGGATTCATCTCATCACAAAGTCTTCAACTTGACAATCATATTGGAGCAAACACCAAAGTGCCATGTATCCGATCAATGTCACGGTTTGAATGCAATCTATTCATAAAGCCAAGGCTTTTGAGTTGCCTTTATAACCAATTGCTTTAGTGGAATAGCTCAACTTTATTGTGTAATCTATAATAAGAATAATTTATTAACCTTTTGAGTATTCAGATTTAGAATTTTTTAAGCTCATCGAGAAGAACCTGTTATAGTCTAGGTGTATTTGATAGTATGGAAATCCCACATTTAGAGTTCAGCTCCCAAACAACTGACCTATACTAAATTCGTCTACTCCACCATTCCATTTGCGAAGATTAGGATCATCACTGAATGTCCTCGACAGAAGTGTAGTTTAGGCAGTTTTGCAATGTCATATACAAGAGATGCCCCATGTTGTTCGCTTCCATACATACCTGAATGTCAAGCCTCTTGATCATTTTCTCATGAGAGGAGAATGCTATATAGATCCTTATAAGAAAAGGGTATGGTTTTCTGGTGTATCTTCTAGAGTAAGATCAAGGGCTCTAGTTTTATATCTGTTTAGTCTTGTCACTTTGTTTAAGATTTATAACTCTAATTATTTAAAGAACCTTTAATCAAATTGATAATTAATGAATTTCAAGATTAAAATTTACCCATTGCTCATAACCTCATAAGGTAGCATTTTATTTAATATGTTCGATTGTCAAGTGACTTACAAACCCTTAAACAAAAAAACAAAAAGAAAAACAAATTCAGACAAGACAATACGCAAGTGGATCAAAAATTCCTAATTGATGTAGTGATTCCTTCTTGGTTTGCATCAGAATGCCCATCACTCATTGAATGTCCATGCCCTTGAATCAATCAAATTATGAACCTTGTGCTTCAATGCCTCACAATTCTTTGTAGTATGCCTCGAGTTTCCCATATGGTAGCTACACACTACATTAATATCATACCCTTCAAAAAATGGGGGTTCTTTCGGTTTAGACTAACTGAAGTCACAAGATTATTCTCAACCAGTAATGGGAGCAATTATTCATATGTCATTGGAATTTCACCAATAGGAGTCTTTTCTTGGGTCACACTATAAGGTTTGGTCCCATGATTAGAAGAATAAGACATCACTATATTGACCTCAACTCATTTCTCGACGTCAGTATTGTTAGAGCTTCTTATTTTGTCATTCTTGATAGTTATTTTGATCATTTCTCCACAACTGACGATGTCAGAGAAATTCTTAGTGGCAGCCCCTATCATGTGATTAATATAGGGAAATTTTAACATATTGATGAACAAAGTAGTGAACTCTCTTTCAGTCACTGGCAGATGCACTTGAGAAGCAACGTCCCTCTATCGTTGTGAATATTGTCGGAAGCTCTCATTGCACTTTATCTCCATGTTTTGCAATGTTGTTCGATTAGGGGCCATATCAGTCATGTTCTTGTATTGACCCAAAAAGGCTTGAGCTAAGTCTTTTCAAGAACGAATTTGAGTACATTTTAGTTGGTTATATCATTTAGAAGCAGGTCTAGATAAACTATCTTGAAAATAGTGGATCAATAACTTCTCATTCTCCACATAGCCAGCCATCTGGCGACAATACTTGGTGATATGGGATGAAGGGCATGTGGTCCCATTATACTTCTCAAAATCTAGAACCTTGAACTTTGGTGGGAGAACCAAGTCGGGGACCAAACTTAGCTATTTGGCATCAAACCTATAGAATGACTCAACTATATCCCTAGATTTTATCACATATTCTATACTTTTCAATAAATGGGTGAATTTTTCTTCTCAGCTAATTCATTCAGGTCAAGGACCTCATTAAAAGTACAGAAATCACCTGGCTTCAACCCAGAAGCAGTAGGACAGTCAGTAGGGAATGAAGCTCCAACCTAATATTGTGGGTTCTCAATAGTGAAGCAGATTGGTGGTCGGATTTCCTGATGCGCAGATATGTGCTTAGGAATGTGAACAGGTGCAAAACCAGAGGACGTGTGGGGTATTCAACAAAACTCTTTCCAGCGATCATATGCCTCCTAAACATTTCTTCCATCTTGTTCAGTTGATCGAGCTGAGAGTTTGCGATATCAATATCAATTTTAGCTATCTTGTTTCTCACTTATTATTGCATCTCTTTATGATTTTTCTCAATTTCTACTAAACTATCCTCTGTTTCTTTAGGCATTTTTCTTGTGGTGTACGAGTGCTTAGTGTTCTTCCTACTAGTAGGAACCAATATCACTGCGATCGAAAACCTTATCTTATTATTATTATTATTTTAATGAATGAATGTTTTAATGCATGATTTGGAAATGTATTAAGCAATACAAATGTAATGAAAAATGAATGTATGCAAAAGACATTGACCCAAAAATAATTGTTCATAAAACAATTATCAAAGAACTGACGATGTCTCTGTACAATGGGAAAGCGAAAATCGAAGATTTATGGAAAGAAATCTAACTCTATCTTCTATCTCTTCAACTCCTTTGAGTAGTCAGATAACACATCATTCTTCATTATGCTTTGGCATCATTATAATCCATATCAAAGATTAATTAAGCAAGCTCGCGGTCTTCAGCTTCTCCCCTCACCATTGAATCATGTTGAGCTCGAACCGTCTCTTTAGTAGATAGATTTTTGCTTGATTGAAGTTGCTTCTATTCTGACCACCGATCAATCTCTGAAATTCTATCTAACCCATTGAGAGACATTGTCATTTTGAGTATCTTCTAATTCTAACAACTATTTCGGGGATTAATATCTTTGATGATAATGATTTGTATTAAACATGTGTTAATTTTAAGGTAATTATCAAAGAACAATTTTCAAAGAAGTCACAACGTCCCGATATTTCAAAGTATATAAAAAATATATACCCTTTCGTGTGGCATTATTGTTTTAAAAGCCTTCTAATTTGATAATTACCTGGGAATTAACACCAGGTTTATACACAAAATGAAGTAACAATGCAAGGAAAATATGTAAGCAAAAATAATAATTAAAGAGAGGAAATGTATGTTAGTGAAATATGAAAATATTAAATTCAAATGGTAAATAAACTATAAAATACAGTGAATAAAACACATAGAAGAAATTAAAACCTTAACTGCATAATTTCTAGTTCACATGCATTTATTCAAAAATAATATATCGAATAAATTAAAAGACGAAGGTTAGAGTTTATTTATCCTTTGTGTACACTTATTTGGGTACCTATGGACAGCGTTTCGGCATGGTCTTGGATCGAGTGGGTTTCTACAGTTTATTATATGCAGAGTTTCGGTTCTAGAAGTAAAGGTACTCGAATTGTCCTTGTTGGTGCCCCTTTGGGCGAGCTAGACCCTCAATCCTCACCCATTATAGGCTTAATCATATCGAGTTCAATTCGAGAGGGCACATTTCCCTATGCCTGACACGGAGAATAAATCCTCACGAAGACATATGGCATATGAACCCCGAAAACTACTTGCTAGGTCTGACACAGAGAATAAATTCTCACAAATACGTCGCTTTCACTCCCACTTAAATGGGAAAGAGCTCGAGTATAGAGCTTATGTTATGCACTACAAGTGTCGTGTGTAAGGAGAAATTCTCAAACCTTTGACAAACAACCACACTAAAATAGAGCTAAAACGAATCCAAAATTTTAATATATGAAAATCAATCAAATACAAACATCAGTATAGAAGGATATAAAATAAAATAAAATAAAAGAATTGAAAGAAATCAAAAGAATCGTAATTTAAATAAAACTGAATTCTCAATTTCCAACTATAGGGACAATATATAATCTTCACACTCCAATTTGCTTTTTCATCGCAACTAGGAGGGTTGGTTAGAGTTATATTATCGTCTTTGCATTTTCATTGCGACTAAGAGGGCTCGATAGGACATTATCCATCTTTTTTCACAAATCCATCCTCACGATCATCACATTTTCCATCCACCTTCACTAGGGAGATATTTTGATTTCTTGATCATCATACTTTATTTTTAAGTTCTTTATCTTTTTTATATTATTCTAATATTATTTCTTACATTGTTTTCAGCACCTAAAAGAAACCCTAAATAACACCAATTGTTGTCGCCACCTTCCCCTATTCATTCCCCATTGTTCTTCATTGAGTCTATAGGTTTATAGGTTTGATTCTTCAACAAGAGCAACGTTCATTAATCTTCCATCGCTTCCTTATCAATTGGTATCATATTTTGGCTGATTCTTTGAAAGAATCAAGCAATCTTACTTGTCCTTGCACAGAAAACCGCCAAGGTACCCCAACGGAGGTAGTTCATAAAAGATTAATCATTTCAGGTTATTATTGTTTAAATTTAATTTAGATTCAAATCCTTCTTGTTAGTTTACACCTTCAAACACAACGATCACGCAAAATAGACTATTTGAGGATGCACCGTTCAACAGAGTCTACTGGATACTACTGAAGGTAGTTAGTTCTGAAAATTTACATGTGGTTTCTACACACATCGAATGACATTAAAGAATTTTTCCAAAATTTTTGGACACCGGTAACCCCCTCAAAAACGTTCCTCAAGTTGACCAACCATTTTATAGGTTTCTGGTTTGGTTCTTTTTTTTCTTTGACTCTTAGTACTTTAGGTTCCTTTGTTTTCCCTTTTTATTGTTCTTTTACATTATCTAACACATTATCTTCCTTGTTTTAGTAGGACTAAAGAGTTTTCATACTTCTTCCTTTTCATTCTCGTTCTCTTGGAGTCTAACCCTTGTTTGGCCTCTTAGAGCTTTTAGGTTTTCTTATCGCCTTTGATAGTAATCAAATTCTTATACAAACTTTGGAAGACTAATTGGTAAATTAAGTTTTAAAGAGTACAAGATCGTCTTACTTGCCTCTCGTTTTATTACTTTCTTGGAGTGACTTGTGAGGTTTCTAGCTTTGTTGAATTTTCTTTCTTTTATTTTCATTTTACTTTAAATGTTTCGTTGAGTGTTGTGATTTTAGGATGTACGAAAATAACAACAAGACACTTACGGCTATCTTAGCCGCACTTGAACGACTCACGACTCAATTTGAAACAAGATTTGAGGAACTTAACAATACCGTGAGATAACGAAAAGAGAAAAAACATATATTGTTCATCTTTACATGCTTTCTCAACCTCCCTAACACACCTTAGCCATGAAACCTCCTCACCCCCACCCAACTCCAAAAGGAAAAAGCATGAGAAAATTTACCATGTTGTTACAGTTAATACAATGACGATTAGGAAGAAGCTTCATAAGACCTCTTATTATCTTCTTGTTTCTTTCTTCTTCTTTTCTACTTCCCATTTCTAAAATAATGATCTTCCAAAATTAACAATAGAACCTCAAACAAGCCCTCTGTCGTAACCGATTTTCGGCGATACGACGTGTCTCGACTTATTTGTGAAATAATCGATTTTCTAAAGAAATGTTTTGGAGTCGCCATCGACCTTTTGGGTTAGGTAGGTTGAATACCTAAAAATTGCCTTTTTAAAAGAGTTTTTATGAAAACATCATTTTAAAAGATGCACCTATCTACGTGTAACCAGAAATTCATTCTTTTTTGTAATAAAAAAGGGGTTCGAGGGTCGATTACGTGTGGGGAAGGATAAGCACCCCCACAATGCCCAAAATTGGTACCCCATTGATTATAAATTGTCTATAATAGTGGAAATCTAAGATTTCGAATATAAATTTAAGTTACGATCCCATTATTCCAAATTCAACTATACAATTTTTATTTAACGAAACATTCTAAGGAGAAATAGAAAATATTCCAATATTTTCAATCGAAGAGAAAATAATCCCTAAAATATTTTAGGATGAATATTTCTCTTTCCAACTGAAATAAAAGGAATATAATAATTTCTCCCAAGAACTCGATATTAAAATAATTTGATTCGAGTAAAATTAAAAAATTAAGCCAATTTGAACAAATCTAATTAATCATGCTAGATGATGAAAGTTTAAAATAGAATGGTAAAAATATAAACACAATAAAAAGAAAAGACCCAAAAATAAGTATCACACAAATATAAGTGCTTAAATAAAATCATAAATAAACATGAGGACTAAAATGTAAGAAAGCAAAATAAAGCATTCAATGTGATAAAAATATGAAACATGCATATATACTCATGGGACTTAAACAAAATAAACAAAATATAAAGCGCAATAGTTAAAGGACTAAAATTAAAGTACTGAAAAATGAATAACAAAAATAAAAGGATAGAAATATAATACATAAAAGTAAAGGGCAGAAATGTAAATGCTTAAAATTAATGCTTAAATTAAAATTGCATAAAATAAAGGTACTAATATATAAATTACATAAAAAGAGACTGAAATATAAATAAAAAAAGGCACAAAAAAATAAAAAAGAAATAAACGTATATAACCATAAATAAGGACAAAAATAAATAGAAATAAAGTTAGGAGGTTAGATTAAAAGTTAGTGAAGAAAAAATGGACAAAAGTAAAAACCAACAATCTTGGGTGACCTGACGCGTGATTTACCCAAAAGTTTTAAAACTAAACCCCATCTCTCTTTATCATCCAGAATCACGTCAAAACAAGAAAAGCAAAAAAATTCTTCCCCCTCCTCTCTTTATCATCTCAACTCTCTCCCTCTCCATGCCCCACGAACGACGCTCACCATGGAGGTTCAAAGCCTCTTGATAGCCGGCCACTGACCTAACGCAGGCTCTCTCCGCTCCGGTCGACCTTCCACCCGGTTGAGGGGGACCACACGACCCCCTAAAAAGCCTAGAAAACTCTTCTTCTCCAAATATTTAACCCGAAACCTAAAAACCAACCCTAAAACCGAAACAAGCCAACAAATTGCTAGAGGAGAACCTTCTCGACTTTTCGATTTCCAACGACCTACGCTTCGACGAGGAACTCGAACGACACCCTAAAGACTAAGGGAAGCAACCTATCCCTTTTTTACTTTTGTTCGAACAAGATAAAGGAAGCAAAAAGAAAGAATGAAAAAAACCTTCTCAAATACTTGGTTGTTTCTGGTTGTATTGATTCAAAATGGGGAGGCATGTTACAATGTTTCTCTAGAGAAAAGAAAGAAAATGGGGAGATGGGGGCCCCTCTATTCTCTGTTTTTTTGGGGTTTTTATAACCCGTTCTAAATTACATTTTTTGTTACGTGTGATTTACTGATGGGGACTTTGGTTGTGTTGTTGTGGCGTTGGTAGTGGCAACATGATGGCTTAAGAATGGGGCTGTTGGGATTTGGTGAGTTGGTGGACAGCAACATGGGGCTGTTGTGCTGGTCAGATGGCAGGGCAAAAATGATGCTTACACCCTCAAAGCTTAAAAAAATTATCATGAAAACCCAAAAGGAATTCAATACTTCATATCACAACATGCATGCATGAATCAAGGGAAATGGAATTTTTAGAGGTTTGGTTTTGGGGGAAATTTTTTCAAAGAAATAATAAGGAAAAAATGTTTGTTTTATTATAGCAAATATTCTAATTGGGACAAGAACACTCTCTGCCTTTCATTTTTTGAACAAAATATTTATCAAATCATGCAGGTTTATATATATATATATATATATATATATATATATGGCACATCTTTCTTTTACTACTATATAACTAACAAAAAAAGATTATTGTAAGTTTTATATTATGTTTTAGGCTTGCAATAACCAAGCAATCTCAGTGGTGAATGAATTGTTATTATTATTTGAGGTCTCAATTCTAACACCATGAATGATAAGGCTTAATATAAAAATAAGTGTCCAAATTATACTCTTTTTCCTATTTAGGTGTCTAAACTATTTTTCAGTTAATTCAGGTGTCCAATGTTTCTTACGTTACACTTTTATTTTAGGTGCCAACACTGTTAGCGTCGATAATTTTCTCTATTAAATGAAAAGTATTGTATTTATATAATTTTAAAAAATTATTTAAAATAAAAAATTTAAATTATATATATATTTTGAAAAAGTTCAAAAGTTTCTCAAATCTTTAAAAAAAACTCAAAACTTTGAAAACTCTAATTTCATTCTTTATATCCACGCAGACTGTCGTCGTTTGTAACCATTGTTATCGATCAAGCCTCAATCAAAATCTCCACCTGACGAACAGTTGAACCCAATGACCCATAACCAAAAACCTAACGAATAGTCGACGAACTCGACAGACCAAACCTTAAGAATTTTGATACCCAGGCGATCCGACGAAGCACACGAAGGTTAGGGCGATGACAGCCGACGAAGGAGATGCCAAAGGTGGAGGAGGCTACTGTGGTTGTGACCGGTAATGGAGATGGTAAGGTTAGGGTTAGAGATTTTAGGGTTGATTTTAGAGATTTTAGGCATTTGAGTTTTTTTGTAATTTTAGAGAAATTAAGATTTTTTAAATATAATAATATTTTTAAGTTTTTTTAAATAAAATAATCAGAATACGACACGTGCCACTTAATAAAAAAATTAACGGCGATTACGATTGGGACACTTAAATTGATAACAGTTGTAACGTTAGGTAACTGGATTGACCGGAAAAAAATTTAGGTACCTAAATGAGAAAAAGGTATAGTTTGAGCACTTTTTTGTATTAAGACTATTTTTAGTTAATATTATTTTGTATTACATAAGGTAATAATAGTATTTGTACGAGCATAAACCAGACGATCGCAGTAATAATATGTATTAGTCTTTTCTTCAATCATTTAATGAGTGTATGTTTAAAATGGTATATTTAAACACTTGAAAAAATTATACCTAAACTATATATGATTTGAGAAGTTCATGGCCAAACATGTTTATTTTGAGTTGTCAAAGACTAATCCTGAACTTGATCAGACTCAAGTCATGAGTTCTGTCAGTTATTTTTCTTCTAAAATACTCAGGATTTCAATATCAAAAACTATATTTGATTGTCGTAGTGACATAATTCTGATCAAGTTCAAGACTTGTCTTTGACAGTTTAAAATTAACATGTTTGGTCCTGAGTTTATCAAATCTCATATTGTTTAGATATGATTTTTTTTCAAACTTCTACTTTTAAACATACACTCATTGAATGATTGAAGAGGAGATTAATAAACGCACATCATTATCATTGTCTGGCCTGACTCATACTCTTGTAAATATGCGTCTTTGACGCGTATGGTGCACATTTATTTATTTATTTATTTTGGGAAAAATAGTATAATTTTCATGTTTTTGGCTTCTTTCATTTTGGCTCAACTTTGAAAAGTTCTCATCAACTTATGTCACATCAACAAAAAGTACTTCTTGTCAAAAGCGTCTTTCTAAAAGCACATCTAACATGATGTCTTTTCTAAAAGGTTTCAATCCAAGAATTAATCTGTAATAAATATTAATTCAGAAATTATTTTTTAAGATGATATTTAGGTGAAATGGTCATTTGGTACCTCATTTAGATATCTTCTTTTAGAGATTAATATTTGGTCAAAAAAATCGAGTTTACAAGTGTCATTATCCTTCAAATTTTATTTGAACTTTTTCAATTCGAGTTTATCAAATTCAAGTTAAGTTGAATCGAATATATTTATTCCATTTTTTAAAAAAATGAAATGGAATTATTTATAAGGTCATGGTATTAACCGATTATAATTTAAACAAGTTTCTCTCACTATATACAATATTAATTTAATGTTTAAATAATTCAAAGATAGAATATTCTTTTACAAATGAGAAATAGGTGAGATGGCTTTTTCGATGAAGGATTACAAATCTCGAGATTTCTTGTCAAGTCAAAGAATTTTCTTTATTTAGTTAATTCGGAATAAATTAGTTAATATTCAATAAATGGATCATAATTTTACTTTTTATTCGAATTTTAATTTCCACCATTACGACATCATATAAGCAGCTAAGTATCAATTTAGGGCGCTATGGGGGTGCTTATCATTCCCCACGCGTAATCGATTCCCGAAACTGTTAAGTCAAATTTTTGGTAAATGCAGACCGATTTTTGTCTTAAAAACGATTTTTCTTTAAAATTGTTTTGAATGACGTTTTTAGGTATTCGACCTACCTAGGCTAAAGGTCGATGGCGACTCCAATTCAAAATTTTCAAAATAATTCAAAATCGTCAATTTTTTAATAAAGTAATCATTGTTTTTTTTAAATCTAATGGTAAAAAAATGGTTATGACAAAAAGTTTAGGTACTTAAATGAGAAAAAGGTATAGTTTGAGCACTTTTTTGTATTAAGACTATTTTTTAGTTAATATTTTTTTGTATTACATATGGTAATAATGGTATTTGTACGAGCATGAACTAGACGATCGCAGTAATAATATGTATTAGTCTTGTCTTCAATCATTTAATGAGTGTATTTTTAAAATGATATATTTAAACACTTGAAAAAAGTATACCTAAACTATATATGATTTAAGAAGTTCATGGCCAAACATGTTGATTTTGAGTTGTCAAAGATTAATCCTGAACTTGATCATACTCAAGTCATGAATTCTGTCAGTTATTTTTCTTCTAAAATACTCAGGATTTCAATATCAAAAACTATATTTGATTTTCGTAGAGACATAATTCTGATCAAATTCAAGACTTGTCATTGACAGTTCAAAATTTGCATGTTTGGTCATGAGTTTATCAAATCTCATATTGTTTAGATATGAATTTTCTTTTTCAAGCTTCTACTTTTAAACATACACTCATTGAATGATTGAAGAGGAGATCAATATAATCGCATCAGTATCATTGTCTGACCTGACTCGTACTCGTGTAAATATGTGTCTTCGACGCGCATGGTGCACATTATTATGTAGTGGTTGAGGAACATATGGCTCAAATTGTGTCAAACAAAATTAAAATGAAAGAGGAATTGAAGAGATATAATTCAAGTTAAATTGAAAGTTTCAATTCGAATAAAAAATTTAGTTAACTCAAATAATTTGACTCAAAAAATATTTGAATGAGAAAGATAAATAATATGTTAAATTTTTTAGATTTTATTTTTTTCAGTTTAATCTCTAAAAAAGTATTTAATCCAAAACTAATATTATTTTTAATTTTAATTTTTATAATTTAATCTAATATTGAACATCTCGATTTTTACGTATCAAATTCTGGTATAGCTTAATAATAAAATATGATTTTAACATCAAGTATTGTGTCCATGTTAAACTAAACTAAACCATGATGATTAAAATTAGATTAAATTATAGAAAGACTTAATATAAAAAAGTGTTTAGGATATACTTAAGATATAAAAAGAATAATGTTATGGTCTCGATTTCACAAGGATATTATTTTTTATTATTTTTTTACTTTTAATAACCTAAAGTAATAATTGTATTCTAATTTAATTGAGATTATATTATTTAATCTCGTTTATATTCTAGGGACACACCAAATCTGAATTAATGCATTAAATTATATATGGGAATAAAATTCATTTATAAATTTAATATTTTATAATCACAAGTAATAAAAATTAATAATTATAAAAAGAGAACCAATCCTACTATATAAATAAAACATTTAAATTTAAAAATAAAAGTTAAAAGATATAATTGGAATAGGATTTGTGTGTTTGGTTTTGTTATGGACAACGACTTGTAAGCAAACCACTGTATAAATAAGCCAGTCAAGTAAGTTCTCCTTCAACGATCTATTCTCCTCCTTCAAGTCAAAGCAAAAGGCATGGCAAGTTTCGTTTCCTCCTCTATTCTTCTCCTCTTCCTGTTCTTTCCCATCGTCATGCCCCTGCCTCTGTCGACGAATTCACGTTGGATTGTGGGCGAGGGAGGACGACGCGTGAAGCTGGCGTGCGTGAACTGGTCGTCTCACTCAGAACAGATGCTTGCCGAAGGGCTCAACAAGCAGCCTATGGATACGATCGCCAAACAGATTGTGTCAATGGGGTTCAACTGCATTAGGTACACTTGGCCAGTCTATCTGATCACCAATGACTCCTTGGCATCCCTCACCGTTAGACAATCGTTTCAACAACTCGGCTTGGTTGAATCCATCGCCGGAATCCACGCCAACAACCCTTCCATCATCGATGCCCCCTCATCAAAGCTTACCAGGTATGACAGATTTTCCATGTCCTTGTTTTCTCCGATCAGATTTGAATAAACAACATGTCTCAAACTTTACGGCATTGATTTATTGATTGATATTTATATTTCAGACAGTGATGTCAAGCTTAGGGAAACACAATTTGAAGGTCATACTTGACAATCACATCAGCAAACCCGGTTGGTGCTGCACTAATCTTGATGACAATGGTTTCTTCGGCGACAAGTACTTCAACCCGGATCAATGGATCACCGGGCTAACTCGGATGGCCACCTTATTCAATGGCGTCACCAACGTGGTCGGCATGAGCTTGAGGAACGAGCTAAGAGGCCCGAGACAGAACGTAAACGACTGGTATAAGTACATACAGAAAGGAGCCGAAGCAGTGCACTCGGCAAACCCGGATGTTCTCGTTATACTTTCTGGATTTGATTTCGACAGAGACTTGTCATTCATCAAGACTCAACCGGTAAAACTCACGTTTAGTGGGAAACTAGTATTCGAGGCGCATTGGTATGGATTCTCCGATGGGCCGCAAACATGGGTGACCGGAAACCCAAACGAAGTTTGTGGCAGAGTTACGACATACATGATGAAGACATCTGGGTATTTGGTTGATCAAGGATACCCGTTGTTCATTGGGGAGTTCGGGATCGACCAAACAGGAGCCAATGTCAATGGCAATAGGTACTTGAACTGCTTCTTGGGCGTGGCAGCTGAGCTTGACCTGGATTGGGCCTTGTGGACACTGACCGGGAGCTATTACGTGAGAGAAGGCGTCGTCGGCTTAAACGAGTATTACGGAGCCTTGGATTATAATTGGTGTGCACCCAGGAATTCGAGCTTCATACAAAAAATTTCAGCTCTCCAAGCTCCTTTTCGGGGTAAGCCAACGTATATTAAAGTTTTCTTTTTTCTTTTGTTTTAATTTGAGATTGATGTGAACCGAAAAAAAAATTGATACTAATCTTTCGTTATTCCGCTATGATATATGCAGGTCCGGGTCTGTCGGAAGTCAAACCGCACAAAGTGATCTTCCATCCCTTAACAAGGCTTTGTATCACAAGGAAATCATTCGACTACCGGTTGCGGTTAGGTCCATGCACCGACTCCTACGCTTGGAGTTACTCCCCCCATAAGACTTTACTAGTAAAAGGAACACATTATTGTTTACAAGCCAACGGATCTGGGACATCGGCAAAGCTCGGTGTCTTTTGCACCGGCTCGAGTTCGAAATGGGAAATGATATCGGATTCCAGGATGCATCTTTCGACTAAGCTCGGAGATGGTAAATTCATTTGCCTCGATGTAGCGCCAGACAAGACTATAATCACAAATAGTTGCAAATGCATAAGTAAAGACAACACATGCGACCCTTCGAGCCAGTGGTTCAAGCTCGTGGACAGCACAAGGAGCAGCAAAAGGGTGAAACGATCTTTGTTGCAATAGTTAGCTGGAAAGGGTAGCCTTTGGGTATAGAGTTGCATGGGAAGCAACGTGATCAATGGGAGGCATATAGTCTATGGTAGAAACAAGAAAGGCATGTCGACGCCATTTTCATCAAGCATTTAGTTTTAGTTTTATTTATTTCGAAATGTATAGAAATTAGGTTCTAGTTGATTTGATCAATAAAAAAACATTTGGATTGAGCTATTTATTTCTTACATAGACCAGCATGGATGATGGATCTTAATAAATGAATTTAGCAAAGATTTCCCGACATGACAAAATCATTGCAGATGAAATTAGCATTCAGTTGATCATTGAGGTAAAATCCAATCGAAAAAAAACTTTGGCCTCGATTCCTATCCTGTACCAAATTCAGAGCCTCCAAATGCTAGCTAATTAATATGAAACAAGTTTCTCCTCGCTGGCAACTATCCTGTAGATCACATCTCTTATGAGTTCAATGTCCTGGCTCTAGAGGTCCAAGGAGAATGCAGTTGTCATTTCCATCAGTTGATTTAAAAGGAACAGTACTACTGATTTACGAGGCTCGATCGGCCATTTCAACTGGCTGTTCGAAACTTGTTCAAGAATGCCACATCGCAAACAATATCAAATTTGATTAAATTCAGGCGGAGTCAAATCCATAGCAAAAGGTGTCTTCCTGAATGTTTGTGTGTGTGAATATATATATATATATATATGCTCCTTGGAGTTTGATGGATTCGATTCTGGCATCTTAAAGGTGTAGTGCTGGCATATTTTTGTTTCAGGGCAGTGAATTTGGATGTTAGGATTGCATTTCATGGTTTTAATAGTGCTAGAGTTTGACTCGAATTAATGTTTTGCGAGAGGTGAATGTCAATCATTGTCCTTAGTACAAAGGCATTGACGCTCTCAGCCCGTTGTTTATTGATTGTTGACGTAAATTGATGTCCATTTCAATTATAATTTGTAATATTTGGAGAGCTTGCCTTCAAGTGATGGCATGTTGCTGTTGTTGCTATGTATATTTATGTTCTACCCATTCCAAGGATCTTGAGGCTAATACTGCATCGGGCGTATGAAATACTTTGCATCGATTATATAGTGGTAAAACTAAATTATCATTATTGTATTTTTTATAACAAGCTAAATTTTCAATTTGAAATTAAAAATATCTAATGAAAATTCATAGAATTATTTTAATTCTTACCCTATCTAAATTTTAAGAGAAGAAAAAAGTAATTAAATTTTACATATAATTAGTATATCAAATATATACTTTTTAATGATTTTCATTAAGTATTATACTTATCTATATATAAGATATAATGCAATATAAAAAAGAACAATGTTATGGTCTTGATTTCACAATAATATTATTTTTTATCGTATAAGATCTGTTTTTTTTTTAATAACCTAAAGTTAGAATTGTATTCTAATTTAATTGTGACAAGTTAATACTGTTTCTACTCAATTCATGCACTATTAAAATGTTTAGATGAGTGACAAGTTAATAGCCTTTCTCTGTCTTATGTAGAATATAACAGAAGGTGTCTTCCTGCATGGTTGTATGTATCTATTCTCAATGAGTATTGACATAAGTGGTTGAATTTAAGCTTGTAAGGTTAAGTTCGAATCTTACCACCGTCACTTTTGGTGGACAATCTCTATATTAGTATATAAATCTCAATTGGGTATTAAGTATGCCCTGACCTTGAACTGGAAGAGCAGCTCTTTACCTAAACTTTTCGTATATATATATTTATGCTCCTTTGAATTTGTTTACAAAATATCACTCCATTGTTATCTCTGTTAAATTGATAGCGTAACAATTTTAACAAAAAAAAAAGTTAATAACTAAATTTATTAAACAATGATTACATATCTAATTTACTCTAAAAAATTTCAATTTCCTGTTATTTTCAAATACTCACCATCACCGTATACCTCCCCACCTCTTCTTGCACCTCATCAGCTCCCAAACCCAACTGTTTCAGTCTTTCGACTTAGTCCTCTCCCACTCTGACAATATTGTGTGATGGTTAAGGGACAGAATTTGTTGAATGGGAATACAGAAAAAGCAAGTTGTTGAAACAATTTTTTTTAAGTGAGATTTTAAAAACACATCATTTTAATTATCTCTTTATGGTTATTTTTTAATTAAAAGTAATATGATTTAAAAAATATCTCGTTTCGAAAAATTTTGAGATTCCTTTTAAAAATAAAACGTATGGTTCGAGGAGTCGCCACCAATCTTTGATTAGGGTGTGATTGGGCACCCAAAAACATTTTATCATTTTAAATAAAAATTAATTTTAATTAAAACGAAAAATTTATAGTCCGCGTTACCAAAGTTCGAGTTCGGGAGTCGGTTACGCGTGGGGAAGGGTTAGAACCCTCACAATGCCCTAAATCGGTACCTAGTCGATCCCATAAAACAACCAAAATGTGAATTTTAAAATGAAATATAATAATATTTAATTATTTCCTATTGAGAAGAAACAAAGCCCTCATACTTTGAGGCAATCAATTCTTACTCCAACCGAAATAAAGAAATATTGCATTTTCATTAAAATATTCAAATGCACCAAAATAGATTAAATTAAAAATTACCAATCTTTAAAAAAAAGAAGAATATTCAATTATTTAAAAATATCGAGACCAGATCTTAGATAAGATCTAACAATATTTTCTCGAAAAATTTAAATAATCGAACATGTATTTTTCTTTTGTTCCCAAATTTTAAGTGACAAATCATTTTTTAGGTTTCACTGTTGGGATACACTTTCAATTTAAAATCGTAGAAAGCGACTCTTTAATGAGTTAAGACAAGCCACTCAAAACAATTTTAAATTAAAAGGGTATTACCCTTAATCCTATTATGTAATTATGAATCGAGTAATGTGCGTGAGGGTGTCATACATCCATTTAAATTTTGCCTAAATCTATGCGTAGGAACAACATGCTTGAAATAAATATATGTACATGCATACATATCATACTCATTCAAACACATGATTAACATACATTCGAAACTAACCTGAACTAACCCTACATACATGCATAAAATCTTAAACAAGGGGCTAAAATATAAAAAGGACATATTTAAGGTTAAAAACATAAAGAAAGTAAACATCAGACTATTATGTATAAACATCAGACTATTATGTATAAACATCTTCATTTCCAGGTACTGAAAACGTAATATAACCAAAGAGATACACATGACTAAAATAAAAGTTTCCCAAATTACATACCAAATGTAAAAACATCGTGAAAATAAGCATAACATGATACTGGACTAAAATGAAATACGCAGAAAATTAAGAGACAAAATTAAAAGTCCAGCAAGGCTCGATTTAAGGACTATAATGCGATGGGTTGAAGATACAAGGGCCTCTCACACAAATATCCCCACCCGACAGAACACGGACGGTCCTAGCCTCCCAATACGCGGTCGTTTCACACATCTCTCAAACTACGCCGTTTTGGCGTTCCCATATATACGATATTTAGGGTAAGTTTCTTTAACCTAACTCATTTTATCAGCTTCCACCAAATCTCCCCCAACCGTTTTCTCTCAAACCCTCTCCCACTCTCTTCGTTCTCTCCTCGTTTCCCTCTCCGACCGTGGCAGCCGCCGTGGCTGCCACCTCCAAACTGATCCTACGAAAGGTCAAGTAAACCCCCCACTCGTCGACCCTCTCAAACAAACAGAACCCAAAACAACAGATATAACCTAACCCCTAACCCTCACTGTCGAACCACGCAACCACCGTGGCCTCCACCCCACCGTGGCTCCGACGAGGAACCAAGATTTTAAAGAAACCTAACCTAAAACCCTCAAAGGCCTTTACCCTCTTAACTCAAACCTCGAAAAGAAACCCAAAGCCCTAGGATCACTCAACTGGTGTTAAAGGTGAGGGCTTGACCTTAGACTCGACGGGATTTTGACTCCGAGCGACGGCAAGATGATTTTCGGACAGGAAAGGTAGGCTTTTTTGCTGTTTTTTTTTCTTTTTTTGGGTGGGTGATTCACTCATAAAACTCTCGGGGTATTTCTTTGTGAGATGTTATGTGTTTTGTTTCTCTTGGTTTGGTTCTCTGGCTGCTTATGGTTTTTTCTTTTGCTAGATCTGGTTATGTTTTTTTTGTTGATGATGGTTCCTTTTCTACTGATGGATATATATATCCTCATTTTTATTTTATTTTTTCATTTTCTTTTTTTTTCCTTCTGATTTCTTGGTAATCTGTGGCTTTTGTTTGCATGCTTGAGGAAGCCTCTACCACTACTACGGCAGAGGAATGTGGCAGGAGAGATGGGCTGCTACTGCAGCAGACAATCGGGTACCACAACTGGTTGAGGTGCTGGTATGTGCTAGGAGGCTCAGGTCACAACTGGAGTGACGAATGTGATCTCTACCTACGAGATTTGGTCGTTCGGGGAGCTGGGGAGCCTTTGGTGCATCACACGCAACAACTCGGGGATATTGAGAGTGTTGTGAGCCGTTGGATCTTGGAGCCAGATCTAACGGCCGAAACTCAGCTGTGTATGGAACCTTAGGGTTTAGAAAACCCTAAATTTTTTATCATCCATCCTGAGTTGTTCGATGGGGACCTCCAAATCTGACGGTCCTTCTACTGCGGCGTTGGGAGCTGGTGACAAAAAACCCTAGTGGGTCTAGGGTTTTTACGAGTGGGCTACAGCACTGGGCTACTATTTCAGTCCGGGTTTGGCTACTGGGCTGCTGAATCCTGGGCTCTTCATTGGTTTGGGTGGGTTTGTTATAATTAATTTTGGCAATTCGGGCCTGTAAAAATAAAATATTTACTTAGTGAATCCAATTATCATAACATATATATATATATATAATTTCATATACCCATAAATACATATATATATATATATATATATATATATATATATATATATATATATGTATATACATGACCACAAGCATAACTACATGTATAATTAAATAAACAATCAATACATAATTAAAAACACACATACAACTAATAAACTAATAATAATATAAATAGATAATCACATCAACTTGGTAATAATAACTAATTAGTAATATATATATAAACTGGAGTAAATACTCGAATGAGAGCCCCGACAAAACGAGCATTTACAGTTGCCTCTCTTTGCTCAATGTCATGCAACGAGAATAGAGCAAAGATCAAAGGATGGTCGTATTCATCCGGTTATAGAGAACCTGAAAAGTTAATCCGCTCTACTGTATTTTCAGGGTAGGTCAAACTTGATATGTTCCTCTTTTTCGGGTAGACATATCTATTCTGGAAGACGTGTTTGCTCCACTATGCATTCAGGGGAGGTCAGACTTGATATGTGCCTCTTTCTCGGGTAGACATATCTATTTTGGGAAGACGTGTCTGCTCCACCATGCATTCAGGGGAAATCAGAATGGATTTGTGCCTCTTTTTTGGGTAGACAAATCCATGTTAGAATACGTGTCCGCTCTTCCATGCATTTAGGGGAAATCAGACTTGATATGTGCCTCTCTTTCGGGTAGACAAATCAATGCTGGAATACGTGTCTGCTCCGCCATGCATTCAGGAGAAATTGGACTTGGTCTATGCCTCTTTTTCGGGTAGACAAATCAATGTTGGACAACGTGTATGCTCCACCATGCATTCAGGGGAAATCAAACTGGATTTGTGCCTCTTTTTTTGGTAGACAAATCCATATTGGAATACGTGTCTGCTCCATCATGCATTCAAGGGAAATCAGACTTGATACGTACCTCTCTTTCGGGTAGACAAATCAATATTGGAATACGTGTTTGCTCCGCTATGCATTCAGGGGAAATCAGACTTGATCTGTGCCTCTTTTTAGGGTAGACAAATCAATGTTGGAAAATGTGTCTTCTCCTCCATGCATTCAGGGGAAATCAGACTAGATTTGTGCCTCTTTTTTGGGTAGACAAATCCATGTTGGAATACGTGTCTGCTCCACCATGCATTCAGGGGAAATCAGACTAGATTTGTGCCTCTCTTTCGGGTAGACAGATCTATTTTGGAAAGTGTGTCTACTCCGCTATTCATTCAGGGGAAATCAGAATCGAAAAATCTATATTCAATCCATTATTTTTTTAGGATGAACTGAACCATGATCAATTCGTTTCGAAAATCGAACCTGAAAAATCAAATATTACCAATCATTGGTGTATACCTGAAAATTATACTCAAAAGTTTAGAATTTAAGACAATTTTAGAAAATCAATCTTTCTTGTGGGAACTTGTCTCGTAGCCACTAGATATGTGAATCTTCTTTGGGCTCGATTGTCATTTAAACATCCCTCTTCTCAAAATTTTGAACAGGTTACTCTTATCCTGAGGTTTCAATATCTTCAATCCTCAGTTGTCTTTGGGAAACTTGTCGATATTTAATTCATCATGCATTTGTGAATGTCATGATCCTATTCATGCTTAAAATGTATGCAATGATGCATTTTAATGCATTTTCTTTTTCGAAGGAACACCAATTCACCCCATCTAACAATCCATATACCATATTCATTGGTTAAACAGGACTTTGATTCCTTTCTTTCTTAAAACCAGCCAGTACCCATGACCATCTTATTGATTAGTGACAATCACTTTGGGTCATCCTTTAATGGCTGAGACCTTTTATGTATTCCAAGGTTTTAACTTCCCATAACCATACAAGCTTACATGTTAAAACTATTGTCAGCTTCAGAATACCTGCATTTTCCAAAACTTTTTACACAATAATACATAAAGATTTCATGTACTTCAAGTTAAGTTGTACGTTTTTACTCTTCAAAATAAGATGCTTGCAAAAGAGAAATTAACAAGAAAATATATCTCTTTATTTATATAAATGCAGAGAATTTTTAGGTAAATACATGGAAAACTTTTAACTGGAAATAGTAAAGAACCAAGAAGTAGGCATCTTCAAATATCAATAATGCAGATGCTTTTGAACTGGCACGCCGTAGAGGGACTCGAGTGTAGCTTCTGTCAAAAGGATCTCTAAAATTGTGACGATGCTTAAGAGTGTGAAACTATTTCTGAACTACCAAATCTCCAAATGTTAGATGCTGTAAACCAATATTGAACCTCATATGCATTCAATTTTTTTCCTGGTTGTTTTCATCTAGACTCATTAATCTTTAGTCCCAACCCTGATCACCAACTGACATTATTACTACCCATATCAGGAGCTCTTTCGATTTCCAAAATCAATTCAGAACCTTCACCATGCATGAATTCTGAATTAAAACAAAACTCAAGTCGCCTTTTGCGGGTTTTCAACTTGAGACCTCATTTGGTTTCAAGACGATTTTTTCGGATTTTCATCTTGAACCCCCTTTTATTTATTTTTCTTTTCTTCTTTTTTCCATTTTTTCTTTTTCTTCTTTCATTTTTCATATTTTCTTCTTTTTTTCATTTTTTTTCTTTTCATTTTTTTCCTTATTTTATTTCTTCTTCAAGCAAAATATCTCTTAATCGCGTCGAAATTCACTGGGTAGGGTAATTCTGACCCATCCATCTCAGTAAGGACTAGAGCTCCCCAGAAAAGGCTTTCTTTACAACATAAGGTCCTTCCCAGTTTGACATTCATTTCCCTCGGAAATCTTTTTGAATAGGTAATATCCTTCTAAGCACTAGATCTCCTTCTAAGCAGTAGATCTCCTTCGTGGAATTCTCGAAGGTGGACATGCTCTGCTTATCTGTAGGACTATGGCTTCCTATACTCTTAAGTAGTATAGGTGCTCTGCTTCCCATCAGCCTTGATATCTTCTCAACTCGCCTCTCCCCTATCATTTCAATTATGATTTTCCAAGAAAATATCCACACACCTGAATAGTTGCAGGGGCAAAACGAAAGCAATTTTTAGATGGATGAATCCCATATCAGCAGCAACAGGTTTGAATAAGAAAATGAAGTTAAGAGAAACATAATGAATAGTCTAGTGACCATTTTGTAATTTTTAATAGTTAAGAGATTCAACAAAGTAAATCCCTATAATTAGTGGACCATTTTGTAACTTTTAATAATCAAGAGACTCAATAAGATAGTATCCTATAGTCGAGGGAGCATTTGTGTACTTTACCTTATTAAAAAAAAGGTAAACTCTAAAACGAACCTTTCCGACACTCGATCTTTGTTTTGATTTCCCTCTTTATATTATGATGAGTACGGTAGATATGAATTCACCTTCGTTAATAAGCCCGCGGCGAATGGGGTTGATCGTGAAAGACCGGTGCTTACATAGCTTGGTTCGAGCTCCACAGCTGAACTCAACCCCTAGGCTGAACTAATTTCGAGCTTGATCGGCCTAACTTGGTCTCTGGTTTGGTTCAAGTATGTAAAACTACTACATGACCCATGCTTTGAACCATGTTAGTCTAAATCCACATTCGAATTCATTAGTTTCGTAGTGCACTTTTGCAGGTGGAGAATCCAAATGTCTGCTATAGTTGCTCGTTCCATTTCGTAGTGCATTCTGGGAAAAACAGATGTCGAATTTCACTTATTTTAGTTCGAACTTTTCCGAAATTGTATTCGTTTGTAGGTTTATTCATGGCACTTCAGCTAAGGATAATTGTCTTTGGAAAGACGACCGCGTCCTTTTCCATGGCAGTCCGATTCGTCATGGCAGCTGCCTTGATCACTGTCGGATTAAGAGGTGTTCTCCGCATTGCTATCATGCAGGTTATATCAGTTTCCGATGACTGTATATCTACCCTTAAAAAAGTATACTTTGAATCGGAGATCGGAATCGTTTCAAGTTTTCAGGCAGCTCTTCCATAAGGCATCGCCCCTTTCGTTTTTGCCAAGGTATACAATGTTCATCATGATATATTCAGCGCAGGGTAAGTTGTATTAATGTTCAATGTGTGTTATTTTGGGATTCTTAAAAATTGGTCTAATTATAGTTTTAGTTCCTCTACTACGCTGAAATGAATGATTTTCATTCATAATTCCATTCAAGGTCATATTTGGGATGCTGATTGCCCTTGCTAAACTGCATTATACTGGGACTTTGAAGCTTGAGAAATGGAAAGATGAAGGACTAATAGGCAATTAAGCCATCATTTTGTAAAAAGGAATTTGGTTTTGCAAAACCAGAGAAAAATAAAGGAATGAGTATACATCATTGCCAAAAATACGTCCACTACAAATATATATATTTACAAATGCAAAGATGGTTTATTTAGATTAGATCACGAATCCTCGTTACATAAATTGCATACTTCGCCACACAACCTATGCTATTCCTCACAAACATTAGAACCAATCAAACAACATTGCAAAGAGGGGAAAAAAGGAGTAAAGATGGAGAATTTGTTAATTACACAACACTGATTCATTCTTCGCAACCCATCAAACTTCAATCAAGTCATAGAAAAGTAGAAAGAGCAGCATTTGCATCAACTGGTTTTCTGCTACCATACACTGTTACATTGATGATAACAAATGTTTCAATATGATGCCATAAGAGGAAAATCAAGTGATTATTATTTAACTTCAAAAATCAAGTGAGATATTCAGTAAATATGAATTATAAGTATTTCTGCACTTTTGAACTTAAGATGATCAAAGCATTACCAAAGAAACTGTCTTATTGAATCTAACAATAACCATATGCTGCGATATACATATGCTTACTTGATTCAGGTCATTCGAAGATAGAAATTGAAGAATTGCCTTGATCTTTTATGGAATTTTCCACTTCCTCTTTGAGATTCTACATTTAATAATCCTTGAGAGAAGTTAATAACATTTATGAAAGAGAAAAGAAGAATAAGAAATTAAAATGAATTTAGACTTACTTGGGTGTTAGAAGTGGAAAGATTGCTTTGATCTTCTTCAGGATTTTCACCTTCCTCGATCATGGCATGCTGTTATGATCACCAAGTCAATAATATAATTAAATATATATTTTTATGCTACCATGTTTACTCGTAGATTTTTATTAGATTTATGTTGTTATGAACGGAACTTGTACTCATGGATTTTAAATTTGTTGGTAAAAGCAATTTAAAAAGTATTAAATTTACCGAGAGATTAAAAATTCAGCAGTATTTACTAGGTTTATATTGACCAGTATCAATTGATGTGTATATATTGTAAAATAGTAAATGAAAAGGAAATATGAGAAAACACACCTTTCGTTTGAATAGCTGCTGTATGGTGCTATTAAGGCTGCCTTCCAAATGTACTTCTTCTCCTCCCCACTTCTGTAATTGTACTTTGTTCAACATTGGAGTGTTTGAGTGTCCTTGAGAGAACATCTTCATCTTTGGGCAATTATCTACAACTAGATCTTCCAAGGATGGGAATGAAAAGGTATAATTCCCTGATGAGCAGAAACTTTCTATCTTTGGTAGACCTTTGAGTTCCAAACTGTTGAGTTGAGGGAAAATGATTTCATCATCATCGTCCCCACCTTGTATTATCTCTTCTATATTTTCGCAATAGGATATACTCATTTGTTTGAGCTGCACTAGACTTTTGGCTGTGGGATGTGTGATTAATTTTATGATTCCAACACAACTCCCTACTATCAAAGTCACCAGATTTCGGAAAGATACCGAGGATGGAACTAGATTACCTTTTAATTTATGACAGTAGTCAACATGCAAAATCCTTAGATTTGGGAATCCTTCCTTTTCCTTCCATAGATGCATCAATTCAGGAAGACCATTCAGCCTTAATTCAGTTATCTGAGAGAGTAGCAGCGATGCAGGCTTTTCTTCTCCACCTTCTTCACTTTGGAATACCATCTCTTTAATATCAGACCATTCTATTTCGAGAGTTTGAAGATTGGCTAAGGCTAATAACGGGAACAAGTAAAATGGCAATCTTGCATACCACGCAAGTTTGACGACTTTCAGGTTGCCAAAGTAATGAGACAAAAGTTGCTGTTGTTGTTGGCCCTCGCAATGACCTATAATGTCTTTTATTCCAGCATTCCGTGCCAAATTGAGTTGATGTAGATTTGGAAACGCACACTGCACAATAGAAAAGTAATTCATATTGGAAAAAAAATTTCATAGAAAATAAAAGAAAACATAACACCAAAAGAATTCAAGTTAAGAAAATAACTTATTGCTACAGCTATGCACACATCATGTTTTATTTTTTCATTTTCAATTTTGAACTTTTAACTCTTACATATTAAATAAATTTAACTAAAAGGGAAAACTTCTTACATATTAAATATATATACTTTAACTTTCAATATCGTCTTTCAAAGAAAATGTTGGAAGTAGAATGCATGTGATTTTACGGATAGGAAATATCTACATATTTATGCATACCTTTTCATGGAAGATATTTGGTACCGCTGCTCTGCCCCATATTTTTAAATCCCTTAGCGAGGGAAACTCAATCGGATTGTTTCCACAGAAAAATCCTTTTAGTTTTGGAAGAGAACTGAGTTCCAAATAGTCAAGTTTAGGGAACACACATATGTTGTCGTTAATCCTTTCTTCTTCTTCGGTTGCTTCTAATATTCCCTCTATTACCCATTCCATTTCATCACAATCAAAAATCTGAAGTGTTTTCAGATGCACAAAGCTTTTAACCATGGATGAAGTAAATACATACTTCAACTTCTGGCAATGCCACACTTTCAAATTTGTTAAACTTTGAACACCAAAAGATACTAATGGAAATTGATCATCAATATGCCATATTTTCTCAATGACACCCATTGCATACAAGTACAACTCTTCCAAGGCAGGACACGAAACCTGCAAATATATAAAACTCATGTTTCATATTCTATAATGAATAATTCTTCTTAATTAATAATTATCATTCAAAAATATATATTTTTTAGAAAGTCATAAATTTTTTTTGAATATTATATAAAGATAATAAAAGATATAATAAAAAACTCATAATATTATTTTATAATTGTTTTAAAATTTGGTTTTTTTCATAAAATTTTCAACTGAATTAATGTCACTTGACTCATAATAATAGTGTAGATAAAAATAAATATATACTCTTTTATCTAATTTAAAGGGGGAATGAAAATACATCAAAATCAAAAAGAAAAATTGATGGATGCCATAATCGATAGATAAAAAAAGATGAATAGAAATACCTTTTTATCAAAAAGCCATGTGACGGATTGAAATGTATTTTCTATATACCATGAGCCATTCAGTTCAGTCAACTTCAAGATGCGTAATTTATCAAATTTCAAAGTGTCATTCTCTCTAATCTCTTCCTTTTCAACAATTAATGCTATCATATTGTCGCATTTGGATACCTCAAGTTCTTCGAGTTTGCGAAGTCTTTTAGCTATGGAGAATGAGAACAAATTCTTCAACATATTGCAATTCTCGACTTTTATGAATCTTAATTGCTCAAAAGATTCAGCATTTAGATCGTAAAGCCTTACCACAACAGCTTTCCGCATATGCAGATATAGATTTTCAATTTTTCTGGACAACAATTTATAGATGCCTTCGACCAAATCATTTCTTTTATTAATCTTCAGCTTCAACATTCTTGATGTCTTCATCCCTCTGTCATAATAAGAATCCCACATCTTACCTCCGATTGAAATCTTGAACCTTTCCATCTTTCCTAGAAACAAGTTATCATTTGGTATAGCTTCCACATCAGGAATATGTACTTCCAAAGTTGCTAGACGAGACAAATGCTGCAACTCCATAAGACTAGCTTTGCTTCTTGGATTCTCAATTCCCTCAATCTCCCATCCATCAAAGCTATCATATAGGTATAGTTCTTCTAATTTGGATAACTTTGACAACACATTTGGTGGTATTAATTGAAGCCATAAACAACTACTCAAGTCTAATAATTTTAGCTTGGTCAACTGTCCTATCTCCTTTGGTAGCATTTTCATTCTAGACCAACTAAGGTCAAGAATTTCCAAATTTTCCAACTCTCCTAAGATGACTATATCTTCTACATCACAGCCTATCAAGCGTAATGTACAGAGAGTTTTCAAGAAACCAACGGAGGATGGCAAGGTAGTAAAATTTATTCTGCCAAATTCCAAGACATTGAGTCTTTGCACTCCCTTAAAAAAGTTGTTGGGAACTTCCACAGAGCCATGCATGGAGAAAAATATAAGGTTTGGACATTCCAACTCATCCGGAAGCTGACTAACCTTAGCATATTTTAAGCTAACAAGATGAGAGTTTCTCATTGTATCCTTCCACTCTTCAAATACATCTTCCTTTCCTAAAGCAAGCCAACGACGGTCCCTAGAAGCAGTTGAAATGGCAACATCGAGGACAACATCATGCATATCAAAGCTTTCAGATGTAGAACCAGCAAGTAATAGGGAAGAGTCTCTGAGCTCGTTAACCAGTGTCAACACTCTGTTGCGCACTTTTTCCATCGTGTCAAGGCCATGAAATAAACCCAAGCCCCTACAATATTTCAGCAAGTCTTCAATGGCAGCATCATGATCCATTATACTGCAGAGCAAGAAAGTGTATTTAAGTTCCTCCCTTACCAAATATCTGTAGCTCATCTCTATGGCTGAATATGCTTCAGCTGGTATTCCTTTGAAGTTTATTTCAGAGGGTTTTAGCTGCCCCAGAGCATCCTTCCATTCATACAAATTCTCCTTATGTTTCAAAGCCTTTGCAACTGTTGTAATAGCGAGCGGCAGTCCTGCACATTTTTGGGCGACTTCCATTGCTGTAGATTGCAAGTCAGATCTTTCAGCAATATGACCAGCCACGTTCTTAAACAGGTTCCATGCTTCATCTTCATTCAGTACATCAATTGGAAGGCTTTTTTGAGAACCCATCGACTTCAATACAAATAGGTTCCTTGAAGTTATTAAGATCTTGCATCCCTTTTGTTGGTCTGCTGAAGGAATTCCGAGTGCCCTGATATCCAGGAACTTCCAAATATCATCCAAAATAACAAGAACCCTGTTCTCTTTCTCTAGTCTTTCACGAAGTCGAGCTGCTCTCACATCTATGCTGTTCTCGCTGATTGTCATGCCTAGCTTCTCAGCAATCTCCTCCTGGATCTTCCGCATGTCTGGTGTTTGCTTTATTGTAACCAATACCACTTCACTAAAAAGCTGTCTCTCGTTGGCTTTTCCAGCGACCTCTTTGACGAGTGTGGTTTTACCCACACCCCCCATGCCGTGAACTCCGATTATGCTGACTGTATCATCTTTCAATGCAGCCATGACCTCATCGAAAGCGCGGCTTCTTGATTTGAAGGCCTCGTACTCTTTGACAGGTCTGATAATGTCTGTCACTTGAAGAGCAGGAAGGTAGGAAAATCCATCAAAGTTTTCCTTTTGGATCAAGAGTTGAGCTATAGCATCGGCCTCCTTGTCCGCTTTGTTGCTAAGTTGGTAACTGGACTTGAAATCAGCGCGAAATCCAGCAAAACACCTCTTCATCGCTTTCTCTTCATCCTTTTGCAATTGTGTTGCAGCATCCTCGGAGATCTTCTCATTCACCGCTTCCAACCAACTTTGAACGTTCTCAAAAATCACCTCCCCCTTCCTGTTAGCCGCTTCAACAGATTGTTGCACCCTTTCTCTTGCATCCTTTAGGTCTTGAACTTTTCTCCGGAGGTTCTGAAACTTGCTCCTGGGCTTGAATAAGTAACTAAGTTGTCGTGCAGTGGGATCGACAGCATACTCAACAGCTTTTCCAGCAAGAGATCCAACAATGCCAACAAGAACGTCCATTTTTCCCTTGAAAATTTGCTAAGAAGCAGAACAAACTATAGAACGACGGGGGAGTAAATCCTTAGCTGCAGAGAAAACAACAACATATTGGATAATGAAATGCGTACTTGAAACAGTGGAGTAAATATGATAATCAAAGATGAAAACAGTGTGTTAAACAAAGAAGACACAGGAAGAAGCAACCAATTAAGTTGGAAAATAATGGTGGACAGATGTACAAGTAAATTATTTAAACTATGTTATTTGGTCGTGCTAAATGGTGCTAGTTCATGCCTGCATAGTGCATACTTTTTTTTTCTCTTTCTCGACAAAAGCATCTTTGACTACATCTGGGTTTGGAGATTTAAATCCAAATAATTTATAATTTTCTTCTTTATATTTACTTGTTTCTCAACAAAATCATCATTGACTACATCTTAGCAAAACGGCATTGATTCAGATCCTGAAAAAACGGCACCCAAATCGGACTGAACCGTTTGTTAGGCTGTTGTTCTAGTCAAGTTGCAAGTTGGCAATCACAAGTTGGTCGCACAATTGTTTAATACATTGAACTTAAGAGGAGACGATTGGATCGAGGGGCGGGTGGGGGCGATTATTTTCTGAAAATTTTAATTTTTCATATAATTTAATTATTTTTTTATATTTTCTATTAATGATCTAATTTATCTTTCATTTTATAATTCCATACCTTAAATTTATAATATAAATTATTAAATACAAAATTTACCCCTAACATAAAATCTATTAGGGCCCATCCTAACTTTGCGGAATGTTTTTGGGATGCTCATATGTTAGCTCGAGAAGGTTTGACATAGGTTGATAGAAAATAATAAAAGCAATATATATTATATGATTAAGTTTGTCGTCATCTATACCTTCATTTTATTATAAATTTGTATCAACAAATATAATATCTTACCATGTGCATTTCCATATTCCTCTCATTTTCACATTATAATAATTTCCGTATAAAAAAATGGATTCAAATTGATTGCTCATTTTGTTCATAATCACAAGTCTAACTTAGGCCTAAAATTAAATCATGTTCCCAAAATTATTTATTCTATTATTGATCATGCATCATCACAATTATAGAATTATATCTTTTAAATCAAAGTCTATCAAACGTAATGTACAAAGAATTTTCACCCTAAAATAGTTCATTTGTGGATGAAAACTATTAGTTAAAAAACGGTTAACGCTCCAAAAATAAGAGCTTTTTCACTCTAAAATGAAATGTTGAGGGTCAAAATATTCTAGAAAAAAAAAAGAAATAAAGGTCAAATTGACAATTCATTCAAACATAAGGGTTTTTTGCCCTAAAATGAAATGTTATGGGCCAAAGTACTCCAAAAACGAAGAATAAGGGCCGGAAAAACCATTTTAGAAAACATTTACGGTAATTTTGACATTATGCTTTAATAAAAAAAATAGGGTAAAGTATAGTAATAGTCACTGAACTTTTCTAAAGCTTTCATTTAGGTCCCCCAACTTTTAAAACTTGCAATACAGTCCTCCAACATTTAGTCTGTTTGCAATATGGTCCCCCGACGTTACACTACCGTTAGTACGTTTGCAATATGGTCACTGAACTTTTCAGGCACTTGCATTTAGGTCCCCCAGTTTTTAAAACTTGCAACACAATCCTCAATTTCATTATAAACCCCAAATTCCTTTTCGATCTCGAATTTCCTTTTTCGCTTCTCTCTTCTCATTTCTAGCGTAACTTTTTAGTCGGTGATGCATGGTAAATTCTAATCTAACTTTGAATTATGTGGAGGTGTTGACTTGAATAAGGGTCCATTGAGAGAAGACCCGACCAAGGGACTATCGGGACCATCAACGATTCAAGGTGTAAAGTTAGATACAGGTCATCTCAGGTGAAGCATAGATGTTCGATGAAATGCTTGTGAGAAAAAAAATGGGGTTAAAAATGCAGAGTTGACAAATACTACTAAGATGAACTAAGTATCATTGTTGAAAGTCACCAACAAAGCTGGAATTATTTTTTATAAATGACATATAATAATTTCTTCGTTTAATCCTTGTGGTTAAAGATTTTTTCAACATATGATCAAATATAATGAAATCTCAAACAGCGCATTCACCTCTCAGTCTCTTTCGCAACTCGAAAGGCATTATGACAGAGTCAAGTAGCTGCTCCTGTAACACCCATAACCCGTATAATTATACCTATACAGATTATAGATGTCACCCAAATTTTGAGAACCATTTTCAATCCAAAACCCGTATAATTATACCTATATAGATTAGTACGTGAACAGTGTACCTATGCACAAAACTTTCAAACTTAAAATGTGTATCGATTCACTGCTACAGTGCATCGATGCACTGCTACAGTAACTGCTACTGTAATTTCTGAAAAATACATAAAACTCATAAAAACTTAACATTTCTTAACTATAAGGTTACCATTTTATTTCCAAATTTGTTCAACAAAATAAATTGAACATTATTAATTACATGCCACTATCTAAGTCAAATTCCATCATAGGATGTCTTACTGATATTGAAATATACTCCTCGATGCTTGATGTCACTTTGAACTCTTTATTCCACTACTGGCTTTTTACCTACGCATGAAAATCATCACACGCTAAGTATATACTTAGTGAGATAATTAAAATAATAAACAGTGCAATACAATTCATGCATTTCAATGTCAAAATCAAAATGTCATAAAATCATGTTATCAATATATCCAATATTTTACCATGATCAAGATTCTATAAATTTTTTTATCAATATACATACCATTTATTCCATAAGCTCGTAAGCTTATTTTACCAATATACTTACCATTAAATCCCTAAGCTCGTAAGCTTATTTTACCAATATATACTTACTATTATTCCATAAGCTCGTAAGCTTATTTTACCAATATACTTACTATTATTCCAAAAGCTCGTAAGCTTATTTTACCAATATACTTGCTATAATTTGCATCACTGATGCCATTAACCTCATTTATTAATCATTATTGGAATCCATACATTCCATAGGAAATTCATACAATTTATATAATTTCCTTATAATATTAGCACTCTCAGTGCTCTATCTGGAATATCATATACTTAATATGATTTCCTTCTCATTTTAGCACACGAAGTGCCCTATTCGAGAATCCATACCATTAGTATGATTCCTTTACAATTTTTAGCACATGAAGTGCCTTATATGAAAATTTATACCATTAGTATGATTTCCTTATCCTTGTAGCACACTTAATGCTTTATCTGGAAATCCATACACTTAGTATGATTCCCTTACCATTTTAGCACATATAATGCCCATATGGAAATCCATATATTCAATATGATTTCCTTATCATTTTAGCACACTCAGTGCTCCATATGGAAATTCATACACTCAGTATGATTCCCTTACCATTTTAGCACATATAATGCCCTGTCTGGAAATCCATATATTCAATATGATTTCCTTATCATTTTAGCACACTCAGTGCTCCATATGGAAATTCATACACTCAGTATGATTTCCTTATCATTTTAGCACATATAATGCTATTTGGTAATCACTATACATACATTAATAAATCATGCTATTTTAACTATTACCACATGTACGTACATAATTAAATGCACTCACCTTGACACTTTATATCTTTCAAAATATATAATCCTCACTACGTTACACAATAACCCTTTTTATACTTGACTTTCTTCAATCACAAATCAGTCACGATCTGTATAAATCACAATTTCATAATGATACATATGTTAGTATTGTACTAACATAAACAAATCCCAAAATAACTCCATTATATTTGAAACTCATTATCTATCAAAATACTTAACTCTTAATATTTCCTTTTGACATTGGAACCAACTTTTCCAATTTACACAAAATGGTCCTTCACCATTTTATCATTTAAATTCTTAATACCAATAATTTCAGCGTTGAAATTATTTCCATTCAAATGCTTTTAAGACAGAATAAATACATTTAAGTACCCCAACTATGCAATTGTTGTACATAAATCACTAATCTTTTCAAACTTCTAAAATAGTCATATTTCACATCTAACACTCATTTCAATTCCCATACAACAATTTCCAGTATGGTACATCAATTATATAACACTTACACAACAACCCATCAATTTTCCAAAATTTACGAATTGATCCCCAACTTTTCAAAAATTATGAAATGGTCCTCAAATTTTCTAAGGCTTGTAAAATACTTCCTTCATCTTTTCCAACCCATATAAAAATTTTCCATAATTTTCTCACTCAAACCATCCATGGCCAAAATTTAAAGAACAAGTTCTAGAAAGATTAAACATGTTTTAATCATCATACATGCTTGAATATGCATCTACAACCTCAAAATCATCAATAACCATCATCAATTTTCAAAAACCATAGTGTGAACATAAATTTCCAGATTTGGGAATTTTTGAAATCAAGCAAGATTATCATGCAATATTGGTACCAAATGATAGCGTTTTTCGCGTATAACAATTTTCTATTTACATCATACTCAAAATCCTAAGAAAATTGCTTGAAAACTGAGTTGAAGATTTCTCTCACCTTTAAATAAAACCCACGCAGCTTTGGAGAAGAAGAGAGCAAATTTGGATGAAATGTTGGGTGCATTTCATCTTTGTTTAAACTATATTCCACTATAAATGAATATAATATTCATTTAATTAGGATAAGACCAAATCACCCTTAATGAATCTTCTTATTCACCATAAAACCATGACAACTCATCCTGATCATATTTCCAAGTCAAAGATGAATAAATTTGACTTTGACTTAAGAAAATGCCCATGAAATTTTCAAAACTTGCGTTTTAGTCACTAAATTCCACTGTTTCTATTAAATCTGAAAAATTGCACATATCCATACCAAAGTTCTCTGATATAAAATATTGAAATAATATTTCCAACCATTTTATAACATCCTTCAAATTTTTGTAAAATTCCAACTCGATCTGAAATACCGATTTCCGTACCGGCTTTAACCCTTTCTAATTTTTCTTTACTGAAATTCCAAATCCAAAATATGATTTCTATAAAACCCCCACTCTCAAGAGTAAACTATCTATTTATGGAATAAAGTTCTTTTTGGGAAAATCACCACTTAATTCCCCAAACTTTTCCAAATTTTATACTTTGACCATCAAACTTTCAAAATTTTCATTTTGATCATCATCTAAATTTTTGGGGTATTACAACTCCAAATATACTACACTGTCACGATGCCTTTCGAGTTGCGTACATGCAGAATTGTCTTCTAAAGCTATAATTCAATACAATTCAATTGTAAAATTTACAAAACATGTAAAAAAAATCCAATTCGTTCATGATATATCAATCCCATAATCAAAATGAACTTATTAAAAAGAATACGAGCTCATATGACGCTGAAAACCACAGGTCGGATCAATACAATTCCCAGTAAACTAGTACCAGCAGTCTCTCGGATTGAGCCTGGCAATTTCACTATGTCGATACTCACAACCAATTCCCTGATTTAAAGAAAAACCAAACAAGAAAATCAAACAAATTTAACCTAGGACCCTCTTTCACTTCTATTCTGATGGATTGAATATCTTTCATAAGGAGTACTAAAAGTTTTGATTAAGAAGAAAGAAAGAAAATTAGATGGTTTTGGTTTAAAACTAACACTGAATATTCAGATCATTGACATACAGTTCCAGAAACATAAAACTTTCAACAAAAAACAAAAAATACGAGCTGAAAATGGGAAAGTGCTAAAGAGGAAAAGCTTACTTCCGGATAGCCCAAAAGAGAAAATAAATACCTTCTTACAAGTAAGGGGGAGAGGCTAAGAAATAAATACAATCGGTGTTGCGTTCCAACAATTCTTCCTTCATTTTTTCTTTGTAAATAAAAAGTTGAAAGACAGAGCACTGCTTGGGTTTATAATTTTACATGGCGGAAAATTGAAGAACAAAAACCAAAAGAGAGTGCATGTGAGCGAAAGAGACTGAGAGGTGAATGCGCTATTTGCGATTTCATTATATTTGATCATCTGTTGGAAATTTTTTAACCATAAGGATTAAACGAAGAAATTATTATATGTCATTTATACAAAATAATTCCAGCTTTGTTCGTGACTTTCAACAATAATACTTAGTTCATCTTAGTAGTATTTGTCAACTCTTCATTTGTAACCCCCATTTTTCTCACAAGCATTTCATCGAACATTGTTGAACTATGTTTTGATATAACAATTTAAGGCAAAATTGTTTTTGGACTTGAATTGAATTTACAAAATGTTTTTGGACTTAATTGAATTTATTCAAAGTTTTAAAAGGTTTCAAAAATAATTCAAAGTCCATTAAATTCGGATTTGAACAAAAATGCTAAAGAGTGTCAAAGTGCATCCATGCATCCCTGCAGTGCATCCATGCATCTGCACTAATGCATCGATGCATCATGCAATGCATCCATGCATTAAAACACCGAATGCAATTAGTGCATCGATGCATCCTGAAGTGCATCGATGCATCCTTGCTATGCATCGATGCATCCTGCTATGCATCTATGCATCAAGGCTGTAACGGCTAGTTTATTTGAATTTAATGAATGGGTATCGATGCACCTTGATAATGCATCATGTTATAGGCAACCTTTTTGAGTAGAAAAATCATCCCAAACGACTCCAAAACATCCCCAACGGCTATATACAACATCAAACACATTCCAAGCTATAAATACAAGTTAAGGACACTTGAAGAAGCAAGAGAACAACTATCCAAGCAATCAAACACAAGAGAAGAGTTTTTCAATCTTATTTCATCTTTCTCTTGTAAATATTTTGTTCTTGTGAGCTCAATCTTGTAAACACCTACCTTAGAGAGGTTTTCTTTTTTACATCTTTTATCCTTTTGTAAAGGGGAAAGGTTCTAGCTTAGCCCATGTAAAAGATAGGGAAAGGTTCTAGTTTAGCCCGGAAAAACTAGGGAGTTTGTAAGGTTACTCTTTATCCTCAAAAGAAAGAACAAATTAGTGAATTTGTTGGAAAATGTTGAGAAAATCGAACCACTATAAATCGCTGTTCAATTCTCTATCTTTCAATCTCCTTACTCTCTAAACACAAAACCGTTCCGACCCCTCTTTGCAAACCGTTCCGGTTGTCGATTCGAGCTTCCGAAAATTCCAACAATTGGCATCAGAGCATAACTCGTTAAGAAGGTTTAACCACCTTGAGACGATCCTCGTAGAAGCTCTACCAATTCCCGACGCAACCGACAAAGAAATGACTTTTTCCTCCGGTGCTTATTATCTTGAAGAATATCCTATTATGGATTCACAACCGGTCAACAAGCCACCCTTCTTCAATGGAGAAAATTATGCACATTGGAAGAATAAGATGATGTACTTTATTCAATCCTATAATCTAGGAGCTTGGAACTCAATCATGGACGGTTACTCCTCTCCACCCGGCAAGTACAACGACTGGAGTAGAGAATAGCAGAAATATTTCCAGCTTAATTCTAAGGCTATACATATTCTATTATGTGCTTTAGGCCCAAATGAATGTGGAAGAATCTCATCTTGTTCCAGTGCCAAAGATATTTGGGATAAGCTCCAAGTCACTCATGAAGGAACCGACGAAGTGAGGGAATCAAAGAAAAGTCTTCTCAACCATATCTACGAGAACTTCAAGATGAAACCCGATAAAGACATCAAAGCTATGACGGATATATTTTTCGTGATTGTCAACGGTCTCAAGGGATATGGAGAAATAATCCCAAATGAGAAGCTTGTGAGGAAGATGATCTACTCTCTTCCAAAGGAGTGGCAATCAAAGAAGATGGCCATAATCGAAGCAAGAAACCTAAAGTCTCTCACTCTCGACGAGCTAATTGGTTCCCTTCTCACTCATGAGATGATGGTGAAGGAAGATGAAGAAAGGGAAGAGAAGAAAAACAAGAAGAATAAGAAGAAGGATGAGGTAGGCATTGCCTTCAAATCCACCAATGAAAGCTATCAAGAATCAAGTGATGAGGTGGATGAAGAGACGATGAACAAGAAGAAGAGATGGTCAAGCTCTTGAAGGAACTCAAGAGATTCGTGATTTCCAAGGAAGTGAAACAAGAATTAACCAAGAAGAAGAGTCCCCCGGTGTGCTTCAATTGTCAAAGAAAAGGGCATGTCAAGTATGAATGTCCTCTTCTAAAGAAAAAGGGGAAGAAGGCATTTGTTGCATCTTGGAGCAATGAAGATGATTCCAATGATGAAAATGAAGTAGTCAACCTATGCCTCATGGCCACTCAAGAAGAATTTGAGGTATCTTCTAACTCAAATGAATTTAATTCATTTACTTTTGATAAGTTACAAGATGCTTATAATAGGTTGTATTTGGGATTTGAGACCATGAATTCCAAATACACGAAATTAATTTCAAAACTCAAAATTAAAGATAATTTGATTTTGAAAGAAAAAGTTGATTTTGAAAATCAAAATGAAATTTTGAAAAATGATTTAGAGCTTTCAAAAATCAAAATAAATGATTTAGAAAAGAAAAATTTTGAATTAGGAGTTAAGCTTGAAAGCTTAACAGAAGAAAAAGAATTAATTTCTAAAAACAACCTATTATGTGTAAAAATGGCAAAATGCTCACATTGCCATTTTCATGGTCATTTGGAACATACGTGTCCTTTAAAGAAAGGAAAATGTTTTAAAACTAGACAAGTATGGGTTCCGAAAGGAACAAGGGGCATTGAAACTAACGTTCAAGGATCCAAAGCAATTGGGATACCAAAATCAAAATAAATGTCTCTTGTAGGTGTGTGGGAGCAATGGTGATGAAAATGATGATATTCAAGATGCTCTAGCCACACTTGAAAAAGGAATGGGTAACCTCTAAGCTTAATGCTTTTAATTTTGGTTATTTGGTTGCTCATTTGATTTTAAGCATGCATGAGTTTTGGTTTTAAATGATTATGCATCATTGTTTTAATCTCATGTATGTTGAAAAGATGATTATGATGAACATTTAAAAGTTATATTAATTTTTGAGAATTTTTAGTTCATCATAATGAATTTTGGTCAAAATTGGTTTTAAATGCTAATGATATCTCTCTAACAATTGATATCAAATTTCAAAATACTTTGATTTTATAAATTTTAATTTTTGGCCTAAATTTGAATGTTTATGAATGTGGTCTAAATGAAAATGATATCTCTCTAGCAATTGATATCAAATTTTTCAAAATGCATAACATTTTTGGAAAACTTTATGCAAATGCACTTAATTTTAACAATTGGTATTAATATCAAATTTCAACAATTGGTATTGCATAAAGTATTTTAGACTTGGATATATTGAATTTCATGTGCCTCTAACATGTTTGTTATTCTTTGTAGAAATTCAATATTTTGTTTAAGTGTCATGAACTTAAAAGCTTAATTTTGTTTGGAATACTATTATTAAGGGGGAGCTTTAATTATTCAAATGATTTTTAAATGTCAAATTTACTACTTACTCTCCAAAGTTATTTTGAACTTCAAAGATTGAATTATTTTTGATATCACAAAAAGGGGGAGAAGTTTGGTTTGAAAATTCAATTTTTTAATGAAAAAGGGAGAGCTTAACATTTTTATATATTTTCCAACAAATAATATCTTTTTCATTAAACATTTTATTAAGAGAGAGTTTTGCCAAAAATAATTTTTCAAATGTTTTGTTATATCAAAAAGGGGGAGATTGTTGAACTATGTTTTAATATAACAATTTAAGGCAAAATGGTTTTTGGACTTGAATTGAATTTACAAAATGTTTTTGGACTTAATTGAATTTATTCAAAGTTTTAAAAGGTTTCAAAAATAATTCAAAGTCCATTAAATTCGGATTTGAACAAAAATGCTAAAGAGTGTCAAAATGCATCCATGCATCCCTACAGTGCATCCATGCATCCCTACAGTGCATCCATGCATCCCTGCAGTGCATCCATGCATCCCTGCAGTGCATCCATGCATCTGCACTAATGCATCGATGCATCATGCAATGCATCCATGCATTAAAACATCGAATGCAATTAGTGCATCGATGCATCTTGAAATCCATCGATGCATCCTTGCTATGCATCGATGCATCCTGCTATGCATCCATGCATCAAGGCTGCAACGGCTAGTAACGGCTAGTTTATTTGAATTTAATGAAGGGGTATCGATGCACCTTGATAATGCATTGATGCATCATGTTATAGGCAACCTTTTTGAGTAGAAAAATTATCCCCAAATGACTCTAAAACATCCCCAACGGCTATATACAACATCAAACACATTCCAAGCTATAAATACAAGTTAAGGACACTTGAAGAAGCAAGAGAACAACTATCCAAGCAATCAAACACAAGAGAAGAGTTTTTCAATCTTATTTCATCTTTCTCTTGTAAATATTTTGTTCTTGTGAGCTCAATCTTGTAAACACCTACCTTAGAGAGGTTTTCTTGTTTACATCTTTTATCATTTTGTAAAGGGGAAAGGTTCTAGCTTAGCCCGTGTAAAAGCTAGGGAAAGGTTCTAGTTTATCCCGAAAAAACTAGGGAGTTTGTAAGGTTACTCTTTATCCTCAAAAGAAAGAACAAATTAGTGAATTTGTTGGAAAATCCTTGGTGAGGAGCTAAGGTAGTGGACGTAGACTTTGGTTGAGAAAGTCGAACCGCTATAAATCGCTGTGCAATTCTCTATCTTTCAATCTCCTTACTCCCTAAACACAAAACCGTTCCGACCCCTCTTTGCAAACCGTTCCGGTTGTCGATTCGAGCTTCCGAAAATCCCAACAAACATCTATGCTTCACCTGAGATGACTTGTATCTAGCATTACACCTTGAATCGTTGATGGTCCCGATAGTCCCTTGGTCGGGTCTTCTCTCAATGGACCCTTATTCAAGTCAACACCTCCACATAATTCAAAGTTAGATTAGAATTTCCCATGCATCCCCGACTAAAAGGTTACGCTGGAAATGAGAAGAGAGAAGCGAAAAAGGAAATTCAAGATCAAAAAGGAATTTGGGGTTTAGAATGAAATTGAGGACTGTGTTGAAAGTTTTAAAAGTTGGGGGATCTAAATGCAATTGCATGAAAAGTTCAGTGATCATATTGCAAACGTAATAACGACAGTGTAACGACGGGGACCATATTGCAAACGGACTAAATGTTGGAGGATTGTATTGCAAGTTTTAAAAGTTGGGGGACCTAAATGAAAACTTTAGAAAAGTTCAGTGACCATTACTATACTTTACCCTAAAAAATAAGCTGAACTTTTTAAAATATCCTAGTTATGTATAAAAGTTACAATTAGCTATACAGTTTAACCCCTAAACTAGCATACATGAATCATCGGTCATTATGCTTGCAGGTAAACTAATAAAATTATTAATATTAGAAAAAAAGCATCTATGTATGTTGCAAAAATGGTTACATGCCTGGTAGCAGGACCCCACGGCACGTTTACAGATTTCCAGACAAGTTTCCTATTTGCATCGAAACTCAATTTCTATCCTAGGTTTTATTTTCTATATGAGCTGCTAAAGCTTCATTATCTAATCAAAGATTCTTCAAGGTTTTTAATTTATTGAATCTTTATATAACTAATTAAAATCGTATCATCTATAACTGTGGGAAGATTTCAATCCATGTAGTAAAACAACTCTGGCAAAGGTTATCAACATGTAAGATCTAAGTTTAAATCATCCACGGTGTGAGTTGTGGGACTGTCTAATCAATAAGAGAAGTAACCATTCAAACGTCTCTTTGATTACACTACAAGAAAAATACCCTTTAATGACGCGCATTGCGCATCATCTATGGGTGCGGATGACACACAAATGCCTGTCGTTGAAGCCACCGACATGAATTTTTTATGACGCGCAATTGTGTGTCATAAATCTATGACGCGCATTTATGACACGCATTTATGACGCACATGTATGATTTACATTGCGCGTCATTGAAGCCCCCGTCATAAATTAAGATGACACACATTTATGCGTCATAAATTTATGACACGCATGTATGACTTACATTGCGCGTCATTGAAGCCCCCGTCATAAATTAAGATGACACACATTCTTGTGTCGTGATTGTATTTTGTAAATTATATATATATATATTGTAGATTGACAAATAATCAAACTAAATCACATTTAATGTCTCATAATACTAAATATATATATCATATTATATATAAGCAATCCATTTGCATACAATATATTCACATTAAGTTACAAATATAATATTCATCACCTATGGCGATTTGAAAACAAAAAACCAAGAATGTTCTCAGTTTATCACAAGAAGATACTAACAGATTATAAGATCTTAGATGCTACTCCTCTAGCTTCTTCTACAATTTTGAAGTTGCTTCTTCAGAGTCGAGAACTCTTGAAACAAGCTGCGAATGAGCATTAGCTTCAACTGAACTAGTAGGAACATCAGATGCACCAGCTGTTCCCAAACCCTTCCCAAAATTAGAGCTGATCACCTTTGGTTTCCACTCCTTATTTGAACCAACTGCTGATGACATATATGAATTAATACTTTTCATATATTAATCAAGCATCAACTATCTTCAGGTGAGAACATAAAGTAGTCCAAACATTTGTAAAGAGAAAACATTTTCATTTATGGTTATCAAGTCATCACTCATCACTAAGTAATATGAAAAGAACGAAAAATCAAGTAAATTTGTGGTAAAGGTATCTTAAGCACAAACCATCTTTACTTTTCATTTCTCACAGTTACATTGTTATTTAAGGGGATAAGTCTATTTACATATGGGTAATTCACCCATCCTTCTCGGTTATAATGATGATTTAGATAAATCCCATCTTTAACAAATAACGCACATATATTGATATCTAGATTAGATCGAGACAACTTAAGCATCCATGTACAGTCCAACAAAAAGCCAAAAATCAACTTTATTTTTTGGTGTATCAGAAGGATTATAACACAAAATCCACAATGTTTCTCTGGATTTACCCAATTAAGCCATAAAACCAATAAAACACCATCTAAGTTTCATCAGCAATTACCAATATATAGAAAAGTTACAAAACAACATTGATTTGGAAACTGAAAAGTTAAATAATAATCCATTCTACCTGCAGGTTTCTTTGATTTGGATCCAATAAATCTGTTATTTGCTCATTGTATATCTGCAAAAGAAAATTGAAAATGAAGTGATAAGGAACAAGAATAGTACAACGCTAAACAGTCCAATTATGCCAAAACTAAGAATCAAAATAATTCAATTATGTTTATCAGCATGCTTAATTCACAACTTCTAAACGGAAAATATAGTACAACTCAAATACCCACCTTGGCACATAGAACTCCAATTACAATCCCTCTAAGGTGGGAAAGACGGACAATAATGCATAAAGTATGGAAACAGGAATTACTCAATCGCACTGATTTAGCAAATTCGATTACTAAATTACATACCGATCAGCTGGTAACCACAGAAGTCACATATAAGTTAAATGTCCTCGGGAATAGACTATTAATAGTAATTTAACTTTGAAATAGGCTTGCGATGCTATATGCATGAAAAATAGAATACACAAAGGATATCATAAAGGCAAAAACAAGAAATTCATAGATCAGTTAAAAGTATAGCAGCAGAGCCCCAAACAAAGGGAACTAATTAGCATCACAGACAATATTAGGAACAAAAGGCATATTAACAGTGGAACTTACATTTTATTAAAGAACGTTTCCAATAATACTGAGAATTAAGCTTATTGATTACAAATAATAATGCATTAATGCTTACCTTTGGGACAGGAACTTCCCATGTTGCCACTGCCTTCAAGTCTAAAAATAAAATTAACAACCAAAAAATTCAATGAGAATAGACTCTAACCAATTGACTAGAGAGCCGCTGACTAATAAAAACTAACATATCATGGTTGCAAAAGTCAATGCCAGGGAGAAGACCCTCCACCCAGACAGTTTCTTCTTGTTTCGATGTGGAAGTTTCTCCATTGACTTTGTTATCATTCTCATGACCCTCAAATCCTGATATAAACCCAAAATAAATAAAAATCTTTAATCTCAGCTCCATGTTAATACAATAAACTTTCACCTGTGAAAGCAAATAAGAGGAAAGATCCAGGCACAAAAGTGGTAAGAACTAAAGTGTAACCTCACTTTTTCCATCAATTTCATTAACAGGCTCTCCACTTAGTCCACTATGACTGATGGTCACCTCAGAACTTCTTTCAATTGGACAGGTTGTCTCGGTATCTTCTTGAATTTGGGGAAATACATAAGAATGTAGAAGAGGAAGGTTCAGAGCACGAGACCAAAATATAGAATTCGCCCTAGCATTACAGAAATCACGCAGTATTAACCACCAAAGTTCAAAGTGCAAGGAATGTCATCATATCATAGTCAATCTCCTTCACTGTCCCCATCCACCCCATTTTGAGAGAGAATAAGAAAGAGATCATTTTGAGGAGATCCCTACCAAAGGAAATCTTCAAAGCAGACCTCATTGCAAAAGAAGCATTAACAATAATTCATAATTGGGAAAAAGGAAAATAAACACACTTGATTCCTACTTTATTCGATGTAATTAATACCGACCTTTCTGAAACTCCATCAAGAGCAAGAAGTTTCTTCACCAAACCCTTCACTTTATCTTCGTACACAGAAATCAAATCCTTTTTCTATAAAACAATTACACTAACTTTCATCATCATGGGTAGTCAAATTACATGCATTTCATCTTCAAGAGAAACGTTAAACTATATGCTTATAAATTTAAAGGAAAATTCTTGAGAGGAAAGGACAGTATACCTCAAAACATATTCGTAGCTGATCCAACTTTCCTCAAAAGGAAAATTCTTGAGAGGAAAGGCTAGCATATCCATTTCATATCGAAGGTGAAGTACTATGAAAGGTCCATTTTGCCTCAGAAGCTTAACAACTCGTTTACCTAACTCCTCAATCTGAGGAGTGAATCTTAAAGCATTAAAATTTACACGACATCGCAGCTTCTGAACATCTAAACTCTGTCCATTGTTGGCAAGTCGAGCATCAGTTCTATTCAAATGTACAACTTTATACTTCCGTATCAGAGGAAGAATCTGCACGAATAGATGCATACGAATTTAGAAGTCATGTTAGGAAGTAAAAGACTGGAGAATATAAGAACGTTTACAGAAGGGAAGAAAGAACCAAGCTATGTTATAGTATGCCTACAAAGTTCAAGCTGAATAAATGACCCGTAAATGACAAAGAATTAACCTGGTTATGATAGTAGGACATATCCGACCAGCTAATTGGCAGCATCGAATACACAATCCTCATTTCCACTCTCCTCTTAAGCCTAGGAGGCATCTCCTTTAATATCCAAACCTCATCTCTCAGTGATGTGATGAAATGATTCACATCAAATATATATTGAAATTCACTGGCATGCCAAGTAAAGAACATTTAGAAATAAGTAAGAGCTATGAACCGAGTTCAAAAAAATTCCAGAAATATATTTTAGAACATCCTTTCAAAAGCTATAAATCCAATATCTTCAATGATATGAACAAAGCTTAGTTAACACACCTGGGATCAGCCCAGAAGGATGTTTTATCCAACTCCGGGACTATAAGGGTGACATTCAAATATCTTGCAATGGTAACCATGTCACAAATCTGTCAAGCAAATCCAAAAAAAAACACAGAAGACAGACATCAATTTCCACATAGATTTACACCACAAAAACAACTGATGAACTTAGATAATCTAGAAAGAAACTAAAAGGGGAAAAACCATGTTTAGTGTAAGTTGTTAGAAGACTCACTGCTGCTCGCATTTGATTGAGACCTCCATTACATGAAACCATCAAGTATCCATTGTTCTTATAAACCCCTACAGTCAAGAAATACAAGCATCATATCATTTTAAGATCTAAATTCCATGACCAGAAAATTTTACAGCACGTACTACTGATCCCTGAAACTTGAATGAAAAATAAGAATGCATGCAAAGACAACAATTATCTGCATAAAAGTGAATCCCATATGTAAAAAGCAACTGAAAGAAGATATCGAATTTCAAGCAAACTTTGTCCAAAACAAGTAAGAATACCATATAATTCGAGAAAACTAAGACACTTGATCTAAACATTAGGTAAACATCAAATTTGATATGAATTCAAACCGCATCACTATATCGAAAGAAATTCACTTCTGGAGCTTACAAATTCGTCAAACAAAGAGATGAATCCCATTGCTTACAAAGGTTGATTCCATGTTTCCAGAAGAGAATTAGCTCAATTTATTCTTTAATTTTACCAAACAAAATTGTATAATAACAAAAACAACGTTCAAAATTAACAGAGATAAAATGTTTATTAAAAAGAAGAAGAGGGGAAATTACTTTTGGGAGGAATTACACGGGCGGGAACGGAAGGAACTTTGTCTTCAATGGCGGAAACGAAAGAATCTTGATGAGAGAAACAGGAAGGGCAACTCTTAAGGACGCTAGGTCCCCATGTCTCTCTCAAGGTCGTTAACTGTACGATGCAAGTCCAAAGCAACACCGATATAGCGGCGCGTATGATCCACAGCTTCATTCTCGAACCTTTTTTCAGCTTATCCATTCTCTCCCCTCCTCCTCCTCCTCCTCCTCCTCCGCCGCCGCCTCTCATTACTCCAATTCTCATCCCTCCCTTTTTCCCAATCCCGTCAACACTGCACGGTAAGAAAAAGAAACTGATGACGGAATAGGTCTTTACCTCAGCGACGGTGGGCACGGTAAGAATCTCGGAGAAGGTGAAGAGTGAAGGATGAGACGTCGCTTCGACGATAACATAAACAAGGGTTGTCCCCTTCTGAGCCGACGCTTGCTTAACGAAGTGATCGATGAACTCGGCTTGCTTTTGCTCGATATTCATCTTAAAAACTCGAACCCCGACCACAAACCAGGAGGGGGAAAAGAAAAAGGAAATGGAAATAATTTGAAGAATGTTACTGAAAACAAAATAAAAAACACAGAGAGAGAAGCTTTCAGGAAAATAAAGAAAGCAAGTTAGGGTTTTGGCGTTGGAGAGAAAAGGAGAGAATGAAAGGAGTGCAAAACATTAGGAGTGAACTGATTACGGGGAAGAAGCGGAAAATGATGAAAATAATGGTGAAATTAAAAGATGACTTTTACAGATGACACATAATTAAAAAATGTATTTTGTGTTTTTATAAATTTTTTGGATTATAATTATTAAATATGACACATATTATTGTAAGTCATAAATTGTTCAGATTTTAAAAAACATGATATTTTTTTTATGACTCACATATTTTGTAAGTCATAAATTAGCGTGTGTCATCGTTCGTGTGTCTTTAAAGGTATATTTTCTTGTAGTGTTACTAAGACACTAAGAAGAGATTAGGTTTAAGATCCCGAGTAAGTATAACCAAGCTATCAAAAAAACATTTAGATATTTATATGTTGGAATTAATGATCGAATCATGAATTAATCTATGTGATTTACCTTGGCTAGAGATCTACTCATCATTGAATTCCTATTTATTCTCAATTGTTATATTTGTAATATTGGGCTTTGTAATATTATTTAATAATAATAATATTAATAATAATATATAATAATAACATATATAATAATAACATATATAATTAATAATATATATAATAATAACATATATAATAACATATATATTATATATAATAATAATATAAACGGACAAAAACTAGTGTCGACATAGTCAACAAGAATGCAATAAGTTTTTTCCAGTTGACTCCATAGTTTAATAAAAATTCGTTCCACTACTCTTCCGTGGAGATCGAACTTTTGATATGTTTCTGCTTCACTGCTCTTCCGTGAAGGCTGGAATTGACTTCTTTTTACTAGAAAATCGATAAAGAATGTAAACATCCTGCCCAAAGGTCTGACGGATGGCCCTAAGGACTTATCATCTTGCTCGAAAGACTAACAGATGACCCGAAGGTTTTAAGCATCATGCTCGAAAGACTGACAGATGACCCGAAGGATTTATAAATTCGTGGGAAATAATTTACCAGGTAAGAAACTTTCTTACTTTTCAAAAATTTCATTTTCTTTGAACATTGAATGAGAAACTTTGATACTCGTTTTCTCATTCTTATACGAAAATCACATGTAAACATCCTACCCAAAGGTTTGACGGATGGCCCTATGGACTTATCATCTTGCTCGAAAGACTAACAGATGACCCGAATGTTTTAAGCATCATGCTCGAAAGACTGACAGATGACCCGAAGGATTTATAAATTCGTGGGAAATAATTTACTGGGTAAGAAACTTTCTTACTTTTCAAAAATTTCATTTTCTTGAAAAGATTAAATGAGAAACGTTGAAAATTGTTTTCTCATTTTCAAAACAACTTGTTGGTCGGGCATGCCCCAATAATATTTCATCTGCGGATTGCATCCATTTATTCTTCAGATGTTTTCCTCTCCTAACATGATTCCTTCATTTGGGATTTGAATTCTACCTTACATTTGTAAGGTATTGTATCCCTGCATCTTCTTGTGAAAAATGTATTTATGCAAATGTAATCAAATGTATCAATGCATGCATGATCTTTATGCAACTAATGTTCTTATAAATGTATGAATGTATCAATCTTCATTTGACTCCAAAGTTTGATCTTCTTCTTTGTCAGGGTTGTCTTCAAACAATATAGAAACTTATGCTATCAAACTTGCATTTCTGAGGAACCATCTGGTCAACTTGTATCTTGGTGTCTTCTTTTCTCAATTTTCTCAAAAGAATTGTTTCATTTAGGGAACTCTTGTCATACTCAGAATTATGACCTTGTTGCCCCATTTTGTCCTTGATAAAACCAGCTGTCTTTACCTGAACTTGTGTAAAAATCCGATGAAGTTTTCATGTTTGAAAAGGGAATCTATCATCTTTGCAGGATGTAGATGTAAATATGCTAAACTCAGCAGAGATTAATAAGGATATCAGCCACTTCTGTTTTGATTTGACTCTTGAAACACATCACAAAGAGGATTTATTCTAATTCCTTTCATGTCTCCACATCTAATCAGATCTTGAAAAAGGTTTTTCAAACCATGTTCTGTCAAGATGTTTAACAACTACCCATCGTTCAATCTTAGTTGGCTCCACTAGTTTCTTGTTGTTAAAGTTCCAACGTTTCTTCATGGAAAGAAATCTTCATCATTTCTCGTTTCTGATTCTTGATCTTGGAGAAAGACAAATTTCATTTTGTATCAATCACATGATCGCAACATTGGTTCAACACCATAATTACTGGTTCGTAAAATATTTGACAACACATTCATCCTTTCCTGTGATTTCTGCCTAGATTTCTCAACCAGGGAACTCAAAGCTTTTTGCATGACATCACTATGATATTTTAATAAGAATACAAATGGGATGCTTCAACTTGTTAATATCATATCAAGGAACATTTGACAACATATTCATCCTTTCCTGTGACTCATGTGGGGATAATGTAATCGTATGGTGGATAAAACAGTGATGTATGGTCAACTCCACTGTTCTTGTTTAACCATTTTCATTCTTCATACCTTTCTGTTTCATTGGAAATATTTACTCAAAACAATGATCTTTCCCTGATAAGGGCCTTTAGCTTGCCCCAATATTTGCCTTCAAAATGCCCCACATGGATTTCTGACTGAGATGAACTTTTAGCATGCCCCAACATTATTTCACACTGATATAATGTCCCTTATATTCCAAATTGTAAGGCTTACTCTTAATGTCCATTTCTAGATTTCATACTCCTCACGAGGTCCAACTTTGATAATGCCCTCTTGTGGGTACTTGTGGCTCTATTTGTGCCAAATCTCTTGATCTTGAATGCTCTCATTCCAGTGTTACTAAACATCAATGTTGTTAAGCAACTTGAGGGATTCTCTTCATGTTGTCACAACTTAAGAAGTGACCAATTCTTCTGATAGAAATGTCCAAGATATGTGCCTTTTCCAAATGAGGTAATCATCTTCTTCTTGACTGGTTGCATTCTTGCCTTATTATTGCTCTGGGATATGTGCCTTTCTTTCGAATGAGGCGATCATCTTCTTTTCGACGGGTTGTCACACAAGGTTTTAAGAATGTGAAATGCTTCCTCATTCTGACCTTGCTTATTATTTTTTCAATAGAGGTATAATAAGCATCAACTTGATTCAATATCCTTTCTCTTTTGGGACAACCCTATTTGAAAATGTTCTTCCTCATTTCTTACAAAGAATGAATTTTTTTTGTAAAATATTATCCCTTACAGGTTCACAATAGAATCAAATTATAAGCATAAGTTCAAAGAATATCAAAAGAATCAACAACTTTATTATTTCAGCGTTATAGTTCTTTAACAAGTATCAAGATTGAGAGGTTAGTTTTAGGGTGACTTTCTTATTTTATATGGTTACATCTTAGTGAAGATGTCACTCCTCTCTCGCTCTTTGTGAACATTGTCACATGCCTCACTTTTTTTGACTTGGTACTTTTTAACCGGATGCTTACAAAATGACACAACTAGTATGGCCAGTTACTAGACCTTCTAAAATACCTCTATTTCAATTCTCTGAAATCTTTGATTCTATCCAAAAGCAATGCGAAAACATCGGTCTAATAATGAAATTTATGTGTGCATTTGTGTGAAGTAGACTATAACAGGTATTATTGGATTCCCTTACAACGACTTCTTCTTTTTCCATTTTGGCTAACTGAATTTAGCTTTATTGTAACTTGCTTTTATTGGGCTAGCTGAAGGATTCATTTCATCACAAAGTCTTCGACTTGACAATCACAGTGGAGCAAATACCAAACTGCCAAGTACCTGAACAATGTCATGTTTTGAATATAATCTATTCATAAAGCCGGGGCTTTTGAGTTTCCTCTAAAACCAATTGCTTTAGTGGAATAGCTCATCTTTATTGAATATACGACTCTTACTTCTTAAAGTTGTTAAGAAAAACCTGTTATAGTCTATGTGTTTGTGGAAAGCAGAAAATCTCTTTACCAGATTTCAATTCCCAAGTAACTGACTTAGACTAGATTTGTAAAGTTTCATCGTCGAATTTCATCAATAGAAAAGTAATCTAGTCAGTTTTGTAATGTCACACAAAAGATGCCCCACGTTGTACACTTTTATATGTAAATACCAAGCCTTTTGTCTAATTCCTTGAATTGGAGAAAGCTCTCTCATATTTGTAAGTGTGTAGTATTTGGGTATATTTCATCTGAGGTAAGGTCAGGGTCCTTTTTTTACTGGTTTTCAATCTTGATACTTTGTCAAAGATGTATAACTCTAATTGTAAAGAGTTTTTAATCTAGTGATACTTAAAGAACTGCAAGATTGCAAAATTGATTCAATGCTCATAACCTTAAAAGCAACACAAATTTATTTATTACAAATGAGGCAGAGAAAGGAACAAAAAACATGTTCAAACATGATGCTACAAAATGAGATAAGGCTCATAACTGATGAAATGATTTATTAGATGCCCCATTCCTCATCCAATGTGATCATGCTTTGATACCCCACTTGATCTTGTCATCCATTGTTCCACTAATTCTCGTGTCAATGTCTCATTATCAACAAGTATCTCTATCTCCTTTAATAGTGACCTACAATTCCCAGTAGAATGCCCAGATAATCCTAAGTGGAAATCACAAATACTATCTTGATCATAGCTATGAGCAGAAGGGTTTGGTGGCACTTTCATTGGCCTCGATCTAATGTATTGACTTTTAGTCAAATGAGGGTACAAATATGAGATAGAAATTTGGAACACCTCCAAAGTATTTCTTGATCGTGGGGTTTTATTTGGTCGATCTAAACTACTAATTGTTTCTTTTCTTTTGCGGTTGAGAGGATTTTGGATGTGACATTCATTCACATCATCAGCTTTCTCTTGTTCATCAGATGGGCTTTTGGATGTGACTTTTAAGTTTCCTTCTCTGATTGCATTTTCAATCAATTCTCCACTTGTCACAAGATACTTAACTCCATCCTCTGAACTCGCCAGCATTAACTCATAGAAAGGAGCTGGAAGAGAATTATGAAACATATATGATATCTCTTCTTCTATCATGGGAGGTTGAACTTGTGCTGCCACTTCTCTCCATCTTAAGGAATATTCTTTAAATCTTTCATTGGCTTTTATCCTTATTTCTTGAAGATCCTTACATTTGGGAGCTAAGCTTTTAACATATCGATATTGTCCCAAAAATGCATCAGCTAAATTAACCCATCTCTAGATCTGCTCACGGTTCAAATGATTGTACCATACCACTACTGGCCCAACAAGACTATCATGGAAGAAGTGAATTAACAAATTATCAAAATTTAGGTACCCTTCCATTTTTCTGCAAAACATTCTTAGGTGGACTAAGGGACAACTAGTGTCATCATATTTTTCAAAATCAGGCATCCTAAATTTATGGGGAATAACAAAATCTGGAACCAAACTAAGTTATATTGCTTCTAGTTGTTCGTGAGAATCATTAACACCTTGCATAGCTCTAATTGCTTTCTCCACCTGATTGAATTCATCCTCATATTGTGCATAGTTAATGAGGCTATTGTTTATGTTCGAGTGGGATGCCTCAGGGTATGTTATCATCCTCGATGCATTAACCTCATAGCATTGTTGCTCTTTAACGGTCATCTGTTCTTCATTAGCAGTCCTAGTTTCCATTACTTGGACCATATGATTCGATCCATCTTGTAGAGATTCCAATGTTTCATTACTCGTATCTTGATGAAACCCGTCAAACTGTTCTTGCAACTGATCTTGTAATCCCTTATGAGATTGCCCCATTGTTTCCATGATGATAAATAACATGAATGAATGATCTCGATTTTACTGTTACAAAACCTTTCATGAATTATTTACATGTATGTAGCAATACTTAAATAAAAAAATGTGATTCAAATGCGAAAATGCAAAAATGGGAATGCAAAATGTGCAATGCAAATGTATGTATGCAAAAAGTTATCATTCAAGAGTGGTCATCTTAAAACAACTTTTATTGAACAAAAAGTTTCGATACATCAAACAAAACTTTATATATAAGGGATAGCTTTAACTCCCAATTTCTCTATTTCCTTCAAAAGACAAATTAACTTCCACTCATGCCAGGTGCAGAGTTGTCAATCTGCTTTAACTCTTGCGTAAAGCCAGCTAAATCAACCAGTTTATGAGCCACATTGCTTGCCCGGGCAGCAACTTCCTTCATGACCTTGTATTTTTCCTTCATTTTATATGTCAATTCCTGGATTTGTAGACAATACTGTTCATTTTTTCTTGTAAGGGAATCTTTGTGGTCAATAAGTTCTTGTACAGGATCCAAAAACGTCATCAATTTCTTATTTCTGGCTTTAGTGTCTTTTAGTTCAACTTTAATTCTACACTGATGGATATGATATGATGAATCTTCCATGTTGATTATAACTTTATTCAATATTTGATTTTCAGCTTGACATTTTTCCAACTTGATGTCGGTTGTATCGCGTATTTCTTTTGCAACTCGTAGATCATGAAAAAACCTCTTGCCCCGATCTTCGTGTTTCATGCAATTCTTTTTTAGTTTAGTGACCCCTGTTATTCACTCTTTCGGGGTATTTCCTAAACCAACCTCTTGAAAGGCTTGACTAATATTTTGGAGATCCTCACGCATGATTTCCATTTCTGCACTTAGTTTATCATTTTCAGTTTTCAAATAATGTATTTGAGCCTCATATTTCAACAAAACTTCTTCCTTCTAGATGCCCACACTATTACTCTTACCTTTGACTACTTTTGGTATTAGCCTGCCAGGATAATCAGTGACCAAACTAGATTGATCCTGAGTTTTTGAAGCTGGGAAATGACTCTTAAACGATGATGAGTTCTAATTACATGGCTTCTTGGAAGCTTTTACAGTTGTCACTATTTCCTTGGGGTCTCTTGACAATCCATTGGTACAAATGGTAACTGTGTAGAATTTCTCAGATTGGTTAGGATCAGAAGTCCCTTGTATATCTGAAATTACAGGATTAGGTTTATTGAGCTCTTTCTTCTTTTGTGCGGGAGTCTTTTTTTCATTGGTCAAAACAGATATTTTATCCATAATTTTGAACATTTTCTCTTTTACATCTCGTATCTCCTTTTTCTCTTCAACGGACATACGATCTTTGGGTACATAGCTCTCTACTATCCTCAGAGTTTCCTCAGGACGCCATTCCTTGGCTGTATTATAGTTTACTTGATCATGAAACCCTTTGTCCATAATGAAAATTTTGATTTTTGATGACCACTCTCTAATCAACACCTTCGATCATGCCATGATTATGCAATGCAAGCAAAAGAAATTAATATAAACAATTAAAGCCAAAATAAAATGTATAAAATAATAGATAAAAAATCCTATCTATATATACATCCTATCCTCATGTTTTCTAGTTCCATGCATTGTTTGGAAAAATAACCTAATTGCATGATTTCTAGTTCGCATGCATTTATTCAGAAAATAAAGATAATATTAAAAAAGACTCAACATGCTCTTCCTTGTGTACTAACCTTATGAAACTTATTTGGGTTAGGTTCCACCTAGACTCAAGTTCTAGGTTTATTATATGATGGGTTTTGGTTCTAAGGTAAAAAGGGTCAACGAATTGTCCTTTGTTGGTGCCCCTTGGACTGCCAAGCCCTCAATCCTGGTTTATCACAGACTTTTAGATCAAGTTCAATTCGAAGGAACACACTTCCTTATGTCCATACGGAGGTGAAAACCACACGAGGAACATAAGGTGTGAGCTCAAAGAATGGTCCCCTATCCCATACAGAAGTGAAAACCACATGAGGGAGTAGTTTCTCATTCAAACTAAATATGATAAGAGCGGGGTTTTAGCTCATGTCATCAATGCAGTGCACAGTGGGTGAGGAAAAGCATAAAAAGAAATAAACCAATAATATACAACACACAAATATAAAAATAATCTTTAAATCTAAAAATACACAATTAGATCTGAAAATATTAACAAACAGGTTAGTACAACTATTTAAAAAATAATCAAGGGATAAAACAAAATTAAAACAGATTTATGATTTTATTGCAAAGACGATTAATTAATAAAATGATGGTTTGACTCTCTTTAAAATTATCTCCAGCAGAGTCGCCAAGCTGTCGAGCCGTTTCTCTGCCCAGCGACGGAGAGTGCAAATAGTACACCTTAGTGTAACTAGTCTAGAAAAAGTGAGTGTTTATCTTCCTTGAATCAGATGAAATACTAAGTTGTAGAGTCGCCACCAATCTTTAATATGGTGAGATTGGTCACCAAAATGTTATATTATTCTAATAAAAATTCATGGGAATAATATTAAAATAATAATACAACAAAGGGTCTGTTTACCAGAAAACTGAGTTCGAGAGTCGATTACGTATGGGGAAGGATTAGCACCCCCATAACGCTAAAAATTGGTACCGTTGTTTATTAATTAGTGTCTTTGCAATAAATTAGTAAATTTGTTCTTAATTTTATACAAATAAATATAATAATAATAGGAATATAATTTCACACCAATAATCATTTTAAAATACCTTCTTTATTAATTAAGAAAATATTTAATGATATATTGTATGAAATAATATAACTTAAATACAAATATATAAAATAATGATTAAAATATAAAAATATAAAAATATCATATTATTAATGCAAAGGTTATAAATTTTAGGTAAAACATACATAATCTTATCATAATTTTTAATATTAAAATTAAAGGGATTAAATTATAAAGTATAGTGGTTAAATTGTAAAATAATAAAAATGTAATCTCTAATTCAAAATATTATAAAATATATATACTGGTAATATAATTAACCAAATATATTAATGCGGGATTAAAATATAAATTATAAAAATAAGGACTAAGTATAATGAGAGAACCCTCTCGCCTCTCTCTAAAACATCCCACCGGAGGGATGACCGGCCACCAAGAGCCACCGTCCGACGGCGATTCTGGCCGCCACCGACGGCGGCCAGCGATCTAAAAAATCCACCGAAATGATCCTCATCCTTCCCTCAACCCAAATCTATCATCCTTGTAGCCTAAAGATCAATAAATCGGCCTAGATCTACAAGTTTACCTTCGGTTTTCTCGACTTTCTGACGACGTTTAAACTTCAACGTTGGTAAGCTTCTTCACTCTTTTCTCTTTTTCTTGCCTTCGCTGATGTTGGTGTATAGTTTGCTCTCCGTTTCTTTCTTATTTTGTTTCTCTCGTTTCTTTTATCTCTCTCCGTCTCTGTCGTTCTTCGTTTGCAGGTAATGGGCCTTTTTATAGCCCTCGAAAGTCAGCCACAATGATGATCCTACCTGATGAGTCACCAGATCTATGGTGGTGACTCACCATAGGGTAGTGAGGTGTGCGGCTTATATTTCTCTTCTGGATTATTCTGCTTGAGGCGGTGGAGTCTGATGGTGACAGCGACGGTGGTAAAGTGTCACTGAAGATCTGGGCCTTCCATCTCCATCTTGATCGAACGGCTAAGGAGGTTGGCGGCACTGGAGAAGATGAGTAGAAACCCAAGGGTTTAGTTCGGGCCTGAACCGAGTCCGTTGGGCCCCCGGGTCGAATATACTTCTGAGCCTCCGGGTTTGTATTTGTCTCGAGTCGACTGGGTAGGATCCAGGTCTTCACTTGTAAATGGGCCTCCAAGTTATATTTGTAATATTGGGCTTTGTAATATTATTTAATAATAACATATATAATAACATATATGTTATATATAATAATAACATAAACGGACAAAAACTAGTGTCGACACCAGCTACTGCAAACGTAATATAATCAAAGAGATACACATGACTAAAATAAAAGTTTCCCAAATTACATACCAAACGTAAAAACATCGTAAAAATAAGCATAACATGATATTGGACTGAAATGAAATACCTAAAAAATTAAGAGACAAAATTAAAAGCTCAACAAGGCTCGATTTAAGGACTATAATGCGATGGGTTGAAAATACAAGGGCCTCTCATGCAAATATCCCCACCCGATAGAACACGGACGGTCCTAGCCTCCTAATACGCGGCCGTTTCACACATCTCTCAAACTACGTCGTTTTGGCATTCCCATATATACGATATTTAGGGTAAGTTTCTTTAACCTAACTCAATTTATCAGCTTCCACCAAATCTCCCTCAGCCGTTTTCTCTCAAACCCTCTTCCACTCTCTTCGTTCTCTCATTGCTTCCCTCTCCGACGGCGGCTGCCACCTTTAAACTGATCCTACGAAAAGTCAAGTAAACCCCCCACTCGTCGACCCTCTCAAACAAACAGAACCCAAAACAGTAGATATAACCTAACCCCTAACCCTCATTGTCGAACCACACAACCATCGTGACCTCCTCCCCACCATGGCTCCGACGAGGAACCAATATTTTAAAGAAACCTAACCTAAAACCCTCAAAGCCCTTTACCCTCTTGACTCAAACCTCGAAAAGAAACCCAAAGCCCTAGGATCACTCAACTGGTGTTAAAGGCGAGGGGTTTACCTTAGACTCGACGAGGTTTTGACTCTGAGCTACGGCGAAATGATTTTTTGGACATGAAAGGTATGCTTTTTTACAGTTTTTTTCTTTTTTTTTGGGTGGGTGACTCGCTCATTAACATCTAGGGGTATTTCTTTGTGAGCTGCTATGTGTTTTTTTTTGCTCTTGGTTTGGTTCTCTAGCTGCTGATGGTTTTTTCTTTTGCTCGATCTGGTTATGTTTTTTCTTTGTTGATGATGGTTTCTTTTTTGCTGATGGATATATATATCCTCATTTTTATTTTGATTTTTCCTTTTCTTTTTTTCCTTCTGATTTCCTGATCATCTGTGGCTTTTGTTTGCATGCATGAGGGAGCCTCTGCCACTGCTACAACAGAGGAATGTGGCAGGAGGGACGGGCTGCTCCTGCAACAAACAATCGGGTACCACAGCTGGCTGAGGTGCTGGTACGTGTTAGGAGGCTCAGGTCACGGTTGGAGTAACAAATGTGATCTCTACCTACGAGATCTGGCCGCTCGGGGAGCTGGGGAGCTGGGGAGCCTTGGGTGCATCACATGTGCCAACTCGGGGACATTGAGAGTGCTGTGAGTCGTTTGATCTTGGATCCAAATCTAACGGCCAAAACTCAGTTGCGCATGGAACCTTAGGGTTTAAGAAACCCTAAAGTTGTTATCATCCATCCTGAGTCGTTCGATGGGGACCTCCAAATCTGATGGTCCTTCTGTTGCGGCGCTGTGAGCTGGTGACAAAAAACCCTAGTGGGTCTAGGGTTTTTACGAGTGGGCTGCCGCACTGGGCTGCTATTTCAGTCCGGGTTTGGCTACTAGGCTGCTGAATCCTTGGCTCTTCATTGGTTTGGGTTTGTTGTAATTAATTTTGGCAATTCGAGCCTGTAAAAATAAAATATTTACCTAGTGAATCCAATTATCATAACATATTATATATATATATATATATATATATATATATATATATATAATTTCATATACCCATAAATATATATATATATATATATAACCACAAGCATAACTATAAATATAATTAAATAAACAGTCAATACATAATTAAAACACATACAACTAATAAACTAATAATAATATAAATAGATAATCACATGCACAACTTGGTAATAATAACTAATTAATAATATATATATATAAACTGGAGTAAAGACTCGAATGAGAGCCCCAGACAAAACGAGCATGCATACAAATCAGTATATATTTGTCTAAAAGTGTAATTGTATAGGTTTCCCCCTGTTCACTTTGCTTTATGGAATAACTGGTTGAATTGTTTTATTTTAAAATTCTTACTATTTTCTTTCTTTTTCCTTTTTTTTTCTCTTAACAGAAGATCCTAGACATATGCAAAAATGTTAATCATTAGGAAAATAAATAAATATACATATCTATAAAATTAATAACCTTATATTTACTATTACAAAAAATTACTAATAGCCATAATAGGTAAAAGGGTTATTTATAAGATAAAATAAATATATCATATACATATATGCCACTATATCCAAAAACATCATATAGGACGTCAAAACATACTACGATACCCTGTAGATCCATCCAAAAAGCACAATGCAAAATTGCTCACTTCACGTTCTCGTGCCACTCATCTGTGCACAATTAAAACACACATTTAATATATAACTAAATGCGATATAAACAACATAGATTTAAACAACAATATAATCCAAGCAACCATATAGTTTAGGCAACATGACTGCCTAAGATCCATCTAAACAACATAACCATAAAAGGTTTGTTTTCTTCAATCTCTATAAATTGCACAATTTGTAATTTGTAAATATTTTATTCATTTCTTCATATGCCCAAAGTAATTTAAGAGATATAAGGTAAGCAAGTATACTATGCATCATACTAAAGTATGAAACAGTACATCATTTCAAAAGATGAAATACTCTGCATCACCCTGAACGATTGAATACTATCCAACAACTTGAAAGGCGGAATACTATGCATCACCTTGAAAGGTGGAACTATGCATCATACTGAAGTATGAAATTTGTACAGTCATGAACTCTATGATAGACCATTATATCGGCCACTTTCTTTCAATATACTTGGGCAATATATATACAAACCTTTATAATATTTAATAACTTATAACATTTAATACCTATGATCATCTCACATTATTTATTTAATAACAATATAATACCTATTATAATAGGGCAATTCATACCTCATTATATATACAAACATATATATTGCTTGTAATAATATATGTCCCATGTCACTTATAATCATTCTATGGTTTAAATTAATTCTATAGAATGTCCAAAGACCATTTTGTCATTAAAATAAATTTTAGTGTCAATCTTATCTTTTAGATCCAATGGTCCATGGGAAATCATCTTGATCTAATGGATAAATTACCAAATAAATTCTTCAAATTTTCCCTAAATTTAGACCTTGACACCAATTTTTTTATATCATTTTGGTCATTTAACTTTTGGCATGTTACATATCATGTTTATATTTTTTGAAAATTAATTTTTTAATCAAAAAATGAAAATTTTTGCAAAAAAATCATTTTAAAAAATTAAGTTTTCCTACCGTCCCTTCTTCCCCCACCTCTGCCCTCATCTTGTGTCCCTCTTCTCCCCCCCCCCAATCGCGTTAATCAATTGACAGACCTCCACCTCATATTAATGTCTGTTACTTGAAGAGAAGAAATGGGTGACCGAATTATCGACCAGCTGTCATTGTCTAAACGATCGACTAAAAGGATTTAAGGAATTTTAGGGATTAGAATATTTGAGATTGTAGGGATTTAAAGATTTAAGTTTAGGAATTTAGGAGATTTGGGCGATGATTAATCATTGGTGAGGACGATAGTTAGGGTGGATGTTCATCAATGGCGGCGGTGACCATGATAACTATGTTTGAAGATTTTAGTGTTTTGGATTTTTTTTTAGATTTCAGAAAATTATATTTGAGAAAAAATGAGGGTTTTTTTAAATATAATTTTAAGTTTTTTATTTTTAAAAAAATTTTAAAATTTTAAACGTGGCATGTGTCCCTTAACAAATTTTTTTATGATCGTTACGGTCGAGACACTTAAAACGGTAATATTTATTACATTAGGCATCTGGATTAACCGAAAAAGATTTAGATACCTACAAGGAAAAAATGCAATTTGAACACTTTTTTATGTAAACCTTATAATAATAATAATTAAACTTATAATTTATCTTTAAATTTTTCAAATGGTGGTGTAGAAAGTGACATATCATCAAGAGACTAAAAATCCTAATTAAAGAATCAGAAGTTCTCAAGTTAGGAGATTAAAATGGATAAAAGAAAAAAAGCTTAGGTACCAAAATAGTATTTAGGACATCATCCAACGGTTCCTTAGATCTGCTTAGCAAACAATCATCCAACGGCCGATATCAAACCTCAACCTTTTCTCTTTTACCTGTCTGTCACCCACCCTTTCCTCGTCTTCTCCACACCTCTCGCATTCTCAAAGATGGCTACTCTCCTTAAAACGCCGCCGTTTAAGTCACCTTCTCCTCTAGCTCCACGTGTTACGACCTTCTCATTGAACTCTTCAAAGCCCTTCCATGTCTGCTTCAAACAAAGACTTCCTCGTCCATGGCTACTTCATTTCCTCTCTTCGGTTCGTGAAGTTGGTTCCTTTTGCTGCTGAAACTACTGATACCCAACAATAAGTTCAAGAACCCCAAATTGAGGTAACTTATAATGGTTTCCATTTCCTTTTTCTAGTTTTATTTTTCTGCTTGTGAATTTTTTGGCCTAGTTTATACGTTTATATTATTTTTTTCCCTGTCAATTTGACAAAAATGAATATGGGTTTTGGAAATTAACGGTGAAGCATGCTAGAAATGAGCAAAAAGATGTAACTTGATAATGTATAAAATTTAGTCATGTCAAGGAATTTTCTTGTCGAGTATCTTTCCTTCTTTGTAGCTTTATCGATTGGATATGTTTTCCTTACTAACTTTACCAATTAGAATACTTCTTCTTTTTGCAGCTACTGAACACAGTAGTGGATGATTAATGTTGTTCCAGTTACTCAACATTGAAGCTTTTTGATATTTCTTGGCTATCATAGCTTTGTATCATTATATGAATGTTTAGAGGGATTCTAGTGGAATCCAGTTTAAGTTATCCCATGTTTATTGTCCTCGATCATGTTCAAATAGACATAAGAAGACATGGGTTGTGAACAAGTCAAATGTCGAGGCAATCAATTTCTTTTTCTTTCTGCGGCTGCTCGACCCAATATTGGATAGTAAATGTTGTTCACTTTTGTTGTTTTCCAGTTCTCATCAACTAAACTTGGAAGCATTTTGATATTTCTTAGCTATCATAGCATTCTTTGATTATGTGTGTTTAGAGGGATTTTTAATGGAATCCACACAAATTATTTGAAAATTCACATGGAGGATAAAATGCGCAATGTGTGGATTGAATTTGGAGAATCAGTGAAGCCTAGCAATGAACTAGGAGATTGTTCTCTTTTAGGCTATTGAGATGAAGTCAAGCTGAAACCGATGAGAATTTGGTTGAAGATGGGGGGACTCAGGACTTGGTTTTGAGTGCATTGATCTTTGTCAGATCTATTGCATGGTTGCTAAGCATGTTATAAGCTGAAGTTACAGGGGACAACTTTATATTTGGTTCAATGCTGTTCATCTTGAAAGTGAAATGTGATTTGATAGAAATTTATAGCTGAATCTGGTTGTTAGCTCCTTTCTGGAGATAAATGTAACCTGGCTTCATTTATTTGTGCCATAATGTAATAACTGAACTTTGATGTATTGATCACCTATTTCAAAGTTGCTTATGCATATCTATAAAAAGACTTACGGCTTTGAGTGCTTTGATAAAAAGCTGTTTATTCTGTGTTAGAAGAAGTTAGTTATTAGTCAAGTGTAATATCCCATTTTATAAACAGGTTCTTTTGAATAAAATTAGAATCCTTTTTCTGCTTATTGGTTTTAGTTCTCCTAGCCATAACCGCCACTATCTGCTTCACACTATCTTTTACTGTCGTAGTGACATAATTCTGATCAAGTTCAAGACTTGTCTTTGATAGTTTAAAATTAACATGTTTGGTCGTGAGATTCTCAAATCTCATATTGTTTAGATATGAGTTTCACACTTCACCGCCGTTGTTCTTCTCCGGCATCAATGCCACCCTTTTCACATTCTGTCCCTCGTGTATCTGTATCACTTTGCTGTGACAATCTCTTTATTTCCTGCAAATATATATTACCATGTTTAGAAGTGTTACTTAATCTCTAATCCTTTGGTTTTTCTTTCTTTTTCTGGACTTTGTATTTACTTGCTTATGCCTGCTAGAGATTCTAAATATTTGATGTCTCAAAAAGTTTCATTCTTCAAGATTACTTTTCTTCCACACGAACAGATATAATCAAGATTACTAAATGAGAACTAACACATCCCTCTATGTAACTTATTGTCATTGTCGGTGATCTGTTGCAAGATAACATAAAAGGAGTGTGTTCTCTATGTTGGTATGTCCTCTATGTAACAGGACTCCTCAGATGGTGTTGTCACTGCTGAAGACGACGCCGTCGCAGATTAGTGTAGTGATGTCGAAGAAACATCTTCAGCCATTTCATCTTTGCTCCGATCATACAAAGAAGCTTTGTCAAGTAATGATGATTGAAAATTTGTTGCCTGTTTTGGATAATTTTGAGAGAGCTAAAGCCGAAATTAAGGTCGAGACAGAGAGAGAAGAGAAGATCAATAACAGCTATGCAGGTGAAGTACCGAGTTGGCTTGTTATTCAGTCAAGTACTTGATGAACTTTCTCGGAAATTTAGAGAAGTTTCTTCAGGTTTTGCCAAGACCTGGATATGCTTTTAATACAAACCAAGTCTTGATGGATTCGAGCTGACTAAGTAAGTTTATGAGTAAATGATGTGATATAATACGAATATAAGATTTTAGTTGTGACATGAAACCTTCTTGTTTTTCCTTAGGCAGGTAAATACAGATAGATGACATGGAGAAATCAGCAGGGATTCCGGGATTCAGTTTTGTACAAGCAACATATTTACCTCCATTATACTTGTTGGATCATGGGAGATAGACGACCAACGACCTCAAGCATTAAAGAATGATCGAAAATCTGTTTTAAGGAAACCGTGTAGCTACAGGTCTCAACTTGTTTTCAGTTCATTATTTTGTCATAAATCAGGTTTTTTATTCTAAAATACACTCTTCAATTATTAATAAATTATTTGATTTTTCTTTTTCTTTCATCTCGTATTGTTATACTTATAACAAGGCTTAACACACTTTTAAGTGTCTAAACTATATCTCAAATTAACTTTTGGTGCCTAAAGAATATTTTGTTAAAAATATGTGCCTAACGTTTTCAACGTTATACTTTGAGGTGTTGGACCGTGACAGCTGTTAAAAAATTAAAGTACATAAATGGTCATTGAACTTTTCAGGTGTTTGCATTTAGGTCCTTCAACTTTTAAAACTTGTAACACAGTCATCAAACATTTAGTTAGTTTGCAATGTGGTCCCTGACGTAACCGGTCGTTTCACTACTATTAGAAGAAGATGACGTGACACGTGAGGAAATCGTTTGCAGGTGAATAAACCTCAATTGAATCAGACTAAAAACAACAAACCTGATTTTGTTCCTCTAAATTGAAACCTTAAACCCTAAAAAATAAAAGTCCTCTTCTTCTCTTTGTTTGGTCAACAATTGAAAGCAATGGATACACCTCCAAATGCAATCCCAACTTGTTTTTGTGGAATGTCAGCTATTTTACGCAGAACTTGGACGAATAAGAATACTGGAAGGAGATTCTTTGGATGCGTTAATTATGGGTGTTCTAGAATAAATTGTAATTTCTTTGTTTGGTATGATCCCCCATTGAATTCATATTCACGTACTGTTATTGTTGGTTTGCTAAAGAAGATGAGAACCATTGAGAGAGGAAGAAGGCTTGAGCGAGTGATTTGGGTGGTTTGTTTGGGGATTTTTTTGTTGTTGATTATGTTGGGTTAATTGGTGGGGAAATTTAACATTTAGGGTTATGTTTTGAGGGTTTAAGGTTATTGCTTCAAGTTCAGTTTGATATGGAAGATTTTGAGAATGTATTATGAGTTTGAGGTTGAGCATGTAATTGAAGTATTTTGGAATGTGGGTTTTAAAATGTAATTGAAGTATTTTGGAATTTGGGGTTTAGAATGTAATTGAAGTATTTTGAAATTTTGAACATAAATTTGTTTTTTGACAGTGTTTACTTCAATATAAATTTGAGGTTTGTTTAAATGTTTATATCAATTTTGAATAACAATATGAATTTATTAAAAATAAAAAAGAGCAAAATGGAAAAAAATTCATAACAAAATGTAATGTTGTTTCTATTATCATTTGCATTAATTTACATCCAAATGTTACCATATATCATGGTATATGGTTTTGGCAACCATACCATATTGATTAAGCAACTATGCCATACACAAAAAATGACACTAAAGATAGCACTTAGCATTCATCAACACAAAAATGACACAAAAGATGACATATAACATCTATTAACACAAAAAATGGCAGTTAACATCCATGAACACAAAAAATCCCTCTTAACATCCATCAACACAAATTGAAGCTCTTGTTAACATCTATCAATATTTTTTGGTTTGAAACTGAAAATTGATTCTTGTCAATCCTGCATCACTGTATTTCAGAGGGAGAAGGTGATTGCAACATTCATCTAACAACTGATATGGAGTTGGTTATTGTTGAGGTGGTGGGATTTGTCCTCTTGCAACCCTTTCGAGTTTCTTCATTTGATTAACAATTGATATGGACTTGGTTGTTCTTGAGGTGGTGGGATGTGGCACTTGGGTAGTTGCTGTAGAAGGCCAATAAACTATAAAAGCCAATATATGATAGTTGTTAGTTAAAAGAAATAATAAAGATTGATGAGAATTAATAATGACCGATAATTTTGGTACTCTGGCAGCAGATGGATATAGAGTGAAAGGTGGAGCAGTTGAAGATGATGAAAACCCTGGAGGTGTACCAATTGAGGCTAATGGATGTGTTGTTGTTGAAGGAAGTGGTGTGTTAAACCTAGAATTACCTCTGACCTGACCTCTACATGTCCTTATATTGTGGCCCGCTTTACCATATTTCTAGCACTTAATTTATAGGGTCATTTCCCCCCTACTAGGACCACTTTGTTGTTCATCAGCAGTCTTTTTCCTTTGTTTTTTAGGCCTACCAGGTGACCTCCTTTGAATTGGAGGAAGTATTGGCTCCATTGATGGGATCGATTACCACTGATTAACTGCTCAGATAAGGTAGATAAAGTTATAATACAGCTGGATTTGAGTTGACCTATGGTAGCAATTGTTAACATAATTCTCTGGCCTCTCTTAAATCAATAACATCACTGAGACAACATGTGCACATGGAATCCCTGTTGAGAAACATAAATATCCAAGACCATCAAACATCATGTACACATTATGACCCTAACATAAATATCCAATACCATCAAAACAGACAATAAACATACATAAATTGTAACATAGTAACTAAACAACAACTCAATTCTAGATCCACTCCAGTATAGCAAGTAAATTATAACGTAGCAACTAAACAACCAATAAACAAACATAATATCCAATAACATTGAATTCACAACAACTAAATAGTAAATAAAAAACAAATAAAAAAACAACTAAATAGCAAATAAACAACAAATAAACATCAAGTAATTAAAGTCTGAAAAGCATAAAGTAATACATGTAAGACCTCATTTCCTACAAGAACTATCTCTAACTTCTAGATCCACAACATGTTGGTCAGATGGACCAAATACAACTTTATATCTTGGACCCCCAACATGTGATGGCCAACATCTAACAACTTGCCCAATTAATGTGTCCACCTTCTTTTAAATTTTAGGACACGTTAAACTAGAAGACTTCTGAGTAGCTTCTCCCTTTTTAGAAATTCTATGCATCATCTTCGAATAATATCCATCATGGTTAGGATGGGCTTGTCCCTTGCCTCCAGAATAATCTTGTAATATAAAAGGGTCAAAAGACATTAGTAAGATCAAAATAACATTGAATTCATAGTAAATTAATTTTGAAATTATATATACTTTATTTAAACATTTTAAAAAGTTGTTTAATAAGAGGTCACATTTTGATCTTGTGGAAAATGAGATTTAGACCACATGGCAGCGTCCTTTTACTTTAACTAGTTATAAGCATCCTTGGACAACCCTATTATTTCTGACATGGATCTATCAAAATCCCTCACAGTAGTTGCCCTTGTTGTTTTCCACAAAGAATCTTTCAATGTTTTTCCTTTATAGCCCTCCACATTCTTAAAATTTGAGTATAAATGCCTAACACAAGTTATGTGTTCAGCATTATGATACAATTCCATAATTGAGTCAATATGTTCCTGCCACATTTCAAAACCAGTACAACCAATAAATATCAAGAGCCATAAACAGCAAATAAACAACCATAAATAGAAAATAAACATCAAATAAACAACAAGTACAACCAATAAATAGAAAATAAATGATAAACTTTTACCTTTTGTTTATCAGACATAAATGTGACATGATGAGAGTTTAATATGTGCAATTCCTCTCCTAATAATTGCAGGAACCATTGCCAACTATCACGATTTTCAGATTCCACACAACTGCCACTGCTATGGGATAAATGCAATCATTTGCATCAATTCCCACAACAGCCAATATGTAACCATGGTAATAACCCTTCATAAAGCATCCATCAAGAGAAATGAAGGGTCCACAGTGATTCTTAAACCCTAGTTTGCAACCCTCCAAACACATGTACAACCTAACGAAGAGTTTGTTGTCTAACTTGCATATTGTGGTTGTACCAGGATTTGAGTGTCTCACTTCTCCTAGGTATTCATATATTTTGCTATATTGTTCTGTAAAACAACCTAAGACCTTTTCTACAACCAATTTTCTAGCCCTAGAAGATTTTTCTAAACACACATAAGTTCCATAAGATTCTTTAATATCTTGCTATAGTGAGACAATTGAATACTTGAGGTCATTCTTAAATTTTGTTAAAAAAAGTTTTGGCAATCCACTTGGCAGATATCAACCTTTGATTTCTTATGCCTCTTTGACAATTATGTTCATCATTAATTGTCTTAATCTACGGAAGCTGTTCTCAACCTTTGTTGGGGGCAGCCTACTATCTTATCTCCCCCTTACCCCATACATATGAGAATAAGGGACATCCATTTTTAATTAATTGTCTTAATCTGCCATGTGTCATCATTATGATCCTTAGGGTTCAACTTAGATGCCCATAATACCCAAGAACAACTCCTTTTACTACACACAACTTGCACTCTTCGATTATCATTCTTCTTAAATGACATGCTAAACATTTCAACCCTTCCATACTACCTAATAAAATCTCTTAAGATTTCCTTAGCAACAAATATGAGGTTTTTCTTTAAACTAGAGCATGCCATATCTTTCTCAATATTAAACTCAGGAAATCTTTGTTTTTTACTACGACCACTACTATCATAACAAGAAGCACTATGCAATGACTTTGCATCAGTATCTCTATAAGAATAAACACCATTGAAAAGCAGTATGATTAAGTATAAATCCTAGGTTCTCCCGTACACTAGTCACAAATATTACGTCATCTTCTTCAGCTGTATCATACTCATCATTTTCACTATCCACAAAATCAGATTCGGACCTTTCATGCTCAGATGACCAATAATCAAAACATTCAGATTTTGATGTTTCATTGTCAGTAGTTTCTGACAAGTAGAAGTAAAATGAAAAGAAACATAAGTTAAACTAAAAAAGAAAATAAAACAGTATTCATAATAGGACTAAGACACGTAAAAGGAAAAGAAACATAAGTTCAATTCAAAATGAAAAGAAAAAAGTATGCATAATATTTTATTCATGAAAAGTTCCAACACAATATGGACCACAACTCCCTAAAAGTTCTAACAACCAAACAACAAACATAAAAAACTGGTCCACATTTAACTCCAACAACCAATATTTAAATAACATCAATGTTTAAAATATTTTATTCAAACTCAGTATCCAATACACATGCAACATAATTTGACAAAACTATAAGAAATTAGAATTCAATATCCAATACCATCAAACATCATTTACACATGCATACCCTACTTATAAATCCAAAATAAAAAATGCCTAACACATGAACTTAAATCTATAAATTTTCAGAATAAAAAAATTTTATACGACATTTGTAATCAAAACAACAACAAAAAACTTTGAAATACATCAAAAAGAATAACTTACTGATCACCATAGTTGAACAAGCTTTCGACCGACTCCTTTTATCTCTCAATTTAATCAAGCAACAATCAATACTCTTAAAAATAATCCTAACCCTAAAAAACCCAAAATAAACCTAATTTGCGTTTTGGAAAAAAAAATTCAGTGACTTATCGCTTATTTGAGTTTAAAACCCATTTACATTTTCCCAAATGTTATACGACGTCGTTTGAGTATTATTGTTTTAATTTTTATAGCTGCAAACGATTTCCTCACGTGCCATATCATCTTCTTCTATCGGCAGTGAAACGACCGATTACGTCGGGGACCACATTGCAAACGAACTAAATGTTTAAGGATTGTGTTGCATATTATTAAAGTTAGGGGACGTAAATGCAAGTGTCTGAAAAGTTCAATGTCCATTTATATATTTTACCCAAAAAATTAAGTGACACGCTTATAGTTTTTTTAAAAAAAATCATTTTTGAAAAAATATTATTATTTTTAAAATTTTTATTTTTTAATATTATTATTTTTTAAAATTTTCATTTTTTTTGAGAAAAAAAATCAAAATGCCTAATTTCCTAAAGCCTCCCCGTGCATGACTCTCCTCCCCAAGCCCCCTACCGCTAGCTGTTGAATCCCCCTTCCCCGTTCAGCAACTAAGGGCCACCCCAACCCCCGTATATGAACTTCCACCTTCATGTATGAACACCGACGAGCATATTTCTCAATCTAATTAGAACTTCAGAATTTAGGGATTTGGGTGATAAGATTTGGAGATTATGGTTGCAACGTTGGGGGAAGAAGTAAGGGGTTTCGGTCGGTGGAGTTTTGGCCGACGGCGTTCTGGAGGCCGGCGAGGTAAGGAGGACTGAAATTAGAGATTTTTAAAGTTAGTTTTAGTATTTTCTTGGAAGTTTAGTGCTATGGTTTTAAGTAACGACTTCCATTCGATTTAGGCTAAAAAATAAAATGAAGAGTTGCAGAGAAAGAGGAATTGCAGGGGGAGGCAGCGTGGGAGGGGGACGACGGGACGGGGGAGGGTTTTTATTTTTATTTATTTAATTTTTTCTTTTTTTAAAAAAAGAAAATTATATTTTTATTTTAAAAAATATAACCGTAAATATCTAAAATTATAAGAGAAAAAATCGTATTATTTTTAACGAAAAAAATTTTAAACATATAAAATTAATTTAAGATATAATTAGTCACTTAAAATTATATTAATCCTTATAACAATATTATTGTTTCTTTTCCGGAGACACTTTGGGACAATGTCTTATCCCTCCCTGCAAAACTTGCCAGTGGAGGAATCTCAAGTTTAAGTGGCTACTCATTCTTAAGTGCCAAGAGTTGATGCTTCAATACGATTGATATTCGAATCATATGATTTATCTTTCATACAATATCTCCTAATTTCAATATCAGGTTTTTTTTTATTTAAACAAAGTTTAATATAAAAATAAGTGTCTAATTATATCTTTTTTTTCTAATAAGGTGTCTAAATTATTTTTCGGTCAATTTAGGTGTCCAACGTTTCTAATGTTACACTTTTAGGTGTCTGAATTATTATTGTCATTAAATTCCTCCGTTAAATGACACATATTTTGTTTATATAATTTTGAAAATTTTATTTACAATAAAATTAAAAATTATATATATTATTTAGAAAAAAGCTCGAAAGTTTCTTATATCTTAAGAAAAATCCAAAACTTTGAAAACTCTAATTCCAATCCCTATACTTACGCTAGTCGCCATCGTATGTTGTTGTTGTCATCGGTTGAGCTTTCACCAGAACCTCCACCCGATGACAAGACAAACCCGATGACCCATAACCCAAAAACTCGACATCGTTGATGAACAAAACGGCAAACCTGACGAATCAAACTTTCAAAAATTGAGAAACTCATACGACCAGATGGCAAGCGTGACATCAAAGGAGATGATGGTCGACGAGCGAGATGTCAAGGGTGGCAACGACAGTTGACAATGGAGATGATAAGGTTAGGTTAAGGATTTTAGGGTTGATTTTAGGGATGTTAAGAGATTTGAGTTTTTTTTTGTAATTTTAAAGAAATTAAGGTTCTTTTAAATATAATAATATTTTTAAGTTTTAATTTAAAAATAAAATTTTTAAAATCACCAAAATCAACTCGTGTCAATTAACGGAATCTTTTAATGACTATTACAGACAAACACTTAAAATGGTAACGTTAGGTAAATTGATTGAAAAAAATTTAGATACGTAAATAGGAAAAGGAGTATAATTTAGATTTTTTATTTATTTATTTTTTTTGTATTAAGCCTTCAAACAAACTTAAATGGAACTACCTGATTGGCAGGTACATTAAATTTCAGAACCAACAGCATAAAAGTTCCGTAAGACAACCCCCGGAAAGGGAAGGAACTACCAGTCAAACTACGTTCTTCCACGTCAGGTAACCCCCAGAAAGTACAGGAACTACCAGTCAACTACTGTCTTTTCTTTGCTGGTAGGTGCAGAAAAACTCAAACTTGGAAGATATTAAATGCCCCATTTTGTCCAAAACCAAGCACGTCCAGTTAGTGTCTTAAAATTTGTTTCATTCAGTTCCATATCTAATTAGCCATGGATGACAATATGCAGCAGAGGTTTCTAGAAGAAGGAGAAGAAGACGAGACTGGTCTAAAGACAAGAGTTTGGGTTGAAACAAAGGCAATATGGAGGGTTGCATTCCCTTCAATGTTGAGCAGCGTCACTTCCTTCGGGATGATCGTCGTCACGCAGTCGTTTCTCGGTCACATTGGCGAAGTCGAGCTTGCCACTTATGCACTCATTCAAAGCATTTTCGTTAGGTTCATCAATGGCATTCTAGTAAGTAATCAATCTATAACTCTCATTAGTTAACTTCACATTCTGTTTTTGGATATAAGTTTTCATGTAATGTGACAGATTGGAATGTCGAGTGCGACTGAAACACTATGTGGGCAAGCATTCGGAGCAGGACAATACCACATGATGGGGATATACCTGCAACGCTCATGGATCGTCGATGGCCTCACAGCGACGATCGTACTCCCGGTGTTCTTTTTCACTTCACCGATCTTCAAACTACTGGGGCAGGAAGATGAGATCGCGGAAGCAGCCGGGAGTATATCTCTATGGTTTATTCCCATGCTTTACGAAATGGTCTTTGCACTCACCATGCAAATGTTCCTCCAAGCTCAGCAAAAGAACTTCATTGTTGGGTGCCTAAGTGCATCCTCGTTCACTCTTCACATGTTATTGTCATGGATCTTGGTGTACAAGCTTAACTGGGGTGTTGCCGGTGCAATGGGTTCCTTGAATATATGTAGTTGGCTTATGGTTCTCGGCGAGTTCGCGTTCATCTTCGGAGGCTGGTGCCCCAATACATGGAAAGGATTCTCCAAGGCTGCCTTCTATGATCTCTGTCCTATAATAAAGCTCTCCATGGCCTCTGGCCTCATGCTTTGGTAACCTACACTGCTTTTTTCTGTTCTCTTCTGAATTTGTGTACTAGGATGAGATTTATTAGCCATTTGTTTTGGATATTCGAGTCAAATTTCTTCGCGACCACCTCGAGGTAGCTAATTGGTTCTGAATTAACAGCTTAGAGTTGTGGTACACTGCCATTCTTGTGTTGCTGGCTGGATATATGAAAAATGCAACCATTGCCATTGCTGCATTCTCCATCTGGTAAGTTAATTCTTCAAATTTTCTTCTTCTTTACCTGCTCTAACTCGAATTTTATACAGCCTCAATGTCAATGCATGGGAATTAATGTTCTGCATAGGGTTCCTTGGTGCATCAATGTAAATTCTCTTCTTCTTCTTCTTCTTCCTATTTTCCTATGTAATTTATGATATCTCTTCCCCTTTGAATACACATTTTTGTGTTGTTTGCAGAGTTAGGGTGGCCAATGAATTAGGCAGAGGGAATGCAAAAGCATTGAAATTCTCAATAAAAACAATAATGAGCACTTCAGTCTGCATTGGGGTTACATTCTTTGTTATATGCTTAGTGTTTTGGCCTCAAATTGCCCACTGGTTCACCACTAGTGAACAAGTTGTACAAGTTGCATCATCTCTCTCAATCTTCCTTGCCATCTCAATGTTGTTCAACAGCATTCAAATAGTACTAGGTGGTAAGAAACCAACACTTTTCCAATTCAAATAGTACTAGGTTGTAATATGATGATGTTTCGGACAGCGATGGACCGAGGAGGGCTGGCAAAGGCAGTCGTCCTTTGAAAATTTCAAATTCCCATATATTATAGATATTTACTATTAATAATCCGTTTTCGCCTCTTAACATAAAGCCTATACCATTTCTGATTTCAGGTATAGCAGTTGGGGCTGGATTTCAAAGTGTGGTGGCAATGGTGAACTTGGGATGTTATTATGGTGTGGGAGTGCCTGTTGGAGCTGTGCTTGGTTATGTGTTGAACCTTGAAGTTATGGTAAGAACAAATACATTTTTGGATAAATTATGCGTTTAGTATCTAAACTATCAGTTTTGATTCGTTTTAGTACCTAAATTTTCAATTTTTTTCAAAACCATACCTACCATTTAGTTTTTGTTTCATTTTAGTACTCATCATTAAAAGCTTAACACGTTTAGTACCTAAAATTTAGTATTAAAACAGACCAACACTGATAATTTAGATATTAAACGCGTTGTTTACTCTAATATTTTATTGGAAGGTTAAGTGAAACTTTATGGTTGATCAAGTTGTGATGTTTATTTTAACAGGGACTATGGATAGGGTTGCTTAGTGGTGTGGTATTACAAACAATGATTCTAGTGTTCATAATATGGAGAACAAATTGGGATGAACAAGTTAACAAGGCTTCTCAACGTCTCAAACGTTGGCTTGTGGACGATGGACAACATAATCAAACCCTACCTCAACCTTAATTTGTACTTGTTTCATCTAGAAGTTTTTTTTGTAAGCGTGCTTAAGATAATTAGATGGGAGGTTTCCTTATATTTATTATATTTTGCCCTCCCAACATTTTTAAGATATAGATTTGGATTCTATTAAAAAAATCAAATTTGGATTCTTCAGAATTTTTTCGTATAATCAATCATTTTCGATCTATTGATCAACTAATCTGGATCGGATACTGCAAAGGTGAGGACGACCCTCTCAACTTAATTTGTTTCATTCGTAAACGTTAGCATTCAAACCCTTAACCTTGCTTAAGGGATCTAGTGTCTCATTCCACTAGACCAACTGATTTTTGGTAGATTCTTTAGAATTTTAAGCTCCATTTGAATTTACAAAATATTTTATGTTTCCTTTTTTATTTTTATTTTCAGAAAATATTTTTCATTTTTAGTTTCTGAAAATTAAAAAACACGTTTGATTAATATAAATAAAAACTTAATTTATAAATGAAAATAATAAAAATATATTTGACATTTAATTTTTAAAAAAAAGATAAATCAATAGTTATTAAATAATTAAATTATAATATAATTATTAAAATAATTTATTATATAAAATTAACATGTGAGTTATGTAAATATAAAATAATAAAGTTGAAAAGAAATTTCATAACACAAAATTATTTTAGTTTATAATAAGAATATAATGTTGATGCATATTGGACATCCATTAAATTAAAATATATATACATAAAATTATTGTTATAAGTAAGAACACACAAAAGTATCATTAAAATAAAATATTTGTTTAGCGGTATTTGAGGTCCTCAAACTTTTGCAAAAAGAAATTTAGTATAGCCCCTAAACTTTTTTTTGCACTCAATGTTACTCTTAAACTAAGACAAAAATAATCTAACCTTTTGATCAACGAAATCAAGTGTTGATCATCACGATGCTTACAAGACAGATCAAGAAGCTTGTATGACAATCTACAATGTTGATGTGACTATTCTCGATATTGTTGTGGTATTACACGAATGACGATGATGTAGTATATGGGTTTAATTGATTTTTTACCTAAGTTTGAGGCCTAATTGATTTTTTTTAAATTGAGGACTTATTTAAATTTTTAGAAAAACTAAGAAATTATTTGAATTTAAAATATAAAGTATAAACACTTATTAAGATATTTAATTCATTAAATAAAAAATATTACAAAACTAAATTATTAAAAAAAATCAGTTTAAATACAACACTCAGTGTAAAAAAGTTCAAGGACCACATTAATTTTTTTTTTGTAAAAGTTTGAGGATTTCATATACCATTAAGTCAAAAAATTGTTGTTAAAATAATTTAATTCATTAAATACAAAAATATTACAAAACTAAATTATTAAAAAATTAGTTTAAATACCACACTGAGTGTAAAAAAAAGTTTAAGGACCAATGATTTTTTGTAAAAGTTTGAGGATTTCAAATACCATTAAGTCAAAAAATTGTTGTTAGAATAATTTAAATTTGTGTAAGTTAAATTAAAATATAGATCCAATATTTTTTTATTTTTCATTTTTTTTGTAAGGAAATAAATGTATCAAAGACACTTATATGTCATGGGCTTCTTCTTCTTGAATCACGTGTTCCATTTCAGCAGGCGGGGCTGGGAGGAGTTTAACACCCACAGACCGATACGGGTAACCCGATCCGATTCGAGGTGTCACATTAGGACCACCGGAGCGACCCAGCGTAAAAAAATCCCAAAAAATTTAAAATTTCTGTTAAAGCGCGTAATATCATAGAACAATTTATATATTAAAATAAAATTTAAAAATATAAAAAATAAAACATATTTCAGACTCATATATAAAAACAGAATACAACCTACATGCTCCCTAATCACATGCACCGTACTCCACAAGCAACGCGGTGGAACTCCTTTATTGATGTCGATAGTTGCACTAGTTTGATTATTTTAACCTGAAATTGTGAGTAAAAGAGTGAGTTTTGGGAAGCTCAGTAATACAGAACTACCAAGTGATGTTGAATGACATGCAGATAAAAGGAACATCATAAGTTTTCCTTATTGACTCAGTCATCTATAGATTTTTGTAATGAGCTAAGGTTCCACTGATATTTTATCGAGTAAAAGCCATGAAGATTTCAGTTCATAGGAAACATTCAGAGTACCAAGTTTTCAGAAGATCGGAATAGGATGTCTAGTGTGTTCCAACCAAAACCAGTGTAAATGCACATATCTTTTTAAAACAATAACAATTTAAAACATGTTTTTAAAAACCATAGTAATACCCCCAACCAAACATCGTTATGCAGTTCCCCAGAACTACATCCATAAGGACTTACCCTAAGTACACAACAGATGAGCCACCACCCTAAGAGAATGCCTTGGGGCCTATGGGCCTACCCAAGGGTCACCTTAGGTCCGTAAGGATTTACAAGCTTGATCAGAGCTGAACCTCCATACTTCATCTGGATCGTGATCCAGTAAAATCTCGTAAGCGTGACAATGAAATAAACCAAATAACTACCCTCCACCCGTACACCATAGGTAGTCCCATGATTAACCCAAGGGAGTGCCTTGGGGCCTAGAGCCTACCCAATAAAGTTTCTCGGGGCCTCGGAACCTACCCAAAGGTCACCTTAGGTTTGTAAGGATTTACCAACTTGATCAGAGCCGAACCTCCATACTTCAGTCTACCCAAATAATGTCCCAATAAAATAGTTCAAGTAGTAACTAGTAGATTTCATGGTCCATAAATTAGGAACGATCATATTTTCCAGTGAAAATAGAAAACTAGATAACACATTTCAGGTAACCATATTTCATAAACCAGTAGATTACATGATCCATAAATCAAGAACGATCATATTTTCCAGTGAAAACAGGTAACCAAAGAACATATTTCAAGTAACCATGGTTCATAAACCAATAAATCAGTGATTTCGTAAAATCACGTTTAAAACAGGTAGAACATTTGCATGTCACATAAGGAACACACTAGAGGATCCATATATTAATCGGATATACTTGGAATTTATCAGGTAGGGAACTATGAAACTTTTGTAATTTAATAGAATTTCAGAATCAAGATCCCTAAAAAAGGGGAGGTTTGATAGCTAACTGATTAATCATTCATTCGAGAAATGATTTATCAATATCATACAATATTCATATATTTTTCGTAGGCAATTGAGTATCAGAAAGGCATTTAGAATCATTTACATCATAATTATTGAAGATTTAGAGATAACATGAGTGTTCCCATTATTCAGGCAAATCAGAGGCATTTTAGACATTTGATTCTTAGAGAATTCTTAGTAATTTAATCTAATAAGAGTATAGCGATGATTTGTGGGATTTAAGATTATATATTAATTATCATGATTTTGAGTCCAATAGAACCAACAATCCCAACACTGCGATATTTGTCAATCATTTGGACTATGATACTTCACTATTATTCACTTCTTATTACTGACTGCACCAGCTGATCTGATCAATATCAAAATCATCCTTGACCAGTTCTTGAGGAGACGAATAGGTATTCTGTTGGTATTTATTTCATTTCCACATTGTAATAGCATCCCAAAGTGTCTGACAACTTGGGTCGTGCTCCATAACCTTTAGAGGCAGTACATCATTTAGGTTCATCTATGTTCCCATAGTCTATCCAACGACATTCACTTAATCCAAGTCATAAAGGTATTTAGGTCATCTCGGTATTCGGGGTTATTTTAGTCATTTTGGGGTCCAAGCACATTAGTTATTTCAAAACTTGAGATTAATTCATCATTTAAATACTTATGTGACGTGTTGCACTTCCAGTAATCTAATCTTCAATTGATCATTTAAAAACAAGGGAGTCACTATATTAAGAATTTTCAAATGTAGAAGTTTATTTTTTTGGGGTTTTTCAAATAGATTAGGAATTTAATCAGTGATTCCAAGGTTCAAGCGAATCAAAATTTGAGTTCTCATGTCATCTCCATTATCATATTCATCCATAGTCCTTTTTACATTTTAAGCTTATTATCGAAATTCCATTCAATTCTGTAAGTGGCGTTACTTTCGATAAATTAGACTTCAAAGTATTCTAGGTCCTTTAGAGTTCAGGGTATTTTGGTCGTTTGATCTTTGGAGGTTATTTTAGTTATTTCGTAGCTCGAAGACATTTTGGTAATTCAGATCAATCCAAACATATGTATCTTTTCTGGTAAATTGGTCATATTACAATTCAAAGTTATTCCAGTCCTTTTCTTCAGTCAGTTCTTTCCATTTAATTTAATTTTTCTGAATTATTCAAACAAGAATAATACTTTCGCTCTCAGGTCAGTCCAGGCCATTTTTACCCCATGGGGGCAATTTTGTAATTTTATACTCAGGTGATTCCGGTAATAAACCTTTTAACGAAAATAATTAGAATTTAAAAATTCTGATGTCATTGGCTCTTCAGATTAATCATTGTACTTGAAATCATTTCCTACAAGTATTATAATTCCTTTAGGTAATTCAATCGAGTCTTAACCAATTTATCATTTTAACCGTATTCAATTTGAGTCCATCCATATTCAAACATACATAAAAGACCAATCATATACATTCATGCATTTATCCATTATCAACATGTTCCATAAAGCATGAAAATAGGTAGTAAAATATTACCTTGATTTTTGTTCTCCACCAATCAAACATTTAAACTCCATTCGATCACTCTCGGCTTGAATTCAATGTCCAAATATTCCTTGGATACATAGCAACCGAATTTACGTCAGAAACTGAACTTAATTGAGAAATCTAATTGAATCCGAAGATAAAACACTGAAAAATAGCTTACCGGGTGCGAATTTGGCAAAACGGACTTCGGATTCGGACTCAAGACGTCGAAAAACATAAACTATGACTTTTCAAAAATTTTGACTTTTCGATCAAAGTCAACAGTCAAAGTCAATGGTTGACTCAGACGAGTTGACTCAGTCCGGGTTGACTCGGTCGGGTCAACCAGACCTGGCCCAGAACGATTTGACTTGATCAGTTCGGTTCTGCTAGACCGGTTCTAAAAGCTTCTTGGACCGGTGGACGAATCCCACGCGCACTGTCGACGCGTGGCGTTGTGTGCGAGGACGACGGGGGTCGGTTTGACCGACCAATTCTTCCTACAAGCAATCAGACACCAAAACAACTCAAAATAACCCATATTCAAGCCAAAACATCGGGAAAAATAACCGAATCAAACGATCGGATGTTTACCCACGGCGGACGGCGAGAACGATGATAGTGCGGCGACCCAAGGGTCAGGTTTTGATCGAAACTGGACGGGGAACACAATGTTGGGGGCGGTGAGACACAACGGTCTATGGTTTGGTCGGACTTGACGTAAAACTAAGGCGATCGGGGTTAGGTTACTCGTCAAAGCTCTGTGGCTAAAATCACGACGATATACGTCGTTTCACGGGAGAATGATGGAGGGGTATTGGTCTTCTGTCGACGATGAAATGAACGGGGGTTGTGGCGCAAGCTGGGGCGGTCGGACGTCGGTGGATTGAGGTGATGAAAGTGAACGACGCTAGGGGTTTGGGGGAAATTAGGAAATAATTTGGGGGGTTTATGTTCTTCGAAACCGGGGGTTTCACCGGGTTTATTTTTCACTGCCAACAGAAAATGGGCAAATTTAGGGTTGGGTCTCCGAATTTCTTACAACTTTCTAAAACTGATTATAAGTTTCAAAAACTTATAATTTAACCCCTAAATTGGGATGTGACAAGGAGATGCACATCTATGTCCGATTGTTTAGCTAGCTTCGCCAGGGAGTATGCTATCCTATTTCCTTTGCGTGGTACATGTTGAAATTTCACAGTCCACTTTCTCTTGCATAATTCCCGAATGTGAAGGAAAATAGAGGGCCACCCATTATGGTTGGGTTTACGCTTCAAGCCATGTATAACTTCCAGGCTATCCTTCTCAACTATTAGGTTTGTTGCGCCTATTTCCCACACATTTAGCATGCCTATGTAGGCTCCCCATAGTTTTGCTTGTTGGGAAATAACCGAGTAAAAGTAATTTACCTATAACCAGATTAATGAGAATGTGAAATAAAAGCGGAAAAATAATATCCGAAATTGATAATGGAGTTCAGCCAATTATGCATACGTCTCCGGACTACTGCAAATCTTTTACTAAGAGAAAAAATTTACAGGTGTTTACAAAACACTCACTACTCACAAGAAAGCTCTCTAGTATTGGGAGAAAAAATGATTTGGGATGATTTTGAAGCTAAATAGGTTAGGGTATTTATAGTTGAAGCTTAAGGACTAATCTTGTAAATACCCTAAAGTTTAAAGACTCAATTTTATAATTATCCCTTTGCCAATTTCAACAATATTGGCTGCCCACTTTGAAGTCAAAAACTGCCGTCTAATTTGAAACTCAGTCGGCCATTTAGAATGCCATGCAATAATTGTCAACTTTTCCTGCCATCTAGAATACCATGCAATAAGTGTCAACAATCTCCCACTTGAAGACTGATTTTAATTTGTCTTCACACCTCGATCAATGCAACATCTTTTCTGGTCTTGTTATTCTAGCATGCCAACTGAAGCTGAACACAGCTTCAGTTTGTACGTAGTCACTGTCTTTGTCAACATGTCTGCCGGATTTTGAGCTCCACTAATCTTTTCAAGTTTCAAAATCCCATCTTCCAAAAGAGACCGGATAAAATGATATCTCAATTGTATGTGTTTGGTTCTGGAATGAAAAGATAGATTCTTCGCTAGATGGATAATACTTTGACTATCACAATACAAGACATTGTTTTCTTGTTTATTGTCTAACTCTTCCAAGAAACTTTGGAGCCAAACCATCTCCTTGTTGGCTTCTGTAACAACGACATATTCTGCTTCAGTTGTGGAGAGAGCAACTATCTTCTATAGTTGAGAAATCCAACTCACTGCAGTACCTCCTAGAGTATAGACATACCCTGTTGTGCTCCTTCTGATGTCAACGTTTTCGGCTAAGTCAGCATCTACATAGCCTGTCAGTATCGTATCTCCACCTTTGAAATAAAGTGCTTTGTTTGTAGTACCCCGCAGATATCTGAGGATCCATTTGACTGCTTCTCAGTGTACCTTGCCCGGATTATTCATGTACCTGCTAACAGCTCCCACTGCTTGAGAAATATCTGGTCTGGTACAAACCATGGCATACATCAGACTTCCAATTGCTGAGACATACAACACCTTCACCATGTGTGCACGTTCTTCCTCTATCTTTGGTGACTGTTCTTTGGAGAGTCTAAAATGAACACCTAAAGGTGTACTTACTGGTTTAACATCTTGCATGTTGAACCTGGAGAGTACTTTGTTGATGTACTCAGCTTGTGATAGCATCAAAGTCCCCGACTTTGTGCCTCTCTTAATCCTCATCCCAAGAATCTGCTTTGCAGCGCCCAGATCTTTCATTGCAAACTGCTTCGACAATTTTTGCTTCAAGTTTATAATCTCTTGCATGTCTAAACCTGCAACAAGCATGTCATCAATATACAACAATAAAATAATGAAGTAGTTTTCGAACTTCTTGATGTAGCAGCAATGATCTGCTTGGCATCTGGTAAAACCACTGCTACTCATGAAGCTATCGAACTTCTTGTACCACTGTCTAGGAGCTTGTTTTAAACCATACAAGCTCTTCTTCAACCTGCATACCAGGTTTTTCTTGCCTGCCTCTATGAAGCCTTCTAGCTGCCTCATATAGATTTCTTCCTCCAAATCACCATGAAGGAAAGCTATCTTCACATATAACTGCTCAAGATGTAGATTCTCTGCAGCTACAATTTTCAACACCAGTCTGATTGTAGACAGTTTCACAAGTGGAGAGAAAATTTCATTGTAGTCAATACCTTCTTTTTGCTGAAAACCTTTTACAACCAATCTTTCTTTTTAGCATTTACTCCCATCGTGCTCTTCTTTGATCCTGTAAATCCACTTGTTATGGAGCGCTTTCTTGTCTGGCGGTAATTCAGCTAATTCCCATGTCTGATTTAACATAAGCGAGTCCATCTCATCTTTCATGGAAGAATCCCACTTGACTGAATCCTCCACCCATATTGCTTCATCAAAGCACTCTGGTTCGCCATTGCCAGTCAGCAACAAGTAGTGAAAAGAAGAAGAATAACGCTGGGTTGGTTTAGGAATTCTGGAGGAGCGTCTCAATTCTGGTGTGCCTGGTTCTTCTTGAACTGCTTCAGGACTGATCTGAACATTATTTCGAGAAATCTCCTCAAACTCAGCAAATTCCTTTGTTTCAGCTTCGGTATTGGAGCTACTTGATTCAATGGTTGACCTGTCTTTGTACATCAAATTTTCATTGAAAATGACATCTCTGCTTCTGATGATCTTTCAATTTTTGTAGTCCCAAAACCGGTAACCGAACTCATCACCACCATAACCAACAAAGACACATTTTGTTGGACTTAACATCAAGTTTACTTCTTTCAACAGAATTTATGTGTACATAAGAAATACAACCAAACACTCTTAAGTGTGAAAGGTTTATTTCTTTCTTGCTCTAAACTTCCTCTGGTATTCCATCGTCCAAAAGAACTGAGGGCCCACGGTTGATCAGGTAAGCTACAATGTTGATAGCTTCAGCCCATAGCAATTTGGGCAATCCGATATGTATCCTCATGCTTCTGGCACGTTCATTCAGAGTTATGTTCATGCGCTCTTCTATGCCATTCTGCTGCGGTGTCATGGGAACTGTTGTCTCCATATTAATCTCATTGTTTTTGCAAAAATCTCTGAATCTATTATTTATGTACTCTCCTCCATTATCAGACCTCAACCGCTTGACTTTCAAACTAGTCTCATTTTCCACCATGGCCTTCCATTTTCTGAAGGTATCAAAGACTCCTGATTTCTTCTTCAGAAAATAAGCCCACACCTTCCTTGTAGAATCATCGATGAAGGTGACTTAATATAGTGAGCCTGCAAGAGATGGAACTGGAGATGGTCCCCATACAACAATATGAACCAACTCTAACTTTTTTGCCTTGGGTGTCTTTCCAATCTTTACAAAATTGACTTTCTTTTGTTTACCAAAGATGCAATCCTCACATAGTCCGACATCTACACTCTTTAGATCCGGCAACTTCCCTTTTGACAAAAGTGTCTTCATCCCTTTCTCGCTCATATGGCCAAGCCTTTGGTGCCATAGGTTTGATTTTCCATTAGCATCTGCTACTGCAATGATATTCTCTAAATTTGAGGTTACATAGAGAGTACCAGTCTTCTTACCACAAGCAATGACGAGTGCTCCTTTGGTAATCTTCCATTCATAGCATGAAAAGGTTATAATATATCCTTCTCCATCAAGCTGTCCTACAGAAATCAAATTTCTTTTGAGGCCAGGAATATGCCTCACTCCTTTCAGCTTCCAGGTGGTCTGGTTTGGCAGCTTTAGTCGGATGTCTCCTTTTCCGACGATCTTCAAGGTTTCATCACCAGCTAGATGAACCTTCCCAAAATCACCACTAACATAGTTCTCCATGATTTCTTGGCATGGGGTAGAGTGTAAAGATGCCCCGGAATCCAAGATCCATGATTCAATCGGATTGTTGACGCTTAGAATCATGGCATCACCTGTCTCCTCTGTCATGTTGGCAAATTCCTGTGCGCCTGTATCTTTCTTCAGTGCTCGACAATCTCTTTTAAATTGACCCTTCTTGCCACAATTATAACAGGTAAAATCTTTCTTTCCCGTTCTTGTTTTTCCCCTTCTAGATTTCGATCTGCCACGATTTGAATTTCTTTCTGAAGTTCTCCCTCTAGACTTCGTGTGCAAGGTTGAGGAGCTTGATGCTTCACCCGGTTCTCTCCGTCGAATTTCTTCACTCAATACCAGATCCCGAACATCGTCGAATTTTAATTTGTTGTTTCCCGACGAGCTGCTGACTGCTGTAACAGTAGCATTCCAACTGTCTGGTAGAGATGATAAGAGAATTAAAGCTCGAACTTCATCATCGAATTCAATTTCCACGGAACTCAACTAGGTTGTGATTGTGTTGAGTTCATTTAGGTATTGAGTCACTGATGCCCCTTCCGTCATCCGCAAATTGAATAATCGCCTCATCAAGTGAACTTTGTTTGAGGCCGATTACTTCTCATACAAACTGGAGAGAGCCGCCATAAGACCCGCCGTGGTCTTTTCCTTTGCTATGTTAAAAGCAACATTGCAGGATAACGTCAGTCGGATAACTCTGAGGGCTTGTCTATCGAGAAGAGCCCAGTCTTTATTCTTCATGCCCTCTGGTTGCTTTCCTGAGAGAGGTTGATATAGATTTTTTTGGAACAGAAAATCTTCAATCTGCATCTTCCAAAAGCCAAAGTCCGCACCATCGAACTTTTCAATTTTCACCTTACCTTCGTCTGTAGCCATCGCTCCCACTCGAATCTGGCTTCGTTTGGATCGTTTCTGACAATTCTTGTGAACCACCGTGTATTAGAACACCTCCGTCGACAAATTCGTATCGCCGACAAATTTTTTACTATTCACAAATTTCACTATTCATGTGAATAGTAATGAATAATAATGAATAGTAACCTCGCAAAAAAAAATGACAAAATTCACAACCAAAAGCTCTGATTACCAGTTGTTGGGAAATAACCGAGTAAAAGTAATTTCTCTATAACCAGATTAGTGAGAATGCGAAATAAAAGCAGAAAAATAATACTCAAAATTGATAACGGAGTTCAGCCAATTATGTCTACGTCTCCGGACTGTTGCAGATCTTTTACTAAGAGAGAAAATTTACAAGTGTTTACTAAACACTCACTACTCATAAGAAAACTCTCTAGTATTGGGAGAAAGAAATGATTTGGGATGATTTTGAAACTAAATGGGTTAGAGTATTTATAGTTGAAGCTTAGGGACTAATCTTATAAATACCCTAAAATTCAAGGATTCAATTTTATAATTATCCTTTTTCCAATTTCAACAATATTGGCTGCCCACTTTGAATTCAAAAACTGCCGTCTAATTTGAAACTCAGTCGGCCATCTAGAATGCCATGCAACAATTGTCCACTTTTCCTGCCATCTAGAATACCATGCAATAATTGTCAACACTGCTTCTAGCACCGAACTTATCCCAATGAATTTATGGAACCCTTTTATCCATTTCCCATTATGATCTCTTAACACCCCTCCGCATGCTGTAAACCCAATCGTTGGGTCTCTTCTTGCGTCTGTGTTGGCTTTTATCCATCCAATGGGGGGTTGAGATCATTTTATTTGTTCTCTCCTGTGGTCCGACTTTGTAGCTGTTTATTCTTTGCCAGTGGCTTTTTGACAGCTTGGTCTGCTTTTGCATACATCTCTCGTAGCTTGCGACTCCTTTCCAAAACTGTTCCGTTGTCTTATAGTGTGGTGTTGAAGACTGTTGCATTCCTAGACAGCCATAGATTCCACAAAACTGCTCCAAATAACAGGTTCTAATTTTGGCCGTTACTTATGCTATTGGTTGGTGTTGTTAAGTTCATCAGGATCCAGTTTTGAATGTCCATGGATAGGAACTCATTTATTTTATCTTGGGTGAATTCACGAGATAATGTTCTCGAATTTTTTTTTCACGATATGGTGCACATCCCAGATTAATTGCTGGAATGGGGTGAATTCAATAGTGATCGCCATAGGATGCCATGCAATCCAGGCGATCTTGTAGGATGCCATGTAATCCAGGCGACATACGGGGTGACATACGAGGGTGACATACGAGCCATATACGAGCCAATGGGGAGCATGCAGGGTGACATACGAGGGTGACATACGAGCCATATACGAGCCAATGGGGAGCATGCAGGAATAGAGAGGTCGCCATGCAGCCTAGGCGACCTTGTAGGTCGCCATGTAGTCCCGGCGACCTTGTAGGTCGCCATGTAATCCCGGCGACCTTGTAGGTCGCCATGTAGTCCCGGCGCCATTCCCATCATCCATGCACATGCAGCCACATAGATTCCTTCACGTGCTCCCCGCTGCATGCCTACAGCTCCCAATGCATGCATGTGAACCATTTGAGCATTGCCATTGCTGCGTGAAATCAGCTGATGCTATCATAGCTGCAATTGTACAATTATTGGTGAAATAATTGAGGCAGCCGGTTATAAAAGAAAGAAAGAAAGAAAGGGAGAAGAGATTGCAGAAGAAAGGGAGAAGAGATTGCAGCCGAGAAAGAAAGAAAGGAGAAAGGAAAGAAAGAAAGGGAGAAAGGAAAGTAAGAAGAAGAAAGGGAGATAAGGTAAATTTTTTTATATTTAAATTAGTTTATTATTATAAATGTTTAATTTGTTAGTTTAGGGTTTAGGGTAAAATAAAAAGCAGTTAATTAGTTTGTTAGTTTAGGGTTATATGATTGTTAGTTTAAGTTATAGTATACATAAATTAAAAATTATTTAATTAGTATATGTTTGATAGTTATATAGTTAAAAAATAATTAATTAGTTTGTTTTGTTAATAGTTAGTTATATAAAAAAAATTATTTAATTAGTTTGTGTTAGTTAAATAGTTAAGTTATATTTGTTTGTTGAATTTATATTATATAAAAAATTAGTTAGTAAGTTTATTAGTAGTATATTATAATGAAAAAATAGTTTATTAGTTAGTTTTAGTTATATAAAAGAATATTTTATTAGTTGTTTAAGGGTTTAGCGTTTACGTTTAACTTATATTTTAAAAAGTTTAGTTTGTTAGTTTATTAGTTTATTATATTATAAGTTATTATATTAAAGTTTAGTGTTGTAAATTAGTTAGTTAGTTTATATTAGATTATATTAAATGATTTTTTAAATATTGTTGTTTAGTTTTTTTTTTACAGATTCATTCCAATGGCTGACCAAATTCCACTGTTGAGGCTTGACAATGAACATATTTCAAGTCATTTGGGAATAATGGTGAATAAAATATTTGTTTAATGAATTATAATTAATAAATATTTGAATATTATTTTATGATTGTGATAATTTTTTTGAAATATTTAATTGTAGGAGGACGAGCAGCGAGTCCTTCGTCTTCGACTACATAAAGTGCCCAAGCCACACCCACTAATAGAAGAAAATTTGCAAGAGGCTGGATTTTGGTATATAACATTTGTGCGAGATTACAAGTTGGTCCCATGTTTGATCAGTGCGTTGATTGAACGTTGGAGACCAGAAACGCACACGTTTCATTTGCCGTGTGGTGAATGCACGATAACTTTGGAGGATGTGGCAATGCAACTCGGGGTCCAAACTAATGGGATGCCGGTGGTAATGTCACATGAGTTTAATAAGGTGGAACAACTTTGCAACTTGTTTCTTGGGAAAGCGCCCGTACCACCAGAGTGTAAAGGGTGGCGGGTGAGGTTGTCATGGTTGAAGAATGAATTTCAACTTCAATCAAATAGTACGGAGCACGAAATTATATATGCAACAAGAGCATATATATTACAATTGATTGGGGGAATTTTGATGCCTGATAAATCCGGTAGTTATGTTCACACTCAGTATCTTCTTTTTTTAACAAATTTTGAGAATCGTAGGCAATATAGCTGGGGTTCGGCGATATTGGCGTTCTTGTATCGTGAGATGTGCAAGGTGTCATTAGTCGTGAATGATAATAATACAGTAGAAATCGGTGGATGTCTGTTGCTGCTACAATCATGGGCTTGGCATAGACTTCCGTTTTTGACACCGATTAGTCGGACTGCGGTTGACTTTCCACTTGCCGGAAGGTAATATGAATCCTCTATTTTAATATAAAATATTAATTAAAAAAATATTTATTTTGATTAAAATTATTGAACAAAATGTCTCTATTTTTGTTTTGATTGATATACAGATGGAGGCATAAAATTGAAGGCACAGGGTTGGTGCACAACAACATTAAAGAGTTCAGGTTGAAGATCGACATTAAGGCCAAAAAGGAGGTATGCATAATTTGTATTTTTTAATTATTATTTAAATTAACTATATTATTTGATTTAAATAAATTTTATTGTTTTTGTAATTTTACAGTTTAATTGGAGACCATACATGAATGAAGAATTATTTGCGTTGATACCGTACGATATTTTAGATGAGTTTCAATATTGGTGTGCTGTTACACCATTGATCAATTTTGCTTTTGTTGAGATCCAATTTGGGGATAGAGTGCTGAGGCAATTCCACTTCCACCAACCTATTCCGCGGAGTCCATGGGATCATGACCTCCTCCAAAACTTAGATGGTCGTCGTCCAGTGAATTGGGTTGAGACGCATGACGACCTGCACAGATTTGATGGTCGTCGTAAAGAAAGCGTTAATTGGGTTGAGAAGCATGCAACCTACATTAATGCTTGGAACAATAGGGCTTCATTCATGCCAACTCTTGACGCCATTCAAGACGACGACTTTAATTTTGAGACTTCGGCTTACCTTGCTTATTTTTTGGATAATGGAAAGCCGTTCCTCACAACAATAGTAGAGAGGCGACAATTTTTGAGGTTTAAGAAAAGATTTGGTAAAGCAAAATACTCTCTACCGAGTGGGAGTGGGAGTTCATCTCTACAAACTGAAGCGGAAATGACCGATGTGGATAATAGCGCACCACAATCGTTGCATCACGCAGTTGATGATTCTACTGGCCCGGCATACATACCAGAGTTTGTGCAGCCTGAGGCACCCATCTATTCTCCTACGTTTTCGTCGACGTATGACTTTAAACACATGACAGTTCAAATACCCCCAATGAATGAGGGGGATGGGTACAATACTCCTGAGCCACAACGGCCACAACGTATCAGACGTCCGCCCCGACATTATCATTCAACAACACCCCGACATCGACAACAATTGTAAACTCGTTTGCTATTTATTACAAATTATTTATTGAAATTAGACTACTTTTTTTAACCTTAACAATGATTTTTAGTATCAAATCATTACTAGTATCAAATAATTAAATATTTAGTAAATCAACTATTTTAAATCATTAGTATCAAATAATTAAATATTAACAATAAATCCTTATTAATAATAATTAGTAAATCATTAGTATCAAATCATTAAATATTTAAAAATCATTAATAAATTCGACTATGTATAAATTTAAACTCAGTAATCCACACTTGTACACTCATTTGTTAGTATTCTATAATTATTAGTAATAATTATTAAATCATTAATATTAAATCATTATTATAAATAATTACTAAATAATAACTAAATAATTATTATAAAATCATTATTATAATGATTATTTTCAAATCATTACTAAATCATCAAATCATTAAATATTTAAATCATTATTAAATCATTTTTATAATGATTATTACTAAATCATTATTATAATGATTATTATCAAATCATTACTATAATGATTATTATCAAATCATTACTAAATCATCAAATCATTAAATATTTAAATCATTATTAAATCATTTTTATAATGATTATTACTAAATCATTATTATAATGATTATTATCAAATCATTACTATAATGATTATTATCAAATCATTACTAAATCATCAAATCATTAAATATTTAAATCATTATTAAATCATTTTTATAATGATTATTACTAAATCATTATTATAATGATTATTATCAAATCATTACTATAATGATTATTATCAAATCATTACTAAATCATCAAATCATTAAATATTTAAATCATTATTAAATCATTTTATAATGATTAATAAATACATAGAAATACATATATGATTACTAATGATGAGGCCTATATCTTGGTAAATTAGGACAATTGTTTTTTGAATGGCCTTCACCCCTACATAATCCGCATCTCTTTGCTTGACCTCTCTCTATAGCATGAAAATCCATACTGGTATGAATTCGAGTGGACTCAGGTCGACTCTTTGGACTTCTGCGAAGCATTGGATTTGGTAGCCATTCATCATGATCCTTTTTGGGCCAATATGATTCATTCGGGATCTGTCTGAACACATAGCTGTAGACATTTAATATCCTACGTAGGTGGAAGCATTCATCAACATAAGTGTATGCGCTTACACCAGCATACATACATGCAGCGACTGCATGAGCACATGGATATTTCCATGCCTGAAAACGACCACAATCACACCATTTGTGTCGTAAATCAACTCTAAATGTTTGGTCTTCTCCTCCGACGTTACGACGTATGCACGACACGACAAAAGTATGACCAACTCGGTCGAAATTATGAACGACCATTGATGTTGCCAATCGCTCATTTGCTTCCATTGATTCCACCACTGTAGGAGCCCAAGTTTTACCTCTATTTATGAGACTCTCAATTTCCTTGCCTTTGTCCGACCAAACTTTACCCAGTCTAAAGTACGTCTCTTTCACCACACTCGCTATTGGGAGATGGCGTGTACCTTTTAGTACCGAATTAATGGCCTCAACAAGGTTTGTGGTCATATGTCCGTATCTCCGACCTTCATCGTATGCTTGCGACCATTTTTCCCGCGGTATTTTTGAAGCCCACTTCCAAACACGCTGATCATCGTAAAATACCTTCAAATTCTCCAATCTCTTGTCAAAATTTGGTCGACGTAGTTCGTATCCTGTTCCATAATATATTGTGTTAAACCGCAATTAAAAAAACCACGTAAAAAATACACAAATATTGAAAATAAAACTTACCCATGCTGACTATCTCGCTACAAATATGTGCGTTATGAAACTGGTCGATACTATTCTTGCCAATATGACGGATACAAAATGTCGGATATGCATACGGAGGTATCCAACGACTTCCTGGTCGTTCAATTGCCGCCAAAATACCCGTTCCTCTATCGGATATCAAGCAAACTCCATCTTCACGAACGACATATTGACGTAGATTGGTCAGAAAGAAATCCCAAGCCTCTGTTGTCTCTCCCTCAACAATGGCGAATGCAATTGGGAAGATATTTCTCTCACCATCTTGAGCAACTGCCATCAAAAGTACATGCCTATATTGACCATACAACCACGTACCATCTACTTGGATCATACGTTTGTAAAATGGAAATCCTTCAATACATGCCTTGAATGCCCAAAATAGTCTATGAAATATTTTCTTCCCTGGTAGAAGTTGACCTTCTTCGTCATATGCGGGCATGGTTTGAGACTTCACTATAGTTCCTGGGATAAATCGCTTCATTGCTTGTAGCAAATGTGGTAGCTCATTGTACGATGTATCCTAATCTCCATACGTCAACTTCATTGCCTTCATTTTCGCATTCCACACCTTGCCATATTTTACTTGATATCCAAATTGGCTTCGAATAGATGCAGCTAACACTGAACAAGATATCCTTGGATCCTTTTCAACCATCGCCTTCACGTATTCACATATTACATCGGAGTCCAATAGTCGGTGGTCTTGTTCGATGGAGTTTCGCAAACATGTGTGCGAACCATTGTACCTCGTGATGACCCAAACATCGTGCCTTTGATTTTTTGACACTCTGATCTTCCACTTGCACTCTGGGCCATATTTTACACACTTTGCGTATAGGGTTTTCTGGTTGGACTCTGCAACATGGACATCAACATGGCATTTGATGCAGTACTCTTTAATCGCCAGCGTAGCTTCATTTTTTCCTCTGAATTGCACCCCAACTGAAAATTCACCAGAATTATCGAATGATTCAGTCATTTGGTACGGAGGTAAATGTGGCATGTCTGGGAATTCAGGTGCCCTCATTGCATCATAATCTATCTTGTACATGTGAGGAGTAGCTTCATACGGTGTCGGAACTTCATCAATTGCACCTCCACCAAAAATATTTTCGTCGCCACCCAAAACGGGTTCTTCAGTTTCTTCATCTTCGCTTGAATCATCATGAATTTCTCCCCATCGATTTTCAGCGTCAATATCAACAACCAATTCCGGTATGTTTCTCGTCTCATACTCTGCTGTTGTAGATGTCCCCCCGACTTCATTTACACTTTCCAATAGTGCCATAAAACTGTTCGGGAACCTGTATGTCGGCTCCTCAAACTGACTATATAAAGCCATTTCAGATGGATTTTGAGCCACACCTCTTGATGACCCAGGAACATCACATATGTTACGCACATCAACAAATAATTCAATAACTGCTATATTGGTTGACTCATGTAATCCAACCATGGTTCCAATATCATCTTCTTCTTCAAGTGGAACTGCAGCATATCTGACTGGGTTAGAGCATATCATAAACCTATACCTCAAACCATCAACTGCAGCTCGAATTTTTCTTTCTATCTTATGCTTCATTTCTATAAATGTGATGTCTTTTTTGAACATCATATTTATTGGTTTTTCAGACTGAAAAACTACTCCGACCTCATTTTCCATAATCTGTCCATTATAATGGACAATCGTGAAAAAGTTGTTGCTCATTTCTCTACAAATAAAAAATAAATTAATTTAGATTAAAAAATTAGATAAGATAATTTCAAAAATTATTAAATATAATATAATATACTATTATATTAATGATCAAATAAAATTTATTATTTAACTTGATTGATTGCTTACTAATAAACCTAATAATGATTTGATAATTACTATTAATCTAATGATTTGATATTTAATGATTTAATAATAATATGATTTAGTCATAATCACTAATAATTATTTATTATAAATATTTAATGATTTAGATTTGATACTAATCATTTAGTAATTATTACTAATAATAATGATTAGTTTGATAATATTTTTTATTTTTTAAAAATAGCAAACAAATTTGTTAGGCAAAACTGTCGAGATAATGTTCTCGAAATAATTATTTCGCGAGATAATGCGTTGTCCGGATTATTTCATTCAATTAATTTTTACTTCTTACTAATATACACATACAATGTAAATTAAACAAAATATTTTTAAAACAACACTAAATATTTTTAAACACAATATTTTTTAAAACGGAAATTATCTCGCACAAATTAGTTTATATAATCTAATATAAACTTACTAACTAACTAATTTACACATACACAACATCAAAAATGGACAACAAAAAATAATAAATTACTCATGTCTTTATGCCTTCTTCCTTTACTTTCTTTTCCTGCCTTGTTTCTTTCTTCGAATCAATCTGTACGTGGGCAAATATTGTGAAATAATGTCCTTAAACTAATAAACTATTTCTTTATTATAATATAACTTAGTTAAAATAACAAACTAATTAAGCACTAATTAATTTTTTTATAATATAACTTCAACTTCAACGAACAACCTAATATACGTTTAAAGACACTAACAAATTAATTAATATTGTTTATATTTAATAACTTAAACTAAGAAACTAATTAACTAATTTTTTATATAATATAATATATAACTTAAACTAATAAACTAATATAATATAACTTAAACTAACAAACTAATAATTTATACTAACAAACTAATTAACTAGATTTTAGTTTTACCCTAAACCCGAAACTAACAAACTAATAATTTCATATAATAAACTAAATTAAACAATAAAAAAATTACCTCACGAACTATGTTTGAGCCTTTATCTTCTTTTCTTCTTCTTCCTTTTCTTTCTCTCGGCAAAGTTTATATGTGCTGGTTCTACTTGTGCTTCTACCCTAAACCCCATATCCTTTATATAAAGCAACTGAGCGTTGGACAGAGTCATTAAATTTGATTGTTGAAGCAAATAATATTAGCATTGCATCGTCTAACTATTGAGCATTGAAAGGCTGACAGCTAAATTAACGCTGCAATAACGTAACTATAGATGCAACACATACAGCTACGGGTGCAGGAATCTCTCAGCTATGATGCAACGCATGCATGCAGCTAATCTCCTAGACCTTGGTCGCCGAGACTCCATGGCGACCTACTTACCACGCCGCCGTGACCTACACCGTTCGACGTGCATGGCCATGCACAGTTCCCACGTCCCATGCACAGCATGCATCCCCTCCCCCATGCATTCCCACGTCCCATGTTGATTGCATGGCGACCTATTCCTTTGCAAAATACACACAGGTCGGTCGCTCCCCTCCCCCATGCATTCCCACGTCCCATGTTGATTGCATGGCGACCTATTCCTTTGCAAAATACACACAGGTCGGTCGCTCGGATGCCATGGCGACCTCCAAGGTCGCCCGGATGCCATGGCGACCTCCAAGGTCGCCCGGATGCCATGGCGACCTCCAAGGTCTCCCGGATGCCATGGCGACCTCCAAGGCCACTGTAGAATTCACCCCATTCCAGCAATTAATCTGGGATGTGCACCATATCGTGAAAAAAAAAAAATTCGAGAACATTATCTCGTGAATTCACCCATTTTATCATATATATATGTTACTATTTGAACTTTATTTATTTATAGGTTATGACATTTCTCTTACATATGCGAACGATAATTTTGTTGTGAGGTAAATATATGAAGACATCTCTCAATCACAAGGAAAGCGTGTTTTCGAGGATTTTTTGCAAAAAAAAATCCTTTTATAATCGATTGGTTTTTACTTTATCATATTGCTTATTTTATTACCTTATTTTACTCTATTTTATTTTATTTAGTATTATTATTTCATTTCGTTTCATTCTTTATTTATTTATTTATTTATTTATTTATTTTGTCTGTACTTTTAAAAATGTAAGGCAATGTCTTTTTTGTTAGAAGAATCCATGGAAAAGTCTTCTAACTATAAAGGAAGTGCATTTCCAATAATTGTTTATACAAAAAGCATTTGTTTATCTGAGCATTTTCTTGAAAATTAATATAATACTATGTTTTTTAAAATTAAATATATTATTAATAAAATTAAAGAAACACCATTTTGTGAGGGGAATCCATGCAAAAATCTCCTAACTATAAGGAAACGCATTTTCAAAGATTGTTCATACAAAATGATGTAATTTCTCTTTTAAAAATAAAAATAATCTTTTGGGATAAATAAATAGTTTTTCATGTTAGATTCTAATTATTCATAAAGTACATTATGACACCCATTGCGTTTATTATTTATCATCATATTTTTAATTTTACTAATTTCAAAGGTAATATTGTTTTGGTTTAAGAGAATTGACAAGTTAGTATCCTAACTCTAAAGGATGTCAATCTTTGTTGATTTTCTTGAATCGAAAGGACATCCTTTTGAACGTATTCGAAAGAATCAATTTTTCTTTCCTAATTAAAACCATTTTTGTAACAACCCGGAAAATTTAGAATAATATTAAATTGAAATTGGAGGTTAATTGTGAAAATTGGTAAATTATGAGGACTAAATTGAAAGTTTTGAAAATTTGAAGTCCATTTTAGAAGTTGAAGAAAATTAAATGACCAAGCCCTGAGTTATACCTTTGAGTGTCGGCAGGCTTTCCTTTTAAAGGAAATGAATTGGTTTCTGCGTGAAAACACAGAAAACCAATTCAGAAATTTCCTTTCTCCTACGCCAGTTTCCAACCTCGATTCCGACGCCGTCCGAATTTCGATCGTCGAGCGAGGAACAAACCCTTCAAATTAATTGAAACGAAACGCTGCCAAACGTCGGGAATTTCCAGTCAAAGTCTCGACGTTTTATTTAGCTCGATAGCTGGGAAAATCTCAAATTCATCACCGATCGTTGCTCCGTTTACGACACCTCCTGCACCATCGTGTTCCTTGTGCCGTTTCGAGTCCGCCGGTGTCAACCTTGTTTGCCGTCGATGGCGACGCGTGAGGAGGTGGAGCAATCAAAGATTCGGCTGAGTTGAAATCGAGCTCTCCACCGTTCAAAATTTTGAACCGATCGTTGTAAGTATCTCAAAATCGCTCAAAATAATTTTTAGAAATTTTTCCATAATTTTTTGAGCCCCGGAAGAGGTCGCACGCGCCGCCGCAGGGAGAGTGAGCAGCTGGAAAACCGGTTTGACTGGTCTGAACCGGTCTGACCCAACCCGACCGATCCGACCCGACCGTTGACCCAACCCGACCCGACCGTTGATCGTTGACCATTGACCGTTGACCTCCTTTGACCAAAACTTAAAATGGCTTTGACCAACCATTAAACGACCGTTAATCTTTTCCGAGTATACCTATTCTAATAGTTTTCGATGTCCTGAATCCGTTTCCGAAGTCTGTTTCTTCAAATTCGAACCCAAAGGCCTCCAAATCGATGGTCAAAGTGGTTGACTTTGACTTTGATCAAGAATTTAAATTTTTGAAAAGCCATACTTTATGTTTTTCGACGTCCTGATTCCGATTCCGCAATCCGTTTGGCCAAATTCAAACCCGAAATCCTCCAAATTTATAGTCAAACCCTGAAAATGCTTATATACTTAAGAATTTTAGCTTTGAACAATTAAGTAAGATTTGGGGCTGATAAATTATTATTGTTTGAAGGTACAAGAGACTCTCCAGATCGTTCGACAGCTCGACCCAGCTCTTCTAGATCAGTTAAACCACGTGTGCCAGTATTCACCCGTTCGAAAACTGTAACAGAGCGTGGTGAGACCAGCAATCAGTAGATCTACTATTTGAACCTATTATCGAGGTGTGTTCCCTACTTATTACTGAATTGTTTTATTGGTTTTAATATGAGGTACACTGAGTTCTTTGGTTACTATTTTATTGATGCACCAATTTAATGTGATGATTTATGGAATATGTGTCACGGTGCAATTGAACTTTTGGATTGAATTACAATAGTATAGCTCTGATCAAGCTAATAAACAGAACGGGCCTAATGTGACTCTTGGGGCCCCAAGATACATTAGGTTGGCTTCCTTTGCTGTATGCTTTGTAACATCCCAAAATACGGGTTAGTGACCAAAATTGTTAAATTTCAGAATATGGTGATTAAAGTATAATAGTTTAATAGTTTAATGATTTGTTCGGAAATATTTCCTAAAAGTTTATAGTAATTATCCAAAGAATTAAAGGGCAAAATGGTCATTAGACTTGAAAATTATAATTAAATGATATATATATATATATATGGATAAGGATGGGAGATTTTCCAGAAAAATCTCTTCTCTCTTTTCTTCTTCATTTTCTCTTCTCCACGTGTGAAGCCAAGCAAAGGTGAGTTTTCTCTTGAGCTGATTATGTGTTGAAATTTAAGTTTAGTTTTGATTATTAGATGCTAAGTAAGATTAAGGAAGGATTAATTTGCTTTAAAACAACAAAATGAAGAGTTTATGAGGATTTAAAGGTTTGGAGTTTTTGAATGAAATATCGAAATAAAGTTTATATTGAGAATTGAAAGTTGAATTTGACTTGTCATCAAGTTAATTAAGGGATAGGAAGTGTTAGAATAGGAATTTGAACATGTTGCAAAACTAGTATAATTTTTGCAATTACATAGGAATGACTAGATTTGAAGTTAAAGAAGTGATTATGGAATAGAAATAAGTTTAAGTATGTGTATTAAAGTTAGGAGTATTAAAAGAAGTGAAATAGGAAGGTTTGAGTTGAAAATTGATAATTTTCGAGCTTAGAATACAATTTCTGGGTAGAGGGAACCGATACCCTATGAATGGGAATCGATTCCCCCTCTTGAACAAAAAATTCCAGTACGTTCAGGGGGTATCGATTCCCCTGGGGGGGTATCGATTCCCCCTAAATAAAAATATAGAATTTGATTCATTAAACCGGTTTAAGTTATTAACATCAAGTTTAAAGTTTAGGCTTCTGATAGTTGTTTTGAAATGATATATTTATGTAGATATTGAGCCTAAACAAGTTCCGGAATAATCAAAGGATTATAATCGAATCAAAGCAAGGCTAAGGTGAGTGCAATTTAAATTGTACTTATGTGATTGATCAAACATTGGCTTGCGATGAGTCAATGATAGAGTTACTATGGTAAGAAGTAACTTATATAATGTTATGTGATTACTCTGTGTGCATTAGTACATAGAAATGGATGTATGTTTATATGTTACATGATTTACATGCTTACATGAAAAGGCAACATATGATATTAGATATGTGCTTACACATACATTTGGTATGTGATAGAAGAGAATGAACATGTGATTAGGAGATCAAGGATTACACGTACATGTGATACGTGACTGAAAAGAAAAGATATGTGTTTATAAGAGAAAGAATATGAATAAGTAATGTGAACGGTCATAAATGATAATGCCCATGTTATGTGATATGAGAGCTAGGGGTATAGTTGGCATGCCAAGGGTCGAAGGTTACCTATGTTCTTCGGGACATATGGACTGTTTACCTATGTTCTTCGGGACATATGGACTGTTTACCTATGTTCTTCGGGACATATGGACTGTTTACCTATGTTCTTCGGGACATATGGACTGATTACCTAGGTTCTTCGGAATCTATGGACTGGTCCTTCGGGACATTTATACGAGCTGTTGTGACAGCATAGTGGTGCACAACCTCAATGTACTCATATACCTTAAGTTCTCAAAAGTATACATGGGCTAATACATTGTCCTTACAGAGAGTAAATAAATAAATTGATTTGCTACTATGTATGTTTTGTTGTGAAGTAGTATATGTGTTCCATGGTATGTAGAGAAATGTTCGATATATGTATTTATACGATAAAAAGGTACTAAAAGTACTTGTATTATCTCATGTCATCATGTATACTGAATTATATGCGACTCGATTGAATGTTTATATTTATGATAAATGCATTATTATTATGTTTTTGCTTCACTAAGTCTATGACTTAGAGTGTAAGTGATTTACACGTAGGTACTGAGAAGCAGAAGGATCAAAGCTAAGTTCATAGTAACAACATATCTCTGCTCAAAGACCAGATCAGAAGTAAATTACACAGTATGTATTATTATGTGATAAATAGGTTGGCATGTAAATAAAGTAGGTAAATTAGGTATTTATGCTCTGATCGAGTTTTGTAATATTTTAAACATATTTATATAAGTACAAATGCAAAGAAATGAACTGTGAAATTTTTACGAGTGTTATGTACAATTTACGAAAATCACTGTAGCATGTTACTGTATTACTGTTCATATCGTATTTCACCGTTCATAAACACGTTTTTATCTCAAAATTTTATACCAAACATAATTGAATAATACATGATTGTATTTTCTTAATATAAATTCAAATGTTCAGTTATTTTACAAGAATAAAGGTTTTGAAAATGTCAATGTGACATCTCGGACTCGTATCCAGGTCGGGTACGGGTTGGGGTGTTACATGCTTAGGGTAAGCTATATGGACTTGGACTTACGGGCTTAAGGATACAAGCTCTAAAGCTTATCCTTAGGTTGGCTTTCTTATTGTTGTGTGCTTAAAGTAAGCTATATGGAAAATAGTTTTGGAAACTACAGATGGTGTACAAGAAAAGGGTTTAAACTATGATTTTCAAAAGTTAAACTTTTTTATGAATTTATGAGATTTACTGGACTATGATTTGTTTAATGTACCTATTGTGATTTTAAGGTAATATTGGGACACACTGAGCCTAGCTCACCTTTCGAAAATATTTTTCCCCCTTTCAGATACTGTTGGTTAGATACTTCGGTACGAGCACTTGGAGGATCAACATATCTCTTGAAGTATACATGATTGTAATATTTTATCTTGCAAGTTGACTTTATTTTGGTGACATAGACCTTATTTTAAAGTATCGTATTTTATGATGATGACACTTTTGCTATTACTGTTCGGTTTATCGTGATTTTGAATTTGAAGACATGTTTTAAATTAATTTATTACCTATTGGTATTATATTTACAAGTTGGGTTTTGATAGTATAATTTATTATAATTTCATGTCATTTATAATGTGATTTTACATTAATTGAATAACGGTTTCGAAAATTGTCTTTAAGAATCATAATGTGATCCACTAGACTTAGTCGAAACGCATAGGCCGGGTCTAGGGGGTTACATTTATTGGTATCAGAGCCTTTGGTTTTTAAACCTCGAACTGTGTATGAGTCCATATTGAAAATACGGTTTTAGAAATATTTTACAAAACAAGTTACTAAGGTCATGTCACAAAGTTATTAAGATTTTAACTGTGTTTGAGACTCCAAGTGCTTATCTAACCCTAAGTTTCATCTTCTGTAGTAAACTTGAGATCCATCAAAACGAGTGCTAGACGTAGTCGTCGAACTAGCCGTGGACGAGGTCGAGTGGCTAGATTTACAGACTCGATCGATGAGATACGAGTAGATCCCTACCTCCGATAGGTGATCATGCTCCTACGACCCCAACGAATCTGCCTTCTGCCGCTGGTATAGGCATGACTACACCGATCATAGGAGCGACCAATATTGAGTCAGAGTCTACCAGAGTTGCTTTGGATGAGAATTTTGGTAGACAGTTTCTGCAGTTGATACAGGGAGCAGTCAGAGCTACTGGTGTTGTATCAGAGGTTCCTATTTCACAGACTTTGATTGCCAATGGAGTTAGAACTTTTGGGGGACAGATTGGAGGATCTCCTACTGAAGCTGAGGATTGGCTCCAAGATACAGAGAGACGCATGGATCAGTTGGGTTTGGACTCGACTAAGAGATATTTGGGTGTTGTAGCGATGTTAGATGGCAATGCCTACACTTGGTGGGAGTCAGTGACCAGTAGTGTTTCTACCGATCGTTTGACCTGGAACTTCTTTAAGGATCACTTTCGGAGCCGTTTTCTGGGAGAGCGCTACTTAGCTCAGAGACGACAACAGTTTCAAGACCTGGTTCAGGGAGACATGACTGTTTCTGAGTATGAGATCGAGTTCATGAAGTTGCTAAAGTATGGATTCAGTATGGTACCTACTGAAAGAGATCGATGTCGTAAATTTGCCCTTGGACTCAGATACGAGCTGCGTAGGCAAGTTGTAACCCATCAGGATGAGATATTTGATGTGCAGGTGGGCAGAGCCAAAGATGCTGAAGAGGTGGAGGTTTTAGCTTCTGGTAGAGAGTGTGTTGATCAGGAACAATCTAAGAAATTTTTAGGCCCGATGGAGTCATCAGCACAGTCCGGGAAAAAGGACTCGTACTTCAGCCCCTCAAAGAAGCAATACCCGTTTCAGGCCTGCAGCATCCTCACCTTTAGTTGTCAGTCGAGGCGGTTCCTCGTCGTATTATCATGGGTCCCTCTGTAAGTTTTGTGGTAAACAACACACAGGAGAGTGTCGTAAGAAGATGGGTCTTTGCTATCAGTGTGGATCTAATGGTCATTATCGGAGGGATTGTCCTCAGCTAGCTTCGTTTGAGCAGACCGCTACCCAGACTCCTGTACGATCTCAGACTACAATACAGACTCCAATTAGAGATCGTAGCCAAGTAAAGACTCGTGGTTCAGCGTCCAGGACAGACAGTAGAGCCCGACCTCAACAAAATAGAGGGCCAACAGTTTCTGAGGCTAGACAGCCAGCTTTGGTTTATGCCACTAGATATCGGGATGACAGAGATGAGCCTGAGGTTATTGCAGGTACATTTACTATTTATTCTATTCCATACTTTGCATTATTGGACAATGGCTCCACCCACTCCTATGTATCGAGCTCAGTATCTCGAAACCTTCAGATTCCGATCGAGAACACTGATAATAATGTTACGGTTACGAGTCCAATAGGACATGCATTATTAGTGAATAAAGTATTTCGACGTTGTCCTCTGGAGGTTCAGGGAGAAATTTTTCTCGCTGATCTTATGGAGCTTCCTCTAGAGGAGTTCGATCTAATTCTTGGGATGGATTGGTTGAATAAACATAAGGTAAATCTGGATTGCGAATACAAGCGAGCTACTCTGAAGACTTCAGATGGTCGGACTGTTGTGTTAATTGGTGAACGTCGCAGCTATCTCTCCAATATAGTTTCAACGATAGAAATTGATCGTATGATCCGGAAGGGATATGAGACTTTCATTGCTTGTATTTTGAACACCAAATGTGCATTGTCCACGATCGAGGAGATTCATACAGTTAGCGAGTTTCGTGATGTTTTTCCGGAGGAGTTGCCTGGATTACCTCTTGATAGAGAGGTAGAGTTCGAGATTGAGACTTATCCGAGATCTTCACCTATTTCTATGGCACCTTATCGCATGGCTCCAAAGGAAATTAAGGTCCAATTGCAAGAATTATTCGATCGAGGATTTATTCGGCATAGTACTTCACCATGGGGAGCTCCAGTTCTGTTCGTGAAAAAGAAGGATGGGTCGCTAAGATTATGTATTGACTATCGGAAATTGAATTAGATGACGGTCAAGAATAAATATCCACTACCCAGGATTGATGACTTATTTGATCAATTGCGAGGAGCTACTGTATTCTCTAAGATTGACCTTCGTTCGGGGTATTATCAATTGAAAGTTAAAGGTTCTGATGTTGCAAAGACGGCCATTCGCACTAGATATGGTCATTATGAATTCTTAGTGATGCCTTTTGGTTTGACGAACGCTCCTGCAGCTTTCATGGATTTGATGAATCGGGTGTTTCGACCATATTTGGATCAATTTATGGTGGTTTACATTGATGATATTCTGATCTACTCTCGTACTGAGGCAGAGCATGACGAGCATTTGAAGATCGTTCTGCGGACTTTGAGAGAGCATCGTCTTTATGCCAAACTAAGCAAGTGTGAGTTTTGGCTTCAAGAAGTGTCGTTTATGGGGCATATTATTTCTGTGCGAGGTATTCAGGCCGATCCAAACAAGATCGAGGCTATTGTGAATTGGAAACGACCCAAGAATATCTCTGAGATTCGCAGTTTCTTGGGTTTGGCTGGTTATTATCGACGTTTTGTTGAGGGCTTCTCGATCATTGCTTCTCCTTTGACAAAGTTGTTAAGGAAGAATGTGTCGTTTGACTGGGGTGAGGCACAACAGGAGAGCTTTGAGAAATTAAAGGCGGTATTGACTCAAGCACCAGTGTTGATTCAACCAGAGTCCGGGAAGGATTTTACAGTGTATAGTGATGCGTCACACTCAGGACTCGGTTGTGTTTTAATACAGGAAGGTAAGGTGGTGGCTTATGCATCCCGTCAGCTGCGACCGCATGAGTGTAATTATCCTACTCACGATTTGGAGTTAGCAGCAGTGATTTTTGCCTTGAAGATTTGGAGACACTATCTTTATGGAGAGAAATGTTACATTTTCACGGATCATAAGAGCTTAAAGTATCTTCTGACCCAGAAAGAGCTTAATTTGAGACAGAGGCGCTGGCTAGAACTTTTAAAGGATTATAATTGCGTGATTGATTATCACCCTGGTAAAGCTAACATTGTAGCGGATGCTTTGAGTCGAAAGGCGGTAACGGAGTTGAGATCTTTAATGGCCAGGATGAATTTATATGATGATGGCACTTTGTTAGCAGAATTGCAAGTTAAGCCGACCTTGGTTGATGAGATCAAGGCTAAGCAGCCCCTTGATAGTTCCTTGTTTCTCATCTTTGAGCAAGTAGAGCAGGGGACAAACTCAGATTACGCAATTGATCAGGATGAAGTTTTATGCTTTAAAGGTCAGTATTGTGTGCCTGGTGATGATGAGTTGAGGCAGACTATCCTTACTGAGGCTCATAGTAGTCCATATGCTATGCACCCTGGTGGAGATAAGATGTACCGGAATATGAGAGAGAGGTATAATTGGATTGGGATGAAGAAAGACATATCTGATTTTGTGGCTAGGTGTTTGACTTGTCAGCAAGTTAAGGCAGAACATCAACATCCATCAGGTTTGTTACAGCCTATCAAGATTCCTGAATGGAAATGGGAGCGTATTACTATGGATTTTGTTACCGGCTTACCTATGACTCCTTCGAAAAAGGATTCAGTCTGGGTGATTGTTGACAGACTTACAAAATCAGCTCACTTTATTCCTGTGCGGGTAAATTATACTTTGGACAAGTTGGCGAGATTGTATATTTCAGAGATTGTCAGATTGCATGGTGTTCCATTGTCTATTATTTCTGATCGAGATCCGAGATTTACTTCGAGATTTTGGAAGGCGCTACATACGGCTTTGGGAACAAGATTGGATTATAGCACATCCTTTCATCCACAAACTGATGGTCAATCTGATAGAGTAATTCAGATTCTGGAGGATATGTTACGGGGATGTGTAATTGATTTTCGTGGTAGCTGGGAGAACTTTTTGCCTTTGGCTGAATTTGCTTATAATAACAGTTATCAGACCAGCATTCGTATGGCACCCTATGAAGCACTCTATGGGCGTAAATGTCGCACTCCGATCTGTTGGACTGAGTTGTGTGATAGGAAGACGTTGGGACCTGAGTTAGTGCGAGAGACGGAAGATACAGTCAGAATGATCCGTGACCGTCTGAAAGAGTCATTTGATAGGCAGAAGTCTTATGCAGATCAGAGAATGAAGAATATACAATTTGAGGTTGGTGATCAGGTCTTTTTAAAAGTTTCACCCTGGAAGAAAGTATTGAGATTCGGGCGTAAGGGTAAATTGAGTCCAAGATTTATTGGACCATTTAGTATCTTGAAGAGGGTAGGACCTGTAGCATATCAGCTTGAGTTGCCTTCTGAGCTCAGTCGTATTCATGATGTCTTCCATGTATCAATGTTGAGGCCATATCATCCAGATCCAGATCACATCATTCAGGTTGAGGATGTAGAGCTGAGACCTGATTTGTCATATGAGGATGAGCCCATTCAGATCTTAGAGAGAGATGAACGAGTTCTTCGGAATAGGCGTATTCCAATGGTCAAGGTTCAGTGGAGTAATCGAGGTCCCTCAGAAGCTACTTGGGAGACATTGGAGTCAATGGAGGCTCAATTTCCTCATCTATTTTCATAAGGTAAATTTCGAGGATGAAATTTCTTGTAGAGGGGGAAAATTGTAACAACCCGGAAAATTTAGAATAATATTAAATTGAAATTGGAGGTTAATTGTGAAAATTGGTAAATTAGGAGGACTAAATTGAAAGTTTTGAAAATTTGAAGTTCATTTTAGAAGTTGAAGAAAATTAAATGACCAAGCCATGAGTTATACCTTTGAGTGTCGGCAGGCTTTTCTTTTAAAGGAAATGAATTGGTTTCTGCGTGAAAACACAGAAAACCAATTCAGAAATTTCCTTTCCCCTACGCCAGTTTCTAACCTCGATTCCGACGCCGTCCGAATTTCGATCGTCGTTTTGAAACCACCGTTGTGTTCATCATCGAGCAAGGAACAAACCCTTCAAATTAATTGAAATGAAACGCTGCCAAACGTCGGGAATTTCCAGTCAAAGTCTCGACGTATTATTTAGCTCGATTGCCGGGAAAATCTCAAATTCATCGCCGATCGTTGCTCCGTTTACGACACCTCCTGCACCATCGTGTTCCTTGTGTCGTTTCGAGTCCGCCGGTGTCAACCTTGTTCGCCGTCGACGACGACACGTGAGGAGGTGGAGCAATCAAAGATTTGGCCGAGTTGAAATCGAGCTCTCCACTGTTCAAAATTTTGAACCGATCGTTGTAAGTATCTCGAAATCGCTCAAAATAATTTTTAGAAATTTTTCCGTAATTTTTTGAGCCCCGGAGGAGGCCCCACGCGCCGCACGCGCTGCCGCAGGGAGAGTGAGCAGCTGAAAAACCGGTTTGACCGGTCAGAACCGGTCTGACCCGACCCGACCGACCCGACCCGACCGTTGACCCGACCCGACCGTTGACCGTTGACCTCCTTTGACCAAAACTTAAAATGGCTTTGACCGACCATTAAACGACCGTTAAATTTTTCCGAGTATACCTATTCTGATAGTTTGCGACGTCCCCAATCCGTTTCCGAAGTCCGTTTCGTTAAATTCGAACCCGAAGGCCCCAAATCGATGGTCAAAGTGGTTGACTTTGACTTTGACCAAGAATTTAAATTTTTGAAAAGTCATACTTTATGTTTTTCGGCGTCCTGATTCCGATTCCGCAATCCGTTTGGTCAAATTCAAACCCGAAATCCTCCAAATTGATAGTCAAACCCTGAAAATGCTTATATACTTAAGAATTTTAGCTTTGAACAATTAAGTAAGATTTGGGGCTGATAAATTATTATTGTTTGAAGGTACAAAAGACTCTCAAGATCGTTCGACAGCTCGACCCAGCTCTTCTAGATCAGTTAAACCACGTGTGCCAGTATTCACCCGTTCGAAAACTGTAACAGAGCGTGGTGAGACCAACAATCAATAGATCTACTATTTGAACCTATTATCGAGGTGTGTTCCCTACTTATTACTGAATTGTTTTATTGGTTTTAATATGAGGTACACTGAGTTCTTTGGTTACTGTTTTATTGATGCACCAATTTAATGTGATGATTTATGGAATATGTGTCACGGGGCAATTGAACTTTTGGATTGAATTAAAATAGTATAGCTCTGATCAAGCTAATAAACAGAACGGGCCTAATGTGACTCTTGGGGCCCCAAGATACATTAGGTTGGCTTCCCTTGCTGTGTGCTTAGGGTAAGCTATATGGACTTGGACTTACGGGCTTAAGGATACAAGCTCTAAAGCTTATCCTTAGGTTGGCTTTCTTTTTACTGTGTGCTTAAAGTAAGCTATATGGAAAATAGTTTTGGGAACTACTAATGGTGTACAAGAAAAGGGTTTAAACTATGATTTTCAAAAGTTAAACTTTTTTAATGAATTTATGAGATTTACTGGACTATGATTTGTTTAATGTACCTATTGTGATTTTAAGGTAATATTGGGACACACTGAGCCTAGCTCACCTTTCGAAAATATTTTTCCCCCTTTCAGATAATGTTGGTTAGATACTTCGGTACGAGCACTTGGAGGATCAACATATCTCTTGAAGTATATCTGATTGTAATATTTTATCTTGCAAGTTGACTTTATTTTGGTGACATGGACCTTATTTTAAAGTATCGTATTTTATGATGATGACACTTTTGCTATTACTGTTCGGTTTATCGTGATTTTGAATTTGAAGACATGTTTTAAATTAATTTATTACCTATTGGTATTATATTTACAAGTTGGGTTTTGATAGTATAATTTATTATAATTTTATGTCATTTATAATGTGATTTTACATTAATTGAATAACGGTTTCGGAAATTGTCTTTAAGAATCATAATGTGATCCACTAGACTTAGTCGAAATACATAGGTCGGGTCTAGGGGGTTACAATTTTAATGAAATTCACTCATTTCAACATAAATTCGAATAAACAAAAGGATTATAGTTTAAATATACGATCGAGTTTGCAATTCCAAGGTTTAGGCAACATATAATCGTTTGGGTACCAAGTTTGGGCGCTATGGGGTTTTTACTTTTCCATGCGTAATCGATTCTCGAACTCTTAAAAATTGAATCTTTGGTAAAACACATACCGTTTTTTATTTTTTTAATGATTTTTCTAAAATTCATTTAAAAGATATTTCAAGTATTCGACCTACCTAACCCAAAGGTTGATGGCGACTCTAAATCAAATTATTTTAAAACCTAAATTTCACCATCTTTTCTTAAATTAAATTTTTACGTCTATCTAATTTCCGCTAGTCGCTAGGCTGTTAGGAGAACGTTATGACAAGATGCGAGACAAATGATTCTTGAAACTTGATATTCCAGCATGAGTTTACTAAGCATCGATCAAGTCTTTGCTTTAGATTCCCCCTTGACCAGGTAAACGGTGGACCTTGGAACCCATGTCTACCGGTCCTGCTCTGTGGATGAAGTTTGAGAAAAGTTGACAACCTTCATTAATAGTTGTCGAGCCTCCTGATCTTTCATCTGGTTCAGATATTGTGTTGAAATCACCCCCTAAAATCCATGGGGTGTCATTTCCTAGATCCAGCTTTGCTAGCTGTTCCCATAGATTGCTTCTTTTTTATCGTTGTGGGCTAGCGTAAACAGCTGTGAAGTTCACCCAGTCGTTCTCTACTGTTGTTCGAACTCTTCCATTTATAAATTGGTTTGAAATGTGTAGTATTTCTATGTCTACCGAGTCTTGCCACAACAACCATATTTCTCCACTGAAACCATGGGCTTCCACCCGAAATGAGTGTGAAAAACCGAATTTGGAGATAACTGTCTGCCCGTTTTCCATAGATTCGGGGTTCAAAAAGTGCCACCACCTTTGGTCGATGTTCTCTGACTAAATAATTGAGTATTCTTCTGAAGGCTGGGCTTACAGCGCCTTGGCAATTTCAAAATAAAAACGTCATTAGGGTAAGTTTAGAGAGTAGTTCCAAGGTTTACATGTCGGTTCCTTGGCAACCATCGTCCCATTCCCTTGTTTCATTTATGCCAGTCATGGGTTCGTCTGTACAACCCTTTTCGTCGTCTGATGATAGTTTCATGAGGGCTTCACTCCCTTCTTCCTGTAAGTGGCTTTTACTCGGCCATTATCTTTGACTTATATTCATGTCAGAATCCCTTGAATCGTTTCTTAAGTTGTCTGGCGGGAGTGATGTTGGATCATAAACTTGATCATTATCAGAATTCAAACCCACCTAAATTAAATTGATGTAAGCAATGACATCAATTTAGTTAGCTGAAAGTTAGGTATGTCTCATTTTCAAATGATTTAAATTAGTTTATTTGTGTGGTGTTAGATTGTTTGGATTAATTTATTTGTGTGGTATAAGATTACTCTTAAGTAGTATAAATACTCTTCCCCATTTTAATTTAGACATCAAGAAAAATTAAGAGTTTCTAAGAGAGTGAAGAAGCAAAATCTTATAAGAGTGAGTTGGAGTATTTTGTTTTTGAGTGAGAGTGCTCTTGTAATATTTGTTTGAGTTTCAATAAAAGTTGTTTGTGTGAGTGTTTCATTTCCAACAAGTGAGTCTAGCGAGGAGAGGTAATCAGTTGGTGTGTGATTTTTTATTCCTTTCTTTTTGATTTCCCAAGCTAATTTGCTTATTGTTCCACGAACCTTTGAACCAATGTTGTTGTTCGACTTATTTGCTTCGAAGCCTTGCTCTACAATGGATAGTGCTGTGTGGTTTCCCTTCCTGTTTGTGACCTTGTGGGGCACGACTACTGCGGCTTGGTTATTCTCCAAGGGAACAACGTCCACTCTTTTTTTATTACTAATATTTATCTTTTGCTTTTTGTTATCCTTTCCAGAGTTTTCTGCTACATCTGTGTTGTTTTTATTTATTGGTGCCTTTTGGTTCTTCTTGTTTACCCTTGGTGCAGCATTGACCACCGTTTCTATAGGTGTTATATTTTGAACTTGTTCTTCTATGTGTCTTTCCTCTGTGTAGTCATCCATGGTTGTTCCTGGTTCCTCGCTTCTTAGCACTTCATAGCGAGACCCTCTTGTCTGAGTTCTTTGGATGTCTCCTCCTGTCGAATTTGGGGGTTTTGTGTTGACTTTACGTCTCCTGTTTGTTACTACCATCCATGGGCCGTAGAGCTCTTATGTATTTGGGATCATATGTTGTACCTGTTGTGGTTCCGTTCTAATTGTTTCCTATGTAGTTGATGAAGTGGCTACACAGTTCTCTTTGGAGTGTCCGTAAATTCCAGAGGTGTAGCAGATTTGTTGGAGGCCTTCGTATTCTAATTTTTGGATGAAATTACCAATACCAATACATGATTTAAGCGGTTTGTTTAAATCCACCATGATTGCTAATCTAGCAAATTTTCCTCTTTTTCCTGCTTGGGTGATATAATCGACTTTAACTACCTTGCCTACGACCATGGCGATGCGTCTGAATAGTGCCTTGCAATAGTATCTATAAGGCAATCAGGGGAGGCAGATCCATACAATAACATGTGAAGGGTGCTTCTCTGATGTAGAGAACGGTCTACTCTTAGGTTGCACAGTCAGGTAATTTCCTTACGGACATAACGTCTCGGCCCTATTGGCACTCGAATGGGACAACCCCGGACAAGTCAACCTTTCTCAACATAAATCCAAGCCTTCGAATTAACTTGTCATGAAGCAAAGCCATACCGGCTAAGAATTATCATCCTTCAGTCTATTAGTCGATTCCACAATAACCTGTCCAAATAACAAGCCACATATTAGTTCGCAATCCACAATATAATACCAAAGTTACAAGTACTCTTGGAGAGAAATCCCGCAGAGGATAGCGGATGCTAGGTTGCAACCCCATTCCTCAACCAAGAGCGCGATATGGGGCTCTTCTGTGTAAACGTCTGCATAGTCTCTTTCGTCTTCGAACTTGACCAGGTAGTAGTTATTTTCAAGATCGACTAATTGTAGTTCTCCGCGTGGACGCCATAACGCGATTATTCTGTCCAGTAACGCTTTGTAGCCAATTGTACGACCAAGAAGTCTAACAATTACTGATTTACTCATGCTTCTGTCGATTTGTTCTTGTACTCTTTCCGAAAATTTGATTATTGGTATTGCCCCAGATCCGTCCACGCTGCAGTCTTCGTCTAAGACGACTATTTCCTCCATATCAAGACCAGGGTTGTACTCCTCCCTTGCATCCATCCATGGTTTCTTTGCCGCCATTGATGCGTCTGTTGCTTTCTTTTCTGAAGCTGTTTTATTTTCTTAACCATGTTTGCTGCTTGCTATTTCTATGTCGGCTTCCATGTCCATGACATCCGCTTGCATGGTATGCGATTCCCTCATGGGGCTATCTTTCTTTATTTTCTCGGATATTTGTTGATCTTCCGATGATAATGGGGAGCCTGGCCTCTCTAGTATTGGTATCGTTTCCACGTTGGTGAGATCATCCGGCGGTCGACCACTTTGGTTGCCATAGTAACATTACTGCAAGAGGATGCATATACCGTTAATGTCTCCAAAGCGTTGGTGTAGTATAAGCTTGACTTCCAAATGCCTCCAAACTCGCATCTAGGGATTTAAATAGCGGTATGCGACTGCGATAGCGCCCGCGATATAGCGGTAGTGGTGTCCTCCGAAAACACTATTATTTACCCGCGACACCCGCAATAACGCCCGCTATGCCCGCGATGTAGCAATAACGGTGCCCTCCAAAAATACGACCGCGACCGTGATTTGAATCCATGCTCTCATCTATAGATACCAGATGATCGATCAGAAGAGGATACTTCATGTTTACATATTTTTATTTATTTTTAATTTTTAGAAAACATTTTTTAATTTCAAATCTAAATACGTATTCTTCAGTCTTTTCTATAAATAAAATATAATCTTTATGTTTACACATTTTTATTTTTTTTAGTTTTTAAAAATCATTTTTTAATTTCACAACTAAATACATATTCTTCAATCTTTTCTATTTTATAAAAAAAATGAAATCGGAAACAACAAAACCAAACCCACTCTTAGTTTATCAATTATATAATATATTAAGTTAAAATTCTCAATAAATTTTTAAAACATTGATTAATAAATCTTTTCTATTAATTGATTAATCAGAAAAAAAAACTTTACTAGTATGATACCCTTCATAATTATCATTTGATTAATGAAAATTGGATAATTTTTCTTTTTAATTTATTTATTGTGATGATTTAAGTTAAATTAAGAAGGCATACAAAATTAGTCTTCTAACATTTATTAAAATGACCATTTTAGTTCATATTCTTTTTTTTTTTTTGAGCATTTTAATCTTAACGTTTTATTTTGAGGAAAAAACCTCCTTTATAAATGAAAACTGGTACATAATATACGATTAACACTTCGAAAATAAAGGCCTTTTTACTCATACCATAAAATATTAAGGGTTGAAATACTCTAGAAAAAAAAAGGAATAAGGACGAAATTGACTAAGAGTTTATAAAAAATTTATTAAACATAAAAATAACGTAAAAAGAAATAGGAGATTAAAATTCAATCCAACTATAAGTTTAGATAAAATTATTCAATATTAAATAAAAATAGAGAAAATAACTTCAGTGACCAAAAATCACATATAATATACGATTTTAACCAATTTTTTCCGGATTTACCAAAATGACCAATAAAATCGCAATGCGATGCTAATTCGCAACGCGATCTCCACTATCGCAAATCAGTTTCCAGATTCGCAACGCGATGCTGACTATCGCAATGCGATTTTCCAATTTCGCGTTGCGATTTTCCCAATTCGCAATGCGAATAAGTAAATCGCAATGCGAATTTGGAAAATCGTAATGCGATGTTGACTTTCGCAATGCGATGCTGACTTTCGCAACGTGATAATACAAAATCGCATTGCGATTTTCAAAACGCCATTATTAGCGCAACTTTTCAAATTCCAAACACGGAGGTTATTTTCTCATTAATATATCACAACACAAATGTAAACAGTATATCCCGTAATAGTAACTCCTAATCTAAAACCCTAAATCACAACTCATTCCCATCTCCATCTCTCACTCTCTACGGCGACATCCGTCCCCATCTCCGACGAAATTCGTCCCCATCTCTGGCGAAATCCGTCTATCTCCATCTCTTAGAGCCACCCTCACAACCATTTACGGTCAGAAATGGAAAATCAACCACCGAGGGTTAGTTTTTTTTAATTATTTTTATTTTGAAAATTTTGCATTATTATTAGGTTTTTCATATTTAGATTGATGATAAATTTACTCGTAATTTCAATAATAGATTAACCATTTCACTTAGATTGCTTATTAAATTCATTCGATTGCTGCCAATACTGCTAAACTGTTTAGTCTTTAACCCTGTGAAGTTAGTATTTATCTTTGTTTTGTCTTTTGGTTGAAGTAATGCAATTCATTCAAGTTTCAATTTGCAGAAGAAGAATAATTTCTGAAACATAAAATCGCAACGCGAAAATGACTATCGCAACGCGGAAATGAATATCGCAACGCGAATTTGACTATCGCAACGAGAGAATCGCAATGTGAATTGAAATCGCAACGCGAAACCAAAATCGCAATGCGAAACCAAATTCGCATTGCGAAACCAAATTCGCATTGCGATTTCAATTCGCATTGCGATTCTCTCGTTGCGATAGTCATTTCCGCGTTGCGATAGTCATTTTCGTGTTGCGATAGTCATTTTCTCGTTGCGATTTTAAGTTTCAGAAACTATTTTTCTTCTGCAAATTGAAACTTGAATGAATTGCATTACTTCAACCAAAAAACAAAGACAAATACTAAATTCACAGTGTTGTAAATTTAAGTTTGAAGAATAAACTACTACTCTTTATGTTTATTGTTCTTGGTATATCTTCACAGTGTAGTTTTTGGTATATCTAACTTGGTATGTTTATTGTTTTTGTAGAACTTTTATTCGGCTCAATTGACCTTAAGAAATAAAGTAAGCCTGGCCAAAACAATTGCGTCGAAGCTTTCACCTGCACAAAGAAAAATGTTTGAGGATACTTGCTTCGGGTCATGGCTGAGAGTACAACATCCGGGTGGAGATACGATGTTGACACATCTGTTTCTTCAAACCATGACTAGCGATCTACCAGAGACTATACAACGTCGTGATGAAGAGATATGGTTTGATTTTTCACCGGCGTATACGTGTTTTGGGCGGGAGGAGTTTTGCTTAATCACTGGTCTACGCTTCGGACACAATGATGTAGGTCGGTACACTAGACATATTACCCGCCCATCATGGTTATCCCGGGTTTTTCCTGAGCTGTCAATGGAGAATCTGAATCTACACGTGGAAGACTTGACGAGATTATTTAATAAGAAAGATGGTTTTACTCGGATAGATGGCGTCGATGTTGTCCAAGTATGCCTTCTAATACTTTTTCATGCCGGCTTTTTAGGCAGAGAGGCCAGACAACCTATTCCTAATGACCTAATCAAATTGGTAGATGACCTAAATGCATGGAATTTGTTTCCGTGGGATTCGTATTTATGGAAAGCTACCTGGAATAAGTTGTCGACTACCTTTGATGATCGAAAAAGTTTGCATGGCGATGGTTCCAAATACACTTTCTCAGGTTTATTTGGGCCTTTAAGGTAAGAATTTCTATATAATGTTTCCAAAATTATAATTAATTATTTAACAATTACTAATGTTTGTGTATTATATTGTTTGTAGATTTGGATATTTGAGGCCTTTCCCGCCATACAGACATATGCATTAAAAACTTCCAATGATATTCCCAGGGCTATTTCCTGGAAGAGGAAACGGACCTTGCAATGGGAAGATTTACTACGGTATACGACAATAAATAATGTAAGTTAACATAAATACTATCATATGTTTATAAACAAGTTATTACTAGTACACGTTTAACTTTGTTTGAGCTTTTATATTGTTAGGAGGCCAACACTCCATTACAGAGGCTGACACCCACGGAAGCTGAGCTTGCCACTGATTGGTGGCAAGCTAGTAAGCATTTTTTTGATGGCGCGGATGATGAGCAGCCTCCACTTCGAGAGCCATCACCTCACCCAGAGCCATCACCTCACCCAGAGCCATCACCTGATCGACCCGATTATACACCTCCACAACGACAGCCATCACCTATTCTGTCACATCATCGAGCCTCTTCTCCACCATCACCTCAAGATAGGCGACCGGAAAAGATGCCACGATGTTTATCTCCCTGTTCTCCACCTCCACGGGATGAGTTAGGGGAGTTACGTGATGAGGTCAATGCCTTGCGTGAGGAGGTCGGTACTTTAAGCAAAGACGATGGTGCATGGCATGTTGAGGTGTCTACTTTACGTGGTGTGGTAGCCGCTCTACGTGAGATGGTAGCATCGTTGCAGAATGAGGTTCATACTCTACGCAACGAGGTAAGTTTAAGATTTTTCATATTTAACTTGATGATAAATTTACTCGTAATTTCACTTAGATTAACCATTTCACTTAGATTGCTTAGTAAATTCATTCGGTTGCTGCCAATACTGCTAAACTGTTTATTCCATTGTTGTCAATTGTATTCCCCTTGGCTTTACTATTGATTGGATTGGTATGAATGCTGACTAGACTTGGTCTGAGTGTTGAATGGACTTGGTCTGAATGCTGATTGGAATTTGTCTGAATGCTGATTAGAAATCGTTTGAATGTTGATTAGAAATCGTTTGAATGCTGATTAGTTTTGGTCTAAATAATGAAATGATGCTTGTTGGCTGACTGTTGCCTTGTAAATTGTTGTTGTTGATATGATAGAGCTGAACTGTTGTAAATTTGCAGAAGAAGAATAGTTTACTTTTGCAACACGAAACTTAAAATCGCAACGCGAAAATGACTATCGCAACGTGAAAATGGCTATCGCAACGCGGAAATGACTATCGCAACGAGAGAATCGCAATGCGAAATGAAAATCGCAACGACAAAATCGCAACACGAAAATGAAAATCGTAATGCGAAATTAGTTTCGCGTTGCGATTTGGGTTTCGCGTTGCGATTTTCATTTCGCATTGCGATTCTCTCATTGCGATAGTCAAATTCGCGTTGCGATAGCCATTTTTGCGTTGCGATAGTCTTTTTGGCGTTGCGATTTTAAGTTTCAGATTCTATTCTTCTTCTGGAATGTTTTATATATGTTGTCCTTTTAAATGTTTATATAAGTGCTTACTTCTGGAAAGTTATCTGATGCATTTTGTGAACTATGATAGAATAATGACTTGGGTGAATACAATGCAAGTTTGAAACATATTTGTCTTTGTTTAATATCATGTCTGTTTATTTACTGATTTATGTATTAATTTTTTTTAGCGGCCCGATAAGGTGGATGCTTTACGTCGGGTTTTTCTTGCACAACGGAGTTCACGCATCAGACGGCGTGCACGTGCTATTACATCTCCGTTTACCCCAATAGTGCGAAGACTCCGCAAGAAGAAGCCCGACTCACCTGTCATCCCTCAAGAGTCCCCTACAATCGTTCAAGAGGCCCCTATCATCCCTCAAGAGTCCCCTCCCACCGTTCAAGAGGCCACTGTCATCGTTGAAGAGGTTCCTCCCACCATTCCAGAGCCCGATTCACATGGGGTAATATGTCGAATTATTGAGAAGCCCCCACCGTTGTCGGACATGATGGATGAGAGTTGGCTCTCGTATGAGTTACCGGCCAGTACCATTTCGGTATCTGAAGTGGAGAGGAGACAACTACCGGAAACAATTCTGGATAATACCCTTTGGGCTAAGACCGCAGTTGATTTTTATCTACATGAGCGGAGCCAGGGGTGTTACACTGACATAAGCAAACTCAACGATGATATGTATTTGTTGCTTAATCGGTCTTGGTGGGGTGTGTTATTAGGGGTTGAAGATAATGGCTATTTCGATGGGGAGGTAAGTCTTATATTTTTCTTATATTTGATTTTGATTAATTTTTTTAAAAATTTATGTAATTCACTAATATATGTCTTTTTTTTGTAAAACAGCATATTGATGCGTGGGTGTCACGTCTTCTAATAATAAGGAAACTTAGGAAAAATAAAAAAATACGCGATATACAATTATGCCGACGTCTTTTCACGCAGTCCACTTGAAGAATCAATGAGATGAATCATTTACATTGGGCAATGGACAAGCTAAACTTTATCCTGCATGGTGGGAGGTTGATAAGGTTAGTATTTATTTTTTAAATTTTTTACAAGGTGTTCATAAATAAGTGCGTAAATAAATGAATTATTACTTAGGATTGCAGGTGTTTATCCCGGTTTTGGAACGTCGTCATTGGCTTCTCGTCCAGCTTCAGCTCCTATCCCTGAAGATAATAGTATATGACAGCATGATAAATTACATATCATTGTCTGATTTGAGAGATATTATTAAGGGATGGAGCTCTCATTTGGCTAAATTCTTGGATACGATTAATTATTGGACTCATTCTGGACACAATAAGCCAAAGAAGTTCAATGTTACAGTTTTCAAAGACGAGACCGCGCCACAACAATCGCCGGGAGCCAGAGGGGATTGTGGTCCTCTCGTATGTATGTGCTTGGACCGTTTGACGACGGGAAGCATACAGTTTCTACCTCCCACCAATAGAGATAGAGCTGCAGTAGGCTTGTGGTTTCGGTATTATATGGCTAGAGCGATATATTCGAGACGCTGCCTACCTGCATCCGCGTTATGAAAGTGTCCATAAACAATTGGTAAGTCAAATGCAAGTTTTGTTAACACATATACTCTTTTTGGTTTGAAAATGTTTGGTTAAGTACCTAGAATTCAATAATTTGTTGTTTGTAGGTTTTAGATGTGTAGAAAGTGTTGTTTGAGCAAATGTTTGGTTTCTGCAGGTTAATCCTTAAGTGAGCTGCATGAAATGGATGTATGGGTGCAAAAGTTGATTCAATAATTGATGAGGAAATAAGAATTATTATTATTTTTTGATTGTTTAATTGATTTGTAAAAGATGATTTGTACATGTTGATTTGTTTAATTGATGTGTACATAAGAATTATTTGTGCTTGTTTAATTGATTGAAATGTAATAGTTGATTTGTCGATTTTCAATCTGCATTATGTTGAAGGCAAAACAAACTATCGCAACACGAAACTGACTATCGCAACGAGAGAATCGTAATGCGAAATGAAAATCGCAACGCGAAACTAAATTCGCGTTGCGATTTTCGTTTTCGCATTGCGATTTTCACGTTGCAATTTTTAATTCGTATTGCGATTCTCTCATTGCGATAGTCATTTCCGCGTTGCGATAGTCAGTTCCGCGTTGCGATAGTCATTTCCGTGTTACGATAGTCATTTCCGCGTTGCGATAGTCATTTCCGCGTTGCGATAGTCATATCCGCGTTGCGATTTCCTCGTTGCGATAGTCAAATGCTAATAAGTGATAACAACTGAACAGATCATAGCAATGTCCAAACACTCAAGTTACTAATACATGCCTAACTGAAAATGTTAAAAGTTCACACATAAAATACACAATACAACTTTTCCATTTAAAAATCACCTAAGTTAATAGTCCCAAAAGGTGAAGCCGTTTGTGATTGGGATTTTGAAGATGATTGCGATTTTGATTGCCTTTTGCTTGACACCATATGAGCTTTGGATTTTGATGAGGATCCATATTTTGGTAAAGGAAAAGATGATTGTGATGACACTGGTGATCCACATGTCACCCTTGTATGACCACTTTCCTTGCACCGACTACATGTCGATCTCTTCTTCTCTTCACCCTTAGACGGTATACGATCGTGACTTTTTGGTCGGCCAAGTAGCCTTCTGTCCATGGCTGGTGGAAAAACTGTTTATAAGTCATCTGGTATGTCCCACTCAGAAGGATGTGGAATAGGGTAGACAATCTCGGCATAAGTCCGTCGATATACTTTTGTAGTGTAGCAATCCATAGCGTATGCGCTTGAATCATCTTGGTTTAGATGAAGAGCAACTTTTATAACATGGCCACACGGATAACCAGATGTTTGCCATTTCATACAACTACACGTCATCGACAAGCCCATTTAAGTTATTATCCAGTACTTCAAATAAAGTGTTTGAACATGGTTCAACTCTCCATGACGTTGACTTCACAACACGTTTCGTTATCTTTTTTTTCAGTCCATGGTGTAACACGATGTTCCAATGTTCTTGTAAATTTAAATAAATAATACTTAGTAAAATATATGATAAGTTACGAATTTAAAGAAATAATACCTGCATGGTTTCTTTTCTTGTAGTACCACTGTTGAATAGAGGCTCGAAAAAACTCCATTAACATAGTAATGGGTAATTTCCGGAAATGACGACTTAGAGCGTTGATTGATTCTGCACTATTAGACGTCATGAAACCATATCTTGCTCCAAGTTGATGTACTCTTGACCATCTTTCAAACCCGACATCTTCTAGTGTTTGAGCACATTGAGGCAAAATACGTCTTAAACAATTTATATGCTTATTGAAATCCACTTCCCGATAAGCTTTTACAGCCTTCCAGTATGTTCATTTGTGCTTTTTTATACCAGCAGACCTTGATTTTAGATTTCTATACAAATGAACACCACAAAGTCTATGAAAAGCATCTGGAAAACACCTTCTAACAGCGTTGTCAATTGAGTTTGCCCTATCGGATATGATTGTCAGATTGCTAATAGGACCTATGCAATCCCTAAGATGCCCCATAAACCATGTCCATGAATCAGAGGTTTCAGATTTGCCAACCCCGTAAGCTATTGGCAATATCCCATTATTAGCATCCATGGCTACTGCTAATAAGTTTACTCCAAGGTATCGACCTTTCAAATGTGCTCCGTCAACTAATAATTGGGTGCATGCAAGTAAACGAACGAATCTACAAAATAATATACACAAGAAATATAATCATTTAAATGTGAAATGCATGTAACTAACAGAAATGAGTCAACAAAATTATATAGATTTACTAACCGCGGCACCAATGGCGATAAACAGTAACTCAAAGCATCCATCTCTATCTGTTTTGATATGAGTTACCGACCCAGGATTTTTCAGCTTTAAATTGTGACAATAAGTCGGCAGTTGGGCAAACGATGCTTCTGGCGACCCCTTCAACAATTCCAAGGCATAACATTTGGCTCTCCAAGCTTGAGAATATGAGATACTAATCTTGAACCGAGCATTCATGTCAATCATAATTTCATGTCTCCGATATACTCTGCCATTCAAAAACATTAACTCAGTCAGAAAACCACCCAACACCTTTTTGTTTGCCTGTCTATGGTGAGGAAAAACTTGGGTTCTTGAACATGTATGTTTATCAATAAAAGTCCTAACTTGAAACATTTCACAATCTTTTATCCTCTTTGCAATCATACGCCACGTACAATTTTTGTCAATCATACACCTTGTTTCGAAACGATCTTTGCTTGATTGTTAACTTTAGTTGATAGCCATCTTCCCACATTTCGTATACAAAGCTATCTTCAAGTCTTCCTTTGTATCAAAACAATCATCTTTCTTGATACGAATAACTTTTGTGTCACAATCAACTGCTATCTTTACCAACTCTTCTTCCGGTATCTGAAGTAATTCTGGCATATTCTAGTTATACTCTCGTGGCATTTTCTTCGGGGACTTTTCTTCGGGGACTTCTTCTTCTTCTTTTTCTTCTTCAGGGTTATATGAATTATATAATGGATGTTCAACATGTTCATTCACAGTCGTAACTTCCTCCTCATTATCATCAACAACATCTTCCTCGGCAATGGCTGTTTCATCATCAAAATTTGGGTATTGACCAATATCAAAATCATTACACGCAGGGTCTGTTTCTTCTTCTGAAACATCATCAAAATCCGAGTATTGACCAAGATCAAGTCCGGGTATTGACCAAGATCAAATTTTGAATACTGACTAGTACTCACAATTTTTTCTGTTGGCTCATCATCGTCTAACTGGTCAATACGAAAACCAGAATTTGGTGCTGAAAGTTGATTGGGATTTGGATTAGGGAAAGGTTGTGGGGTTTGAGAAAAACTTAGTTGATTACTACCCGCTATTGACCCAACAAAACTACTTCTAGGTTCAATAACATACAATGTAACATCATCACTTGAAACACTAATGTAAGCAATGATCGTTCAACATCTTCATTGTCGGTTAACAAATAAACTTTACTCTTTCTCTGATAAGATAGCCTAAATCCACTTAGGGGCTCTAAATTCAATTTCTTTGAAACACGTAACATTAGAGTTTCATAAGTTAACTTTTTTAATGACAGTTTTAGTTGAAGATTCATGGGTAAAGGCATATATTGTAAAACACCATGAACATTCTCCCATGACCCTCCAAAACACAAATCTATCCAAACATTAGATGATTTCATGGTTGTAAATTAATTTACTAAACAAACGAGCTGCGAAACTAAAACCTGTTGCCGGATGGGGAAGGATGTCGCCGGAGAGAGTGATAGATGGAGATGGAATGAGTTGCGATTTAGGGATTTAGGTTATGAGTTGTTGCTGCTGCGTAGTTATATACCCAAAACATTTGTGTTGTGAAACCAAAACCTGTTGCAAATTCATAATCGCGTTGCGATAGTCAGAATCGCGTTGCGAAAGTCAGCATCGCGTTGCGAAAGTCAGTATCGCGTTGCGAAAGTCAGTATCGGGTTGCGATAGTTAGAATCGCGTTGCGAAAGTCAGAATCGCGTTGCGAAAGTCAGAATCGCGTTGCGAAAGTCAGAATCGCGTTGCGATAGTCAGAATCGCGTTGCGAAAGTCATCATCGCGTTGCGAAAGTCATAATCGCGTTGCGATTTTGTATTATCGCATTGCGATTTACGTATTCGCATTGCGAATTGGGAAAATCGCAACGCGAATCCGGAAAATCGCATGCGATAGTCAGAATCGCGTTGCGAATCTAGAAACTGATTTGCGATAATGGAGATCGCGTTGCGAAATGGCGATCACATTGCGATTTTGTTGGTCATTTTGGCAAATCCGAAAAAAGTTAGTTAAAACCGTATATTATAAGGCATTTTTTGTCACTGAAGTTATTTTCTCATAAAAATATCATATATTTTTAAAATTAAAATTAAGAGATATTTTAAAGGTAATTTATGGATAAATTTAAAGTAAGCAAAAATCGGTAGAAAGTACACTGATCGAATTAATTTTTTTTATTTCAATTTGATCTATTTATCACTTTAATTTTTCAATTCATTTGAACCGATAAAATCGACTTTAATTTACAATTAAATATATATTTGAACACGAACTCAATATTCTAATATATCAGTCCAAAGCAAATTAAAACATGTATGACTCAATTATATATATCGAAAAAAACAAATGATTATCCTTTGTTTTTCTTAATTATTAGGGTAAACTATATATTTAGTACCTAAATATATAAAAAAATAACGTAAAAAGAAATAGGAGATTAAAATTCAATCAAACTAGAAGTTTAGATAAAAGTATTATAATATTTTTCTTCAAAAAAAAGATGATTGTCCGTTGTTATTCTTAATTATTAGGATAAACTATATATTTAGTGCCTAAATATATAAAAAATAACGTAAAAAGAAATAGGATATTAAAATTCAATCCAACTAGAAGTTTAGATAATATTACTAAATATTAAATAAAAATATAATAATATTTTTAAAATTAAAATTATAAGTGGTTTTTAAGATAATTTATGGATAAATTTTAGAGTATGCAAAATTCGGTAGAAATTAAACTGTTCGAATCAATTAATTTATTATTTAGACTTGATCGATTTATCACTTTAATTTAACTTTTAAATATTAAATTCGTTTTAACTGATAAAATCGACTTTAATTTACCATTAAATATATATTTGAACGTGAACTCAATATTCTAATATATCATTATATGAGTCCAAAGAGAATTAAAAAAAATATGACTCAATTATACAACAACAACAACAACAAAACCCTATTCTCATATGCAATGGGTAAGGGGGAGGTAGGGTAGTAGGCTGTCCCAACGCATGGTTGAGAGCAGCTTCCGTGGAAGACCTCCGGCAGTCAGAAAATTAAAAATAAAGATAAAATGCAATGCATGTATAAATAAATACATAAATACATAGTTGAACAGTCTTCATATGCAATCTTCATATGCGCGTTTGTTATGGGAAGTAATCCCTACAAATAAATTCATGCGTAAAAATCTCTGCATATAGATAGAAACGTAAGACCCGACTAAATTTAAAAAGAGGAAACATGACGAGAATGATACACAGAAGTCAACGATAGCAAGCTACGAGAAGGAATAAAGTCAAATGTGATAAAACCTAAACTAAGGCAACACTACTCCGCTACCCTAGTTCTAAGCCTTCATAAATTCCAATGACAGAAACATATAAAAAGTAGAAGTCATGGAAATTACTACAAAGGCATTAAAAGAAGACAGAGATGATACACCCTATGGATGTGACTCGCACTACTCGGCTATCCTGGTCTTAAGTCTCTATAATTTCCTATCAGAGGTCATGTCCTCGGTAAGGGCTAAATCCTTCAAATCAGATCTCAAGCAGTCTTCCCACTTCTGCCTTGGTCGTCCTCTCCTTCTGGCACCGTCGACTGTAATCGACTCTACCCTCCTGACCGCATCCGACGCTTGTCGCCTGAGGACATGCCCAAACCACTGTAGTCTTCCCTCCCTCAATTTTTCGGATACAGGCACCACCCCCAAGGACATCCTAATAGCAGAGTTTGGTGTCATGTCCCACAGAGTCCTACCACATTCCCATCGAAGCATTCTCATTTCTGCGGCCTCCATCATCCTTACGTGATCCTTCTTGATTGCCCAACATTCTGATTCATACAACAACGCTGGTCTAATTGCCATTCTATAAAATTTTCCCTTAAGTTTTAGAGGCACCTTCTTGTCACACAAAACTCCAGTAGCAGCCCTCCACTTTAGCCATCCCACCTTTATACGGTGTGTAACGTCATCATCTACACCCCCATCTTTATGTATCATAGACCCTAAGTACTTGAAACAATCCTTTGAGGGGAGAACGTGTCCTTCTATGCATACTTCTACATCTTCATCGTTTTGGTTCCCAATGAAGTTCGAACATAAATACTCTGTCTTTCCAATATTGATCCTTAAACCTTTTTCTTCCAAAGCAGTCTTCCAGGTAGACAGTCTACTATTCAGCTCAGTTTTTGTTTCAGCAACTAGGACAATGTCTTCTGCGAAAAGCATACACCATGGAACACCGTCTGGTGTCGCACAATAAATGTCGTCCATAATCAAGGCGAAGATGTAAGGGCTAAGAGCCGACCCCTGGTGAAGTCTGATTTCCACAGGGAATGCCTCGGTGTCGCCAACTGTAGTCATGACGTATGTAGTAGATCTACAGTACATATCATGAATCGCCCGGATATAAGCAGTTGGGATCCATCTCGTTTCCAAGATCTTCCAGATCGTATCGCGGGGAACGCTATCATACGCCTTCTCAAGGTCAATGAACGCCATGTGAAGATCTCTATTTTTTCCCTATATTTCTCCATAAGCCGTCGAAGTAGATGAATCGCCTCCGTAGTAGACCTGTCTGGCATAAAGCCAAATTGGTTTTCTGAAACCCTAGTAATCTGTCTCAACCTAGCCTCTATCACCCTTTCCCATAGCTTCATGGTATGGCTGAGTAGTTTAATACCTCTGTAGTTGCCACAACGTTGGGGATTTCCTTTATTCTTATAGATTGGTATCACCGTAGACTCTCTCCACTCCTCTGGTATCTTGGCAGTCTTTAAAATAATATTAAAGATGTTGGTCAACCACTTAACTCCCTCTTCTCCTAGGGCCAACCACATAGTGATAGGAATTTGATCTGGACCGATAGCTTTGTCCCTCCCCATCTTTCTAAGAGCCATTTTGACTTCCTCAAACCCAATCCTACTTGTAGGGCAGTCATTGGCCGTAGTATGATGGTCGACTGACCTATCAACGATCCTATCTCTACTGGGAGAGGCACCATCATTAAATAAGCCAAAGAAGTAACTACCCCAAAACCTCTTAATATCATGATCTTTCACTAAAAGAACACCATTGTCGTCCTTAAAAAACCTAATGCTACCTAGATCCTTTTTCCTATTCTCCCTGGATTTTGCAAGCCTTAAGATGTCGTTTTGTCATTCCTTTGTGTCTAATCTCTTATACATTTCCTCATATGCCTTATCCTTTGCTTTAGCCACCGTTTTCTTGGCTTCCCGTTTTGCCTCCTTGTATTTTTGTTTAGCTCTCGATCTTTCTTCGTCGTCATTGCATTGTAGAAACTCCTTGAAGCAAGTTTGCTTTGTCTTCACCTTAGTTTGGACTTCGTCGTTCCACCACCATGATTCTTTATGCTCCTTGACCTTCCCTGTCGACAACCCAAGGGTGTTTTTGCCCACCTCTCTGATGGAATTTGCCATATTTTTCCATAACATATCTGCATTATTTGAGTTTGTAGTTCCAAAACCTGTATTAGACAAAACCTTACTCCTAAAGTCATCAGCTGTCGCTCCATGTAAGTTCTTCCAAAGGATTCTAGGTTTACCAAGTTTAGCCCTCCTATGAGTGCTCCGCCCGTGGCGTACGCGGAACACCAAAACCAACAATCTGTGTTGTGATGCACATGCCTCTTCAGGGAACACCTTACAGTCAATGCAAGCACATCGATCCCGATTTCGAACCAGGATGTAGTCGATTTGGGTACAATGTCCCCCGCTATGGAACGTAATCAAGTTCACATCTCTCTTGTTAAAGAAGAAGTTAGTGACCACCATATCGTGTGCAGTAGCAAATTCAAGCAACGTACGCCCCTCCTCGTTCCTACTACCAAAACCGAAACCCCCATGAACACCGTCATACCCGTCGGTTGCACTACCTATATGGCCATTGAAGTCTCCCCCTATGAAAACTCTTTGGTCCACCGGAATACTCCTAAGTACATCATCTAACTGATCCCAGAAGCAACGTTTCTCCCCCTCCCCTAGGCCAGCGTGTGGGGCGTACATTGAAAGGATATTCACCACTTCCGCTTCTATAATAACCTTAATCATCATGATCCTATCCCAGTATCTACAAACTTCAACTACATTTTCCTTGAGCCTAGAGGATACCAAGATACCCACCGCATTTCTAGCGTTATCTACGCCTAAATACCACAACTTATACCTATTACACTCTCTGGCACGAGCCCCTTTCCACCTAGTCTCCTGAATACATGCAAAATCTATTTTCCTATTACTAAGTACGTCGGTCAGCTCTAGCAGCCTAGCATTTAATGTGCCTACATTCAACGAACAAACTCTAAGTCTAGTCTCCTTGACACCACTCTGTCGAGCCCTCCCCCTATACGCCCTATGAGATCTAAAAGAAGGACATGACCTCAAGTAATCATCTATAGCCGAAGCTATGAGGAACTATGAAAAAGGAATCCAAAGAAGACAGAAGATGCACCAATAAAACGCTAGAGAATTGATGAGTACTAAGAAGCCTAGTTGGTTACTTAATAGGATTTTAAGACAAATTAACACTATCTTTCTTAACTTTAGGCCAACAGCTAGAAACCAATGATTGGATTTATATCTTACTTCAATTGATTTTTTAACAAAATTCAAGATCCAAAATGTTCGCTCACTAAAAAAAAGGCAGTCAAATCCAATTCCCAATAGATTTAAATTACCAAAAAAAGAGAAACAAAAATAACAGAAAATAGATCCAAAAAACAGAAGAAGAAAAAGCCTATGATCCAACTGTAAATAGAAAATCACAAAGAATAAATTAATCGGATCAGATCTAGACGAAAACAAATGGAATCAGTTACCTGAAAACCAACCGGTATAAGCACCGTCTGCAAGGACGGGAAGAGGTGGAATCCAGAGCTTCGCTATTTCTATCTCTCGTGAAAAATAAAATCATAAACTAGTGAAAAAAGGAAATTACTACTTTAACACTTGCCTCCTTTTCTAGATCTGAACTCCTCGATATCTTGAGCTTCCAAGTTCGTAACTTTGCTTAGCCGAGTAAGCAGCTAATAATGGAACAAACAAGGAAACAGAAGCAAATTCATATGACTCAATTATAGATATCGAAAAAACATATGATTATCATTTGTTATTCTTAATTATTAGGTAAACTATATATTTAGTTCCTAAATATATAAAAAAAATGACGTAAAGAGAAATAGGAAATTAAAATTCAATCCAACTGGAAGTTTAGATAAAATTATTATGTCACACCCCAATTTTTTAGATTAAAATAAAATTTATTTATTAAACTTTAATTGGGGGACCAAACTGCATAGATTTAAACTTTAAGGGTAATTCATAATTTTTTAACCAATCCAAACCCTTGAACCCGAAATAACCTAATCAGTTTAACCTTAAAATAATAATAATAATAATAATAATAATAATGAAATAGAGTGTGATTTGATAGGATTGAACCTATGACTTGCTAGTATAGGCAGAGCTAAGGCACTAGGCCT